>NC_066396.1:66991468-67333134 GCF_013377495.2 Cygnus atratus
GATGTTCTCTGTTCTCCTTCCAGTAGCATGCATCATAGCATCCCATATGGAATATGAAATGTGCTTCCTCATATTTAACCTTAGATACAAACATAATTGCCACCCTTTCCAAACGTGGTCAAGACACAGGGGCACATATACAATTTATAGCATGGATGTATTTTTATTGAAAGACTGATGAATGCCAGGAGGTTGTGGTTACCTTTGAAGATTTCAATATGCTTTGAGGGTGAAAAATGAATAGAGACTGGATCAAGCTGGGAAGCGATGGTAAGCATGAAGACATTTGAGAATGCACAATGTAGCATCAGAGGTTTTGCATGTTCCAATATGTGTTATATAAATAGCTATTCTACATCTTCTGTGGTAGGTCAGTGGAACATAAACTACAGAGAACTAGTTTGCAATAAGTCTGAGAGATTGGTGGCATAATTTCTCAAGTTCACATTGAAGGCTGACATGAATCGTGAGCCATGAATACGCTTCTAGTGGGATCTTCCAGCTTACAAATCACATTTTTATGTCCTTTGAAGTCAGAAAGAATATTAAATAAGGGCAACAGCAGATTGTTGCTGCTTATTTCTTTTAAGAGGGTTGTGTGGGCTTAACCCACACAGCTATTTGCTCAATCCCCAACCCTCACAGTGTGGTGGGAAAGAGAATCAAAAAAAAAAAAAAAACCACTCACAGGTTGAGATAAAGATAGTTTAATAGGACAGAAAATGACAGGAAAATTATAATAAATAATAATAATAATAATAACATATGCAAAGTAAGTTATGCATAATGCAATTGCTCACTGCCTGCTGACAGATGCCTAGCCACTCCCTGAGCAGCACCTCCCTCCCCACATGACCCCACACCCCCCCCTTCTATTGCTCAGCTTGAGGTCATATGGTATGGGGCATCCTTTTGACCAGTTTGGGCCAGTTATCCTGGCTGTGTACCTCCCCAGTTTCTTGTGCACCCCCAGCTTCCTCACTGGCAGAGCTGTACACAACTGTACTGAAGTAAAGCCTGTAAACTGTAAATTAAAACATCAAGGACATGTTTAAATGTGATGGGTTTGGTGACTTAACATTCAGTAAAACAGTGCCCCGGCAAGGTTTGAGACTTTTAATAGGACAGCTTGGATACAAGTTATAGGTCGAAAAATCAAAGAGAATCCTACATTGCTCTTTGAAAATAAAGTCATCTCTAGACATTTAGTTTAAAATGAATTTTGTAAATGAAATAAATTTATATTCTTAACATAAATAGTTAAACCAAAATAATAATCCCCAAATAATTGTGTTTCTATTGAAATTTTTCCTTTAAAAATGTATCAGAAAACCAAACTATGAGCCTTTTTCGTATTTTTAATGTTGTTTCTTTACCAAACATCAGAATTTTCACAGAAAATAATTGCTTTAAAGTGTTCAGTTTCAATTGAAAATGCATTTGGTGGAATGTTTTTGACACATTTGTAGAAGAAATCTCCCAATTAAATTGTAAGCAGAGTCCTTAAGTGCCTGAGCAGCATGGGATAAATATTCAGCACCCTTTCTTTTACTTTAGGCTTACATTTTCCATGATCTTTTTGTACCAAACAGAAAAGGCAGAATTGGGTATTTTCTGGTTCAGTCTTTTCAAATAGACTAAATGTCTTAAGCTCATCTAGAAATCTTCATAAGTTAGAGCTATTCAGCATTTGGACAGGATCATATTATTTATTATGATTCATATTTTCACTGGCAGAAAACATTGCGTAGCAGGAAGGCCTCCCAAACTTAGTATGTTTGAATATTACCTAAATGTACTTGTCTGGAATATTTCTAATTTCATTACTGAAAACTGATAAAAGATATATAGATAGGTTGCTTTGGAGCCCTATTGGAAGGCAGTCCATGGTCCAACTAATTCAAACCTCATTGGAGGCAATACATGTAACAACTGATTACAGCACAGCACTGCAACTCATTACTTTCCCAGCTCTTTTACTGGCTCCTGTGGCAAAGTGGAGCATTCATTTCTTCCCTTTTCTATGTTAAAAAACAAAGTTGGAGGGTAGTGACATTTTGATACTTTCAACACATATAAAGAACTATAATGCAACCAAAATTTAGTTTAGAAAATTTTTCTTTATTAAATGATTTCTTGCACTGTTTTGAAAGATAAATGAGAGTTTCTGGAGATCAGCTCAAATGTTTTTTAATGGATTGCACAGTGGCTACAGTGCATCTTTAGGTTTAGTTCTCTAAAAAGAATCTGACTTACACACTCAAACCACTCTCTGATAGGAACCCAAGTATTGTAAGGAGGGAGGATTTGTGTATTTGCTTCAGTAGCTATCTTCTGATTGAAAAAAAAAATAAAAATTATATATATATATAGCATATTCATTTTCCCATTACTGTGCTCTTTACTTTGGTACCTGGGCTTGTCACCCAAAAAATCAAACATCAATTTTTAATTGTTCATATTCATAGGTAGAACTCATTCTTTACGTTAAATAGGAGAAAGTATTCAGGAAAATATAAAAAGTGAAGCATGACAGAAAATAGAGGTGTGATACGTTTTTCTGAGTGCTTTTGGTAATGGGAGAACCTACTTTCAAATGATTTTATTTTATTTTATTTGTCTGCCATTATTCTTTTTTATTTTAGATGAATGTATACGTACTGCATACTAAAGGAAACACTTGAGAGAACTAGAAGAAAGCCTTAGAAGCCAGTAGCTTGTACTGTACTTCATTCTGATAAAAAATGATTCCTTTACTAGAAGTTCCACTGACAAAATGAAGACTGGATGCAATACTCCACATGGGGTCTCACGAGGCCAGAGCAGAGATGTACAGTCCACTCCCTCAGCCTGCTGGCCATGTCTCTGTTGATGCAGCCCAGGATAAAGTTGGACTTCCGGGCTACAGGCACTTACTTTTGGCTCATGTTGATCTTTTTGTCCACTAGAACCTTTGGATGGCATGTTTTCCTTCTGTTGTATTGACTACACCACTCGTCATTTCCTCTTGTCCTATCGCTTGTTGTCTGTGAGAAGAAACCAATACCCACCCTACTACAACTTCCTTTGAGGTAGTTGTAGGGATTGATAAGGTCTCCCCTGAGCCTCCTTTTCTCACAGCTATATAACACCAACGCCCTCAGATGCTCCTTATAAGACTCGTTCTCTAGACCCCTCACCACTTTTGTTGCTCTTCTTTGGACATGCTCTGGCGCCTCGATGTCCTTCTTGTATTGTGGAGATAAAAACTGAACGCTATTCAAAGACTGGCCTCAGCAGAGCCATGTACAGGGGGACAATCAGTTCCTTAATCCTGCTGGCCACACTATTTCTGATACGAGCCAGGATGCTGTTGGCCTTCTTGGCCACCTGAGCACACTGCTGGCTCATATTCAGCCAACTTCAACCAATAGATCCAGGTCCCTTTCCATTGGGCAGCTTTCATAGAATCATAGAATAGCTTGGGTTGAAAGGGACTTCAAAGATCATCTAGTACCAACACCCCTGCCATAGAAAGGGATTCCACCCACTAGATCAGGTTGCTCAGGGCCTCATCCAATCTCCTCTTGAACACCTCCAGGAATGGGATATCCACAACTTCTCTGGCAACCTGTTCTAGTGTCTCACCACCCTCTGAGTGAATAATTTCTTCTTAACCTCTAATCTAAATATCCCTCTTTTAGTTTAAAACCATTTCCCCTCATCTTGTCATTATCTGACCGAGCAAAGAGTTGCTCTCCATCTTTTCTATAAGTCTCCTTCAAGAACTGAAAGGTTGCAATGAGGTCACTCCGGAACCTTCTCTTCTGCAAAGTGAACAGCCCCAGCTCTCTGAGCCTTTCTTTATAGGAGAGGTTCTGTACTGGGTCTGTCTGGGATGGAGTTAACATTCCGTGCAGCAGCCCATACAGTGCTGTGCTCTGCACTTGTAGATAGAACAGCATTGGTATCACACCAGTGTTGTGTCTACTGCTGAGCAATACTGGTACAGCATTAGGACTCCCTCTAACCCCCCCAGAGCCAGCAGACTGGGGGTGGACAAGAGGGGAGGAGGGAATATCAGCTGATCTAAATCAATCAAAGGGTTATTCCATACCATATGATGTCACACTCAGCAATAAAAGGTGGTAAAATGAAAAAGGGGGGAGGGGTGGGCTCTCATTTCGAAAACGTCTGTCCTCCCAAAGAACAGCTACATGCATTGAGGCCCTGCTTCAAGGATGTGGTCAAGCATTGCTCATTTGTGGGAAGTAGAGAGTAATTTCTTTCCTCTGCACTTCCACATAGCCTTTGCTTGTTTGTTTTTTGTTGTTGTTTTTGTTGTTTCTTTGTTTTTCCCTTTCCCCTTTCTCTTTTCTCTTTAGTTAAATTATTTAACTAATAATAATTTCCCCTTAATAATTATTTTTCCTTTAATTAAATTATCCTTATGTCAACCTGTGAGTTGTTTCCTTCCTTTTCTTCTTCCCCTCCTCTTCTGAGGATGGGGAGTAAGAGAGCAGTTATGTTGGAGTTCAGCTGTTCAACAAGATAAAACCACCACAACAGTTGGAATAGTCCCCTTTCCAGCCAATATTCCCCCAGCCTGTAACATTGCATGGGCTTGTTGTGCCCCAAGTGCAGGACTTGGCATTTAGCCTTATTGAACTTCTTACAGTCCATCCAGATACTTCTGCAGAGCCCTCCTACCCTCAAGCAGATCAACACTATCACCTAACTTGCTGTCATCTGCAAACTTAATGAGGGTGCACTCGATCCCCTCATCCAGATCATCGATAAATATATTAAAGAGTAGTACTGTCCCCAGTAATAATCCTTGGGGTATGCCACCTGTTACTAGCTGCCAAATGGATTTAGCTCCATTCTACACAACTCTTTGGGCCCAGCCACCCAGTCTGTTTTTTACCTAGCAAAGTGGACGCCCATCGAAGCCATGAGAAGTCAATTTCTCCAACAGAATGTTGTGGGAAACAGTGTAAAAAATTTTGCTATGGTCTAGGTAGACCACATCCACAGGCTTTCCCTCATTCACTAAGTGCATCACCTTGTCATAGAAGATTAGGTTAGTCAAGCAGGACCTGTCTTTGATAAACATGTGCTGCCTGGGCCTGATCACCTCGTTATCCTGCATGTGCTACATAACGGCACTCAGGATTATCTGCTCCATAACCTTCCCCAGCAACAAAGTTGGACTGACAGGCCTGTAATTCCCTGGGTCCTCCTTCTGGCCTTTCTTATAGATGGGTGTCACATTCTCTAGACTCTAGTTGCCTGGAATCTCCCCTGATAGCCAAGACTGCTGTTAAATGATGGAAGGTGGCCTGGTGAGCACTTCCACCAGCTCTTTTGTTGCCCTTGGTTGGATCCCATCTGGCCCCATAGACTAGTGTACATCTAAGCGGTATTGAAGATCGCTATTCATTTCCACTTGGATTATGAAGGCTTCTTTCTGTCCCTGTCTACCAGCTCTGGGGTCTGAGTACCCAGAGAACAACCGGTCTTGCTGCTAAAGACTGAGGCAAAGAAGGCATTAAGCCTTTTCCTCATCTTTTCTCACTATGTTTCCCTCCACATCCAATAAAGGATTGAGATTCTCCTTAGTCCTCCTTTTCTTGTTTAAGTATTTATAAAATCATTTCTTATTGTTCTTTACAGCAGTAGCCAGATTGAACTCAAGTTGGGCTTCGTCCCTTCTAATTTTTGTCCTTGCACAGACTCATGACATATTTGTAGTCCTCTTGAGTGGCTTGTTCCTTCTTCTGAAGGTCATAAACTCTCTTTTTCTTCCTGAGTTCTAGCCACAGCTCTCTGTACAGCCAGGTCTGTCTTCTTCCCCAGATTTCCTACTTGAAGAGTGTCCAGCCTTCCTGAACTCCTTTGCCCTTCAGGACTGCCACGTAAGGGACTTTGTCAACCAGTCTCCTAAACAGGACAAAGTCTTCCCTGCAGAAGTCCAAGATAGTAGTTCTGCTAACCCCCACTACTTACTTTTCCAAAAATCAAAAACTATTAATTCATGAGTGCTATGCACAAAGATGGCCTCCAACCTTCACATCACTCACAAGTCCTTCTCTGTTCACAAGCAAAAAGTCCAGCAGGGAGCCTTCTCTAGTTGGCTCACTCAACACCTGTATCAGGAATTGTATATTCCACATGCTCCAGAAACCCCCTAGACTGATTCCTTCTGTTGTGTTATATTCCCATCAGACATATGCTAAGTTGTAGTACCTTTTAAGAACAAGTGCTAGCAATTTTAAGACTTCTCCCAGCTTCTTATAGAATATTTCATCTGTTTTTCCATCCTGGTTGGGTGGTCTATAACAGACTCCCACAATGACATCTTCTCCATTGGCATTCCCCTCAAATCTTACCCATAAACACTAAACTTTGTTGTCACCATTATTAAGCTCTAGACAGTCAAAACACTCACACTCCCTAACATATAGGGCTACCCCACCACCTCTCCTTCCTAGCCTGTCCCTTCTGATGGGTTTGTACCTATCCATTGCAGCACTCCAGTCATGTAAGTCATCTCACTATGTTTCTGTGATGTCATAGTTTTCCTGCTGCACGATGGCTTGCAGCTCCTTCTGTTTGTTGTCTGTGATGCATGCAGTGGTGTAGATGTCCTTCAGGTGAGCTAGTGATCTCATCACATTTTGGGGGAAGAAGCCGTAATTCCTATGTGACCATTCTCAGACACTTCTGTGATTTCTAACCCATCAATATCCCTATTGCCTTTGCTGTTACATGGCTTTCAATCCCCTACCTCTACTGGGGTAGCAGACCAAGGGACCTTGCTTGTACATGGTCTCATAACCACCAGCATACTGCCCTCAGATTTGTCTCTACCAAGCCTGGTTTTATCCCTTTCCTCCTTCAAATCTAGTTTAAAACCCTTTCAACAAGCCCTGCTCTCTCCCGAGCAAAGATCCTTTCCGCCATTGAGACAGATGAACTTTGTCCGTTGCCAGCAGGGTATTCTTTCTTGCCCTTCTTGAAAATTGGAACAATGTTCACCAGCTTACAGTCAACTGGAACCTAGGCAGATTCCGAAGACAATTTAAAAATAATTTGGGAGAGGTTCCACAATGACATCAGTCAGTTCTCTGATCACCCTGCGATGAATCTCATTGGCTTCCATATACATATATATGTAACCAGCTCTAGCAGTAAACCTCACTCAAGTTTGAGATTGGCTCGGAGTTTATTGTTACCACAGTCACCATTCTCCAGCTCAGGACTCCAGGAGTCCCAGAGTCCTTAATTGGCGCTGAAGACAGAGGAGAAGGTGGCATAAATATCTGCTTTGTCTATGTCCCTATTTATGAGGTGACAATTCTAGTCAAGTAATGGAGCAATGTTTTCTCTGGTCCTCCTTTTTGATGTTAACATGTTAAAAATGAAAACAAAAACAAACAACAAAAAAAAACACTTTTTATTGTCTGTCACAGTACTGGCCACCTTTAACTCTAGGTCAGCTTTTGCTGTACAAATTTTCTGCCTACATATGTGAATAACATCTCACTAGTTTTCCCACATTGCACAACCTCATTTACAGTGGCCTTAAACTTTATTTTTCCAACTAAGCTCTAGAAGAAGATCTCTGCTCAGTCAAACCAACCTTTAGCCCTGCCTGCCTGACTTCCAACATTTTAGAATTGCTTGTTCCTGTACTCTTAGGAAGTGGTACTTAAAAATTGACCAACACTGATGGATCCCAGTGCCTTCAAGAGCAGTTTCCCAGGGGCCCTTACTATCTAGTTCCCCGAGCGGTCTGACGTCTCCTCTCCCCATATCCAGGGTTGAAGTTTTGGTGGCAGTTTTCCTTCTGTCACCAAAAATTTTAAACTCATCTGCTTCATGGTCACTATGACCAAGAGTGACGTCAATTGCCATTTCACCCACAAGACCCCTGTTCACAAAGAAAACAGAACTAAGAGGACACCTTTCCTGGTTGGGTCCCTTCGTACCTGTACCAAGAAGTTATCATCAAGGTATTTTAGGAATCTCCTGGACCCGTTTGTGTCAGCTGTGTGATATTCCCAGTTAACATCTGGTAAATTCATGTCCCCCATAAGGGCAAGAGGTATCTTTTAATTCCTTAAAGAATGATTCATCTGTGTCATCATCCTGGCCGTGTGGTCTATAGTAGACTCCTAAAATAACATCCCCCTTTATTTGTTTGTCCCTTAATCCTTACCCAGAGGCTCTCTACTGTGTCATTGACAACTGCAAGCTCCATAAAGCCCAACCCCTCTATTTTATGCAACATGAGCCCCCTGCCTGGCCTGTCCGGCCTGTCTCTTTTGAAGAGCTTACACCTGTCTATTGTAACACACAACACAAGATTTCACTTACGCAAATGGTGTCTTGGCTCTGGCACTGAAACAAGTCTTCTAGTTGCTCTTGCTTGTTATTCATGCTGCAGGCATTAGTGTAGAGATGTTCCAAATGTGCTTCATTGTACCCAGTACCTCATGGAGCAGGCTGAAGAATCTCACTAGCACGCAGTCCCTCCCATTTTGGCATTCCAACCCCATAGCTTATCACTATGGGTTGTGTCCAGATGGCATATCGGACCCTCTGTCCCCTATAGAAGTGAGTCCTTTATTACAATAACCCTTAATTTTTTCTTGATGGAGGTTGTTGTGGTTTTTCAAACTTTCCTTTCCTTTTTGAAACTGGAATAGGGAGGCATGGATTCAAAATAGAACCTCATTTGTAAATCTCCTTGATTTTGTATGTTTAAATTAGATAATTCATTTTAGCATAAATGCATGGGTGGTTTTGAACATTGTGTATGAAGTACCCTTGATGTGGAAAACATTTTAGCTTCTGCAGCCATTTGGTATGATGAAGGTTAGCACATACTTTATGTAAAATTTGTATCCCTTTCAGGGAAATCCTTATTTGAATTGTAGATGAGAAATTTCTAAAAGTATAATTAGCTTTGGTTGATACCTTTTTCTCTTTATTCTGTGAAGAGATCTAAACCACAAACAAGGAAAGAAAAGAGGATGCCTGTTTTTCTTGCTTGTTAAGCAGGTGGGAAACATTGCACTGTCATGTTCTCTAATTCATACTTCACCTCTTATTCAACAAATCCCAAATGAGATCTGAGTTTAGAGTGTTTTAACAAGCTGAGCAATAAAAAGAAGAAATAATATAATAATATCCTCTCTAAAGGTGGCTTATGGTAACAATCCAGAAAAGCATTCTATCAAAGTAGAAATTTCTAAAGGTGTACTACTACTTTTCTCTGTTTTGAAATGCAAACAGAATGCATCTTTTCATTCTTAGGCAGATTGCAATGTGTCCTAATTATAGTAATTCATGATTCTTATTTGCCTTGAAATGGTACGGCTGTTGGCAAGCACCCTGCTGTCATTTCTAATGCATGCCTGTTCACATGTTAACAGAGCCATGTAACTTTGTGTTTCTAATTTTAAAAAGCATTTCGTCATCTGAAGAATAAAGAGCTCTTCTGAACCTTTGCTACTTCTGGACTTCCTCTTCTCACTTATAAATATGACAAGTACTGTCTGACTTACCTTTGTACTTAGCATGTGTGTGTGAGGAAGCACAAGAGTCTTCCTCGTGTTCTTAACAGGTATACTGATCAAAATCATTGCTCATTAAGGAAACTAGAGAAGAATGCATGTCCAAAAATTAAGATTCATATTTAAATTTCTAAATTCCCTGGAATTTGAAGAGAGTTTGAGATTTTAGTATTTTGAATCATGTTTCCCTCTTCATATATATATATATTTATGTATATGTATGTATATAAATTAAATAATAATAATAATTAAAAAAAGAAAAAAGAAAAAAAAAAAAAGACCTGAGGCTTACATGTCTTCTCAAGAGGAAAAGAAGGAAGCAGAGCATCTTGGCTAGGAAGGTGAATGATATCTCTGAGAGATGGTTATTTTACGCAACAGTAAAATGAGCAAGATCAGGAGACTACAGTGATTTGAACTACTTGGAAGATTAACATGCAACATGCATTATTGCTGACACTTTAAAGAAAACTGTTGAGCATTAAACAGCAAAGCTAAATCTATGGCAATATCAATAACTATTTCTACTTTTTTTTTTTTTCTTCTCCTTCTTCTCCTTTTGAGCTACTAAGCAACATTCAAATCACATAGAATCATAGAATTGAAGAATATCTGTTTTGGAAGCGACCTACAAGGATTATCAAGTCCAAATGCTTCTTGAACTTTGGTAGGCTCAGTGCTGTGACCACTTTCCTGGGGAAATCATATGTTCAAGGTACCTAAAAAAAAAAAAATGTGGTTTGTTTACTTTTGATACTTTTTACCTTTATTTTTTTCTTTAAAAAATGCTGAGATTCTCACTTTTTAGCATGATATCTAAGACTTGGGACTTGAGGTACAATCTGCAGTCCTCTGAAGATGGTCAAAACTGCATAAATGTGAAAAGAAATGGAGGTATATTTGCAGAATCCTAAAATTAGGAAGAAATGCCTGAATTTTGAAGGATTCAGGAGAGATAAAATTTTGTAATAAATTTTAGCTCTGGGATATTTAGTAAGAAGTTAAAAAAGAAATTATATGGAAGACCTAAGAAAGCTTCAAAACTGTTCTCTGGAGCAGAATGAAATAAAATACAGAATACATATCAGATTGAAAGGTGAATTCTTATTGCTGAGTGCAAGGATATATTTTTATGTTTAAAACAACATTATTTTAATGTTAACCAATAAAGGAACATTAACATTGTTTTGTTAATGTTAAATCATAAAAGTTTGATTTGATTTCCACATAACCTCCTTTTCAAGTATGGGTGTCAAGAGCAATATATGTTCATCTTAAAAAGGCTTAACATTCACTTTATGTCAGCTGTGAAAAGCTGGGATCAATAAACACAATCTCACCTATCAGATGAAAGCAAAAGAAATAGAAACCTCATATTCCTTTTGCAGACGGTTTTTTGTTTTATTTATTTTTATTCAATAGATATTCTACGTTTATTCCATAATATGTATCATTCCTCTCTTGCTAAAAGAAAATACAGAGGGGGAGAGAGAATTCATTCTACTTCTCCACTTATATTGAAGTAAATATTCTGGAGCATTCAGGCTCTTGCTAATGACCTGTAATTTTGTCTTCATCCACTTAACTTCACAGGTTGGACTAACTTTGAAGTGATCCTTGAAACTGTGTTTAAACTATTGACTTTAAGTGCTGTAAATCTGCATTCAAACCCAAAGCAGTCTTAAATGCAGCTTAGATAAATTTTGCAAAGAGTTCAGTTCACTTGTCATGCTGAGCAATTGGGTCAGCAGTGGTGTACTCAAAGAGGTGGAATGACCACTGCAGTAACAGCAAACACAAGTTGACTCTTGCCCTGTTGCTTATCAGTGTAGTGGGCTGAGCTCTTTTCTTCTCTATCTTCTGTTATTTATTTGATGGACTATTTTACGGCCTGTTTTCTGACAAAGGCAAATAAAAATGCATCATTACATAGGTTTGAGCAAGTAGTCCGTTCTCTATTAACATGTAAATACTATATTTGATTAGTGTTGATACATTATTCTTAAAAGTCATAATGAAGATGAGAACTCTGACTCATCTCATGCAAGAGCTTGTGCTTTGTTTTTTCACTTTTTCTTCCCTTGTCCCCCAGTTTCCTCTCCCCTCTCCTCAGTTTATACATCTTTTTCAGAATACATTATAGCATTTGCAGCAAAAGATTTTCAGAAAACAAGTTAAACTCAAGCCTTTAAGTTGACTTAGCATCTTGAAAATTTCTCTGTAGATGAAAAGTGTGATTATAAGGGCTTTTCTCCTAAAACTGCTTTTTTGAATTCTGTCTCTTTTTTAATATTTTTTTCCTCTTTCATTCTCTTCTTCCTTTTTCTCTTTCCATATGATTGGGAAAACAAACAAACAAATAAACAAAAATTTTAGTCCAGTCTTTTACTTGCCATACTTCTTGTATAAAAGTGTAAAAACCTGCTTGGGAATTTTTTTCTTTGTGTTCTGGTATTGAATTCCTGGACCGTACCATAATAAAACCGAATTTCTTGTCAAAATTTACCAGGGTATGAAAAAAAACTGGTGTTTGCACTCAGGCAAACAAACACATGGTGGTTCTAAGGCAAAAGCTAGGAGTCAGAAGGCTTTTGCAGGAGGACTGGT
This sequence comes from Cygnus atratus, assembly GCF_013377495.2. Lineage (NCBI taxonomy): Eukaryota > Metazoa > Chordata > Aves > Anseriformes > Anatidae > Cygnus > Cygnus atratus. The sequence continues at coordinate 67,003,639 of NC_066396.1, forward strand.
GGCTGGCTGTTGAAAGCCAGAGTGTGTATGTGGAGAGAGGTCAGTTTTCTTCACACAAACACAGAGACAAGGGAAGGACTTGCACAACCCAGCACTAGTTTTTCATGCCACTGAGCACTTCCATCTTATCTATTTCAACCAGCCTTATTGACATCCCTTAAATTCTCCAGAGGTAGTAAAGAACTGAGGTACTTATTCATTCAAGAATATCAAGTTATAAGCTATGCTACGGAAAATTTGTTCAGCATTCAGTATCATCTATTTTAAATACATTGGGCAATCAATTTAAAATTGTTATTGTCACTGGGGTCTGAAAATTTAATAACCAATTTCCAGAGTCCACTCCTTTGTTTTTAATTTTTACTAAGAAGTTGATCAATTTCAGGCCTTAAAGCAATCACACCCTCCAGGATATTTAATTGAATGAGTCTACAAGTCAGATCAGCTGTATTTTTCTTCACTGATTTATTGGGCTAAGTGATACTGCATCTCCTTGTGGAATGAGCAAAAAGGAAATGTGAATCAGAAGTCAGACCATAAACGTAAGTTACTGCAAAGTTTATCAGATTAAATAGGGGCAAACCACATGACTCTCTCCCCTTTTTTTGTTTATTAGATTGCGCTGCTTTTCAACCGCACCTATGGGGAAAAAAAGGCCTCTCACAATTTGTGAATTCATAAAATGCAATTCTCTGTACAGTTCCATATGTCTCTCGTTGATCTTACAAAAGAATATACAGAGAATCTATGACTGTGAATTATTTTGTTTTCCTTTTCCATTTCCTCTTCCCATTTTTTTTAAATCACCTTCTCTCTCTAGCTTTTTTTCTGATTTATTTCTGACTAAAAAAAAAAAAAAAAGAGAGAGAAAAAAAACCTTGACATTTTTGTTTCTATTATTTGTCAAGAAGCCCAGCAAAATGTTTCAAATGTGGACGAACTCTGTTTTAAATGATTACAGTATTACACATGCATATTTAAGCTAGTGCTTTTTTTTTTTTTTTTTTAAAAAGGATCATACTCTCATTCTTCCAATGCTTATTTCCATGTTGTAAAATACATTGTTTCTGATGGGATTTTCCACAATACCCATTTCTTCGTAATATAAAAGATTGAAGTAAAGCCTCCTTAGATATTAGGCATGGCTGCAGAGAGACACGAACTGGTCTAGAAATTAATCTAGCATTTGAAAAGAGAGAGCTTAAAGGGAACAATTCTGAAAATGTCAAAGACATTTATTAATTTCTTACTAAATCTTTTGAAGAAGAAAGAAGAAGAAGAAGAAGAAGAAGAAGAAGAAGAAGAAATTTTTCTTGAAAATTGTATTTTTATTACTAAAGTTAACATAAAAATAGTTTTTAAGAGTTGTGCAACCTAAAATTAAATTGAAACTTTCCAATATATATCAGAAAGCTCCCAGTGGACTAAAAATACTTTATTTTTTAGACAGCATAATTTTGCATTCAAATGGAACTGATTTTTTTTTCAAATATTTCTATTTTACACCAGAGATGAAGCTATATAATAAGTGACTCCCACAACAAAGTGTGTATAATTGGGGACTTTTGATTTTTCTTTGAAACTAAAAGTTTTAGTAACATATTTGGAACAGTTTCACTATTCTACATGAAGTTGTAAATTTATCCTTCAAATCAGAGAAAATCCTTTTTGATATAGGTAGCTTTTGTCTAATTCTTATATTTCTCCCTAGAGAAATTCTTATTTACTTTTGTCTATAAGAAAAGCTTTCAGAGAAAAGTCTTTTTTTTTTTTTCATGTTTCTTAAGTACATGGAGGGCCACTTTAACTCAGAATAATACAGACTCAGAATAATACATACCTGTATCTTCTTTGTATAGAAGCAAAATCCTTCTTTTGGAAGTATGGAGGTGCTTTAAAGTTGGGATATACTCTACTTGCCTTCTTTTACACTGTTTTTTCCTAACACCTCGTAATGGAAAAGATGGTGATCCAGCTGCAAGCTGAAACAAAACTGTGATGAAATTATTATGGACAATAGTAGTAGAAATGACAAGAATTTGTGTTGTGTCTGATGATAGATATCTCATATTTATTGTGTATTTATTTCTTTTCTGTTTCTACTGCTCTGAAAATGAAACCATAATGAAAGAATAAATGAGTAAGCCATGGAAGTCATCACAGGAAGATGCATTCCTAATATAAGAAGGTATCCATTTATGAGTAGAAAATAAATGAGAGTTTGTGCCATTAACTATATTTATTTTCAGGCAAATTCCTTTTATTTAGAGATATGCACTTGTCTACAGTCTAGAGTCAGGTTACTGTGGATTAGATGAGTTGTTTTTGTTCTAAGTGAAATGGCCAATATCCACATGAAGAATCCACTTACAGTCCAGGAAAACAGATCACAACACACTTTTCAGAATGGTAGCCTTTGTTATGGCAGGCAGAGGTCTCACCAGCCAAACACAACTCCTGGCTTGCTCTTGAGCTGCAATCTTTGAAATGTATTTGAAAATTTTCAACATTTAACATTCTAATTCTGAGTTTTCTAACTGTGATGAAAATTAAAGTCCTAATAAAATTGTAATAATTTAGGGCTAACCTTAAAAGCTTTATTAAAATTTGGTACATAATGCAAATGTTATTAAAAAATAAATAACATAAAAAGCTATTAAAAGTTATCATCTTAAAACATTACATATAATCAGCTAAAAGACTAGAAGAGGAAATATCTTAATCGGAGAGGAATTATCTTGGAAATCTGATAAAGTATCAAAGTAGGTAATTCGAAGTAGTATCAAAGAGGTAATTCACATTGCTTATATTTTTCTTGTATTTTTTGTAGGTCATGTCTGAAAAGCGTTCTGAATAACAGTTTTTATTTACAACATTTTGCTTCATGTCCTGTTCATTGCCATTGCTTCTTTAAAGAAGGAGACTAGAAGGAAAAATAATGGCAATACGTGATGTACAGGTCTTTCTATTTTCCATTGTCTGGCCATTCTTTTTGCTTTCCCTTTGGTATGGAGAAACTTATGAGAAAGTGTGAGTACAGAAAACCCTCAAGAAATAAAAACTTCTGTTGTGCAATTATTATACTCCCTTGAATGACCAAAGAGTGCTTTTCATTTAAATTTAATGTATTTTTCTTTAGTTTCTGATTTGTAATTTCTAATAAATAAAATACAATGCTACTTTGTTGACCTTTCTCATCTACATGTATGCTTCAGTTACACTCATGTGTAACACAGATGAGTGTGAGCAATTAAACGAATGGGTTTCATTATTTGATGACTAATTAAAATTTGAATTTTTTAAATCCAACAAAAAACAGTCAAATATGAAGCAGAATTTATGGTGTAGAAAGCCCACAAAAAAAAAAAATATATCTAATGCTCATACATGCATGTGTGTGTGCTAATACACACACACACACACACACAAACATTTGTTAATAAAAACATCTTTTAATCAACAACAACAACAACAAGATTTTATGGTCTTGGTAGGATTTGTTCAAACTCCAACTTTCTTCCTTCTGTTAAAGACAGAACCTGCCTGGATTATAAATGATGAGTGTTAATCTATTTCTGTATCATCTTCGTGCTAAAATGTGATTCTACGAATGTCTCCTTCAGATATACTTTAAGAACCAAGCCTGAATATTTGTAATTTATTCAAAAGACTTGGTTTCAAATCCAAATCAAGAATATTTCTCTTCAGGTTTCATAATATTTTAAAATGATATCATGAATGCATGTTGGACTAGTTTCCACAGTTCCATACTCTTGTAACTTATATCCGTTATCTAACTGCTGGAAGCGAATCAGTCTCTTTGACATACGGTGATATTTACTGCATAGGAGCCTAACTTGTAGAAATAAAGGAATACATTAACTATTCCACACTGAAAAAAAAAAATGTTTACTGAAAGTAAATGTTATTACTGATGTTCAGTTTGAATGTTGCAGTGCTGGACTGAGTACTGTTTTACCAGGCCGTCTTGTATACTTCAATATCTGCTTTTGTAAAACATTTCTACCAGTAATAATGGTGTCACTAATTATAAATTCTTTTAGATGCAGTTAGTAAAAGTAACATTTCTGAACAGAAACTAAGCTTTTGGAAAACTTCATAGGCGACAGTATGTTAATTCTGTGGAGAAGAATATTAAAAGAAAAAATGTCTTTTCTACTTCTCTGCACTGAAATCTGACAAAATAAAAAATAAAAAAATAAAAAAAAAACTATTTTAGGTTATCAAACCAACATTTCCTATTTTTTATATTTTTTTTCTCTGCAAATAACAAAAAATATGAAAAAAAAATGCCACCTTTCTACCCATCCTGTGTTCATCAATGTTTCTTGCTTCAGTCTAACTTACATAGTTTATCTGGTTTTTATGTGGGTCCACCTTAATAATTTCCTATGTTAATTCAGTTATTTATTCAGCTATCATGATCCTTTTATTCTTTGTTCTCTGAAATCCTGTCTTTATTTTTATATCTAAAATGTCACTATGTCCCTAGAATTTTGTCACACTTACCTGCTGTCTTTCCTTCTGTTTTTGTTTTTGTTTGTTTGTTCGGTTGGTTTGGGTTGGTTTTATTCTCTTTAATGACTTTTATCTTGTACGAATCTGTCTACCATACTTTATACTTGAAGAGGTAATATAAGAATATTTTTTTCTTAATGCTTTTAGTACTAATGGCAAAATTCTCATTTTTCTGTCTGTATCTTTTTCCCTCACTCTGCTGTGCTCAGGGCACTGTTTTGCTCAGCGAGCTAATCAGTGACTTGCAGGAAGATGAGGTGCTAAATAGCTCTGCACTGAACACAAAAATAATTTTCTCCTTTTTGAAAACTTGCTTTTCCTCCTCTGACTCATTCTTCAGTAGTCTGCACTCACAGGATGAACATCCAGCTTAGCCTCTCTCATTCTTCTGTCTCATTTTGACACTTGTGCCAATAGCATACCTCTTCCGCTTTATATCTCTTCTTGTTTTGCACATGCCTTCAAGTTCTTTAAATATTTTGAAATAGGTATTTTCTGAAGGTTTGGTAAGGTTTAGCATAACATATATATACGTAATACGTATACATATGTTATATATATATGTATACACACACACATATATATATTACAAAGCAGTAAAAAAGATGTATTTTTTTTTCCTTAACACTCCCATATTACGCACGTTTAGTATCTTATTTTTATAACCTGTCTTTCAGAGTATAAACAAGAATCTTCACTGGGTTTAAGAAATTATGTTTTTATTTTACTTTCTTTCACTACAAAGAAGAAAAACATTAAGTCCCATGCCTACTGCACGTAGCTGAAACTCAAGAAAAAAAAATGCTTTTTAATAGTTGAATGGGTGAGTGATTTTTGCCAACAATGACCAGATTTCTCCTTAGTCATGAAGTTACAAAAAAAAAGGTTTAACCTCACTAAGGCCAGTACTTGAAAACTTCATAGAAGTTTAACCTATTTTACTTTGGGTATGCATACATAAAGGGATATTGGTCAATGACAGGTCTCATGAACTCTACGTATTGTACAATATGAAAACTATCTGTAACAGAGCATTGTAAACATGCTTCAGTAAATATGACATATAAAGGTGTCATAGGTGCTAACTTTTCATTTTTCTGGGTGTGGGACAAACATAAGCTATAAAGAGATAAACATCTCACGTGATTTAACTTCCAATAACCATTGACAGGGCAAGAGGACAAGCATTTGTTGACTCTGATCTTAACTATCTCCATCTTTTGCTCAGTTATTTTACTGTTGAAAGACTTTTGCATTATATGATTGATTGGCACATTCTTCTTTGTACAAGAAAAAATGGAAGAGGCTTACTCTGTGCTTAGTAGTCTGTGGTACAGATGCTTCCTGATAAAATGAGGTTTAAATAAATGAATATGAAGGAAGATTATAGTGTTTACTTGTAGTGTATTGTGCTCCCTATTTAATCAAAAATATATTCGTCTTGTGAAAACTTCCTGAATTGAATAGGTAATCAGTTTGAATTGAATTGAATAGGTTTAGATATGTTACTTTTGTCAGTTGCTGCTTTTTAATTAATATATTCCTAAACTGTCTGAGATAATTGAAATTAGGGGGAAAAGAATCTACTGTTTTACCTAAACTCTTTAGAAAATAAGATTTTCTTCTGATTTAAGTTCTTACTAAATATGTAGTCATCACCTCTGACTTGTGCTTGGGTTTGCCTTACTGTGGTTATATTTTCATTCCAGGCTTTTGTCCAGTCAAAGAGTGCAAGTAAAAAACCATAGGTGAAAATCAAAGAGATAGCTGGTATTGCATTAAACATAATCAAGCAATTATAGAAAAGAAAATCGTGGCTCAACATTCAGACAAATACTTGATAGTTAAGTATAGTAAGAACTGAGATACCTCCTTCTCTTTCTAGACATATCCACTTACAGAGATAATGAACCTTAGAAACTTGGGAATTTTGTTCATATGGCACAAGGTATTAAAAACAAACAAAACAAAACAAAACAGAACTTTATGTTGTTTAATTGCAAAAAATAAGCTAAAATACTTTATTAAGTGACTGTATCACTGTAATGGAAATTAATTAATAGTTCTGTCTCTATGAGTTTGTATGCATTGTTGAACCATTAAGTGAAATGCTTTTCAAATGTCCTGTATGGACTATAAATCACTTTAATGAGAGCAGCAAACTAATGTGTGCTTTTATCATTAAAACATTGGTCTGGCTAAAGTTCAACATATTAAGCAAAACCAACTGTGGCTTAAGTCTTATCTAAAGGAGACAGGGAAATTTGACTTTTATTAAGTGTGGTTAAGCATTTAGATTCTTCTGGTCTTTTCAACAGCCATTTAAAGTTAACAAAATGTCAGAGATTTCAGAGTTTTAAGTCTGCAAACTGCCTTCAAAGTCCAATACAGCTTACAGAAAGTCGCTTCGGTAGCTCACCATTCCATTTATTCACTTCTGTAATGACTATATATACATTAATTTATATTAATATAAATGATGTGATTTCTACTTCTGTCCATCAGTTTCTGTCAATCCATAGTGGGGAAGAGATCTCAAAGACAACACACATCAGGTTTCACATCAGATATTAGAGCATTCACCATAAAGGTTGTAACGCAAAAATCCTCAAGAATTCAGTCCTACCTGACACTGAGGAATTCACACCACTTGCTAGATGTTTTTTGTCCATGTGGATCCTCTGGTGTGTAATAACAGGTGTGTTAGTAAAATCAGTTACAGGGAACAAATGCAGCAGGCATGGCTGCCAGGAGTTTCCCTGATTCAACATCGAGAAAGGAAATGTGGTGCCCAACGAGAAATGAGCTCCTTCCATGGAACTAGGATTCCAGATCAACCTGAGCAGCATTTACATAGTGCAGCACAGACAGATATAGCTTATGCCAGACTGACCCAAATGAAATGTTTATGTATTGATCTAAACACTGAAATTACATGGCATGTTTTCAAAGCTAAAGTCAGTGTTGTTGTTGTTGTTGTGTTGTGTTTTTTTGTTTGTTTGGGTTTTTGTTTGTTTGTTTGTTTTGTTTGTTTGTTTGTTTTTAAATATCTGACAAATATTTAGAGCAGGGATAATATGGCATCCTGTGGCCAGCCATGTTTGTCAAGTAATTTGCAGGATGATCAGGTAACACCTGCCTGAGTGCTTCCCAATTGCTGTGTGCTCAACATATGACTTCTCTGGTAAACTGGCAGGCTTGAAGCCACATGTTAAAGATACTGTTTATTTTAACAGAGGAATGTGGTAAATGGTAAGACATGGGTATTGTGAGCAACCACATCGTGATGACCTCTGGAGACCCATGGAAGAGAATGTAGCAGAAAGCATGAACAAATCTGAAGTTTATATCCACTATATATCTATATAAATCCATTATAACAGCTGGATAATGTCCTAATCACAATAGAAAGTATAAGCACAATATAGGATAAGACTCTCCATGGTGTTTTTGCTTTTGTTGTTGTTGTTGTTCTTTTGTGTTGTTTTTGTTGTTGTTGTTTGTTTTGTTTTTATTGAAGGAATTAAAATAGAATAATAATAATTAAAAACCAAAAAAAAAGTTAGAAGGGGACATCTAAACTACACTTATTCCAACTTCTCACTTAAATAGGGGCTGACCTAAGAGGTTTGGATATTTTTGGATGAGGTAAAAGCTTAAGCTACGGTAGTTTGATGAAAGAGGTGACAGCAGTGGAGAACACAGGAAAGAAAACCTCTCTGATGTAAGAACACTAAAAGAAAATATCATTAGAGACGACAGATAAAAAACAGTCACCTGGAACAGTGATGTTGAAAGAGCATCTGTCAGACTGACGTCTACTTTGATACCTCTTTCTCAAAAATTCTCAGTGACAGAGATGTTTATGGCTTTTGTTGCTTGTCCTTTCTTTCTCAGGTGATGATTTTGTTATTGCTTGAATACAGCTTTATGGTATACTAACAGTAAGATACATTGTCAAAAGTGCTATCTTACTAATGTAACTCATGTTCCATAAATCTGTGACATTTTTATTACCAAAAATTGATGAAGTGACCCAATAAACAATATTCAGAATAAATTCAGAATAACATTCAGAATATAGACTGGTTAATGTAATTCAGTTGGTCTATCTTTTGACACTGGATTTTTATCAAAGAGTGAGGTCGAAACAATGACAAGCCTCCCGTTTAATTTACATTGCTTTACTGATCCCTAAGTCTATGTGTGACTTTCAAATGGCTAAGGCATTAGTACTGATATAGAGTCCTTTATTTATGATGATTTTGCATGTACAACTTAAATGCAAGAATAAAACAATTGCAAAATAATAGATCATGTAGGAAGGACTAAAATCATGCATAACTGAATCAACTTAGCTAAGGATAAATTTTAAGAAAAATGTAGCATAAATAGGTATCATTCCCATTGTAACTGGAAGCTTATCATTGAAATAAATTGTGGATGTGCATTTTTTACTAACATTTCTACCTTTAAATAACTTATAAATCCTTGTAAGGGCTCATAGGAGATCTTACGACTAGTGAGCTACCTCTGTGTTTTTTGCCCACTTAATGCCTTTGTGACGTTTAGATTGCTTGCAGTGTGAGTTACTTGGCCAATTGGTTTCTCGTTGTCTGTATAGTGGCTGTGTTTTGTCTTTCTAAGTGTCTTCTGGGACACTAATGTGTCTCTTCTACCTTTCTGTTGATCTTTTGTAAAATTTGTATGAAACTATCACTCAGAATTCTTTCAACTGTGGCTGAAAATGGCTAATAAGCTTAGAGTATTGAGGAGACAAGTGTGACAGACAATGTGATCCCGAGTTGGTCGCATAGGAAACCAAACAGGCATTTTATTAATTCACTTAATGTATTAAGCACAACTGATCTTATTGTTGGACTGTTTCAATTACCTAAAATACATGTCAGGAATATTATAAAACCATACTCTTAAGCCTATTTGTCACCTCTATAGGTATGGATAAGTTCTTCATATTCCTTTAATTTGTACATTCATATTTCTAGCTGTAATGTCCATCATTTTGTTTGGAGGTTTCTTAAACCACATTCTGAAATGAATGTATTCACATTTAATTCATAGTTAACTTAAATGCTATTGGAAAGTTCATTTGTGTAGTTGGATTCTCTAAGAGAAATGTGACATTTCATCTGTCCCTTTACTAGCTGTTTCTTCTGTTTCGATAAATTTAAAGTATATTTTATTTTAAAAACCCTTTTCAGTTCTCTTTGCCCTGCCAATTTTCTTATTCACTCCAAATTCCTTATCTGACACATCATGATGTCAACATCTTTGTAAAGTTTAAGAGGTGTTTATGTATTTTATCCTCCATTTTCTCTGGGAGGAGCTCCCCACAAACCTCTAGAAAGCTGCACTAGTATCATCCTCTGAAATCATTTCTTAAAACTTTCATCTCCACAGAGCTTCTGCAAAATTTGACAGCGGGGTGTTATTTCAAGGGCAGTCAAGGCTGACCAATTTTATTTTCCCTGTCTTCCTGTGCTCTCACATCTATTCTATGTCCATATTTTACTTTTATCTTTTACTTAATCTATAAGATACTGGTGTCAGAGAGCATCTTTTCTCTTTCTTTGTAACATCTGTCCTGATGATTTCCCAGTCTCTGCCAAGGGAACATGGGTATTGCAGGACAGCTAATATTTTTATAAATAATTGACCATTGGGAAGCTTAAAATACATAAGCTTTATTAAAAAAAAAAATACATCAAGGTTAATCAAAGTTATTTTAGAAAATTCCACTTCACATGTTATCTGGTAATCATTCATTTCAACTTCTTCACTGCTGGCTTCACTAGGACATATCTTCAAATGAAGGCACTGGTGTGCGATCAGAAACATTGCTTACATTCTAAAACAGTGTCAAAACTGGCCTCTATCTCTATGTGTTTAGCTCAGAATCACACCTATAATAAGGTATATATAAAAGTTTTGTTGTTGTTTTTGTTTTGTTTTGTTGTTTTTTGTTTGTATGTGTTGGGTTTTTGTTTGTTTGTTTGTTTGTAATTGGCACTAGCAATTCCATGGCCCCCTAACTGTAGCTGGGTATTATCTAGGATGATTCCTTAAAGCTTCTCCCATTTGCAGCTACCAGCCATCATGCTGGGAATGAGCTGGGCATGCAAGGGCCAGCATGAGAAAATCCAAGGCCAGGTTTCCTTTATCCTGGCCTCATGCTGACCTACTCTGCCATCCCCCAATATGTGTTACCAGCACAATGCAAATGACCTACAGTAAACTCAGGGATCAGGGATACTGATCACTTTTATTCAGAAAATAACAAAGCTTGCAAGTAAGCAGACTCATTTTATGAAACAGGTGATTCCCATTATTTCTTGATTCTTTCTCATATTCTGAGTGCCTAAGACGTAATGTTTTGGCAATGAGGTTACATTTCACAGAATCACAGAATGCTTGAGGTTGGAAGGGACCTCTGAGATCATCTAGTCCAACCCCCCTGCCAAACAGGACGTAGCACTTGTTGCACAGAATCACATCCAGGCAGGTTTTGAATATATCCAAAGAAGGAGATTCCACAACTGCTCTTGGCAACCTGTTCCAATGCTCTGTCACACTTACAGTAAGGAAATGTTTTCTCGTATTCAGCCTGTGTTTCAGTTTGTGCCTGTTGCCTCTTGTCCTGTCACTGAGCACCACAGAAAAGAATGCGGACCCATTTGTACACACTGACAAGATCCCCTCTGTGTCTTCTCTTCTCCAGGTTAAACAGTCCCAGCTCTCTCAGCCTGTCCTTGTATGAGAGAGGCTCTAGTCCTCTAATCATCTGCCAGCTCTCATCATACAGCCCTCTGCTGAACTCATTCCAGTAGCTCCATGTCCCTCTCGTACTGGGGAGCCCAGAACTAGACAACATACTCCAGGTGAAGCCTCACCAAGGCTGAGTAGAGGGGGAGGATCACCTCCCTCAACCTGCTGGTAATACTCTTCCGAATGCACCCTAGGATACCATCGGTCTTCTTGGCCACAAGGGCAAATTGCTGGCTCATGGTAAACCTACTGTCCACCTGGACTTCTAGGTCCTTCTCCCCAGGGCTGCTCTCCAGCAGGTCCTCCCCCAGCTTGTACTGGTGTCTGGGGTTACTCTGCCCTAGCTGCAGAACTTGCCTTTGCTGAAATTCATGCGGTTTCTCTCCAGCCAAACTCCAATCTGTCAACATCCCTCTGAATGGCAGCACAGCCCTCTGGTGTAACAGGGGTGATATGTTTCTTTGAAATATATTTTTCTTTACGTGACAAAGTTGCAAGACATGGTATTTAATTTCTTGATTGTGTCAGTTTCTCTTATTCTAAAAGCACAAACTAAATGTTATTATATGTTATAGTCACAAAATTAATCTAAAGACTGCTAACATACCTCTCTGCTGCACAAGTTCATCATGAAGATCCAGTACCAGGAAGAGGTTTGACTGTGTATTGGGTTTACACAGGTAAGGGTTTGATAGCAGGGGGGCTACAGGTGTGGCTTCTGTGAGCAGAGCCCAGCAGCTGCCCCATGTTGGAGCAGAGTCAGCTCCAGCTGCTCCAAAAGGGACCCGCCGCTGGCCAGATCTGTGTCATGAGCCATGAGCGATGTTGGTTGTACCTCTGGGGAATCAGATTTAAGAAAGGACAAGAAATGCTGTGCAACATCTTAGATGGAGGAGTGAGGAAATATAGAGACAACCAGCCCTGCAGACCCCAGTCCAGAAGTCAATGCAGAAGGAGGGCAGGAGGTGCTTCAGGCATGCAGCACAAGTTCCCCTGTAGCCTGTGGAGAGGCCCCTGGTGGAGCAGGCTGTCCGTCTGCAACCCATGGGTCACACATGGAGCAGATCTCCACACTGCAGCCCGTGGAGGAGCCCATGGTGGAGCAGATGGATGTGGCCTGGAGGAGGCTGCAGCTTGTGGAGGACCCCCGCAGGACCAGGCCCCGGGCCAGAGCTGCAGCCCATGGAGAGGAGCCCATGCAGGAGCAGGGCGTCTGGGGGGAGCTGCCGCCCATGGGGGACCCATGCTGGAGCAGTTTGCTCCTGACAGACGGACCCCGTGGTACAGACCCCTGTTGGAGCAGTTCTTGAAGAGCTGCTGTCTGTGACAAGCCCCTGCAGGCTCAGTTTGGGAAGGACGGCATCCCACGGGAGGGACCAAGGACCAGCAGAAGGCAGAATAGGCTGTTGGGGGGGGGAGGGGGGAGGGATTTGTATGTGTTCTTAGTTTGTTCTTAGTTTCTCACTGTTAGTCTGCTAAAGATAGCCAATAAATTATATTAATCTCCTCACCTTGAGTCTGTTTTGCCTGTGATGGTAATTGGTGGGTGATCTCCCTGTCCTTATCTCAATCTTGAGGCCTTTCCATTCTGTTTTCTTTCTGTTTTCCTTTGAGGAGGAAGAGAGTGAGAGTGGTTGTGGTGGAGCTCAGCTTCCCAGCAGGGTAAAACCACCACAGACTGCCACCATAAATTGTGAAAACAAAGCTAGAAAAGGATTGCTGTATCCCCAGAAAAAAAAAAAAAAATCTTAATCTTTCATATGTACTTTGCAGAACTGTATTTCATGTTACACTCTGAAAACTATTGTTAGCTAAGAGATTGTATAAAGAGATTGTGTTTAAGTTTTCTGAACTTGCTGAAGGACTGTGCTTGTACTTGAAACATCAATAGCTTTGATCTGAAAAATTAAGATTTTGTAAGTATTTGTTTAATATGAGTAGCAATCTGAAACATAGTTGTATGACAGTATTGTTATTGACATAGCTCACTAGACCTAACACTTAATTCTCTATAGAGTTCTAGATGTTCTGTGAACTTTATTTAATTCTTCATATTATTGGGTTCTGACTTCATCACAGAGATCCAAACCCCTAGTTTCCAGTGCTTTTAGTTCCATGGACTTTTAGTTCAGTAGATGTAAATAAAATATCAGAAGAAACTTCCAAGCCCTTTAAGAAGCTGAAATTCATGCATGTGCACAGTAAGAGTTTTCAAGAGTCCTTGCTCAATTTGGTTTCCTTTCTTGAGAGGGTGGAATACCTGGAAATATTTACAGAGCCTGATTAAAGCAGAAGGTCCAACTCTTATTGATAAGATGAATGAAAATAAACCACCACTGAAACTATTTTGATACAATCTGTGTAATAGTAAGAAAAAAAAAAACAATAATGAAAACTTTTCTCACACAAGATGACTTTGAGGTATCATCTTTTGGTTTTATTTTGTAGGAAATTGTATTTTATTAAAATAACAGTACTTCATTATAACTATCATCTGCTTATTTCTTCTTATATTAAGTCTCTGGATTCCCATTGCGTTTTTTGGCACTTGATCAAAATGGATAAAAACAATTATTTATTTCAGAATTCTTATTCATTTCAAGAAGTGGGATGAACAGCATGTGTCTATTTATTTTACCTAAATTTTTTGATTCATTATTGAAAAAGATCATTTTTTCCCATTAAGGTTTAACAGGGTTGAAGCTTCATGATCCATATTTGCAGAAACTCTAGAAGCTTAAAACATCAGAGTTTCAGCATAAGATCTTGCAAATTATCCTTATTATAATCCCCAAAATTTGACTGAATGTTCCCAAAAGCAAAACTATTAGTTTTCAAGTTTTAACTGTAACTGATGCTAGGAGGGGAAAAAATCTCACATTCTTCTTAATACTTTCCTTCCAGTGACAGTAATAGCCAACTCCCACAAGGTACTTTCAAGACTCACGTGAACTTCCTGTAGCAAAACAAGAACCTAGCATATGATCTATGGATTCTTGTAAGTAGAAAAGTTCAAACTATATTTTCTTTACTATTTGTTGATGTTCACAAACCTATCTTCCAGACTAGACCTACACTTCAGCTAACACAGCTCTGAATTTCTTCCTCCAAAACATCATTTTGCAACATCATTGAAGCTGTGGATGCCCCATCTCTGGAAGTGTTTAAGGTCAGGTTGGATGGGGCTTTGAGCAGCTTGGTCTAGTGGAAGGTGTTCTTGTCCATGGCAGGGGGTTGGAATTAGAGGCCGTTTCCAACCAAAACCATTTGATTCTATGATTCTGTGATTCTATGATATAGTAAGTAAGAATTCAGTCTTCACCCGAGCTGAACAGTAGGCACAGAGGAAAGATGCTGCTGTTATAATATAGTGTTATGGAAGCATCAGATCCGGAACAGTGAAAAAAGCACATAGAGCTAGGAATTATTCAGAAAGGAATATGGAAGGGAAAGCATTACTAGCATTATTATGCTACTGTGTAAATTCATTGGTCAACTACATTTTGAATGCTTCCATTTCTTCTATATTATTTTTGAGATGTGAGAACAAGAATTGAGAAAAGTGCTGAGAAAGGTATCAGGGACAATCAAAGTTAAAAAAGAACATGTGTATAAGGAATAACTAAGTAGACTAGGACTCTTCGGCTTGGGAAAGAGATGAGTGTGGAGAGATAGAATGAAAGTCTACAAAATCATTCCCTCTTTTCCAGTACAACGACTTGGGAACATTAAAAGAAAAAGATAAACAGAAAAATAAAAGAAGATGATCCTCAGGATGTTGCATGTGTTCAAACTTTGCATGGGTTTAAAAAGAATCCAGACAAATTAAGAACTAGTCAAAAACAAGACTTGTGGCTCAGAAATTATTTTGTCATAACTGCTGGCTGTAAAGATATACACAAAGCATTCGATGAATTGCTTGTACTCTGAGAGGATGTTCTGGGCAAGGATAAAATTTGGTCTCACTCAATTAGGTCACTGATGCGTACAGCTGCAGTCTGTGTCTATATACGCATGAAAGAGATGGAATTAAGTGCACAAACACATTTTGGCCAAATACGATGTTGCCACTTTTTTAATATATCTTGAAATGTCCCCTAGCTTAAAATATTGTTATAAAAAAAATAAATAAGAAAAAGAGAGAGGGAGAGAGAAAGAAAAAAGAAAGGAAGAAAGAAAGAAAGAAAGAAAGAAAGAAAGAAAGAAAGAAAGAAAGAAAAAGAAAACCATCTTTACATTTCACTTTAACACATTACTTACAAATTTTAAATTAATAAATTATTTATTTTAAATAGCATATTTCTAGGAGCATCAGTTTTATTTGGTTGAAATATTTCTGACTTTGTAATAGATGAACTCTCTCTTGTCTTCTGAAAAGAAAATAGACAATATGGAATGATAAAAGAAAAACATTTTACAGATTTAAACATCTTATCTGTCAAATTATTTGTTCCTAAAGTTGTTAAAGATCTTTATGAGAGCATGGACTTGTATTTGCTGTCTTTGACTAAAAATATGCTGCCACTCACGTGTACAACATTTCCCAACACAACCAGATCTAACTCTGAACAATTGTAGTATTATTTAAAATGCACTTATCCTATACGTATTCTTTGGATTTTCCCTTTAACTTGGGGCCAGATGGTGCCAGCAGGAGCTTGTAATGTGAAGCTGTTCTCACAAATAAGGAACTTTTGAAGACATTGCCCTTCAGTGAACTGCTGAAATATCAAAGACTATTGAATTATTTATTTATTTATTAGAGGCAAGGTTTGGTTTGTTGGTATTGAATGGGGAGAGAACACAGATTTCTTCTATTTTCCAGGTCTGAACATAAAGATGGTACTGATTATCACCAGCTTCTGCACAGAACACGGCAGCAGAACAAGGCGTATTGTATATGACACAGACTCCCATGAGTATTGACACCATTTCATTTTTAACTTCTCTGTTTAGGCTGTTCAGTATCTATTGGAACACGTAGTGTGTGAAATAGGTGGTACAAAAGAAAGTAAATTCAGCAGACAAATGGAATTCAACTTTTTGATTGTTTTCTTCCATTCTAGCCATCCTGGCTTGCATAGTTACAGTGGTGATGGAAGTTGGTATTTTAAATTGAGGGAATGAGTAATTGTTTTCAATAGGTGCAATGGTTACTGCTGCAGGCAAATATCATAATTAAAGCAAGGCTCCAGCACATACACACAGTGAATAAAAGGAGCTTCACGCACCCTGTTACATAGTGGAGAAACAACAACTATGGCAGTTAGGAAGACTTCTTAGTTATTAAATACAACAAACTTAATATTTTTCATTTTATTTTAAACCAATGATACCATATCTGAAAAAGCTGAAAATAAGATTTTAGCTTGGTGAGACATCTAATATTTTGATGTTTGTTTTCTTTCCCAAGGAAATCCTAAGCTGTTAAACTTTCCAGAGAATAAACATTTCCAGGAAAGGTTGATTCAGCAGTGAAGATATTTTTCACTTAGAATGGGTTCAGTCTTATTTTACATCCACCTAAGCCAGTATTGTGAGTTACAGGAAAAACAACACAGCTGTCTCATACTTTAAAAATTGGACTTCTCAACTGCCAGGGAAATGTACTTTAGCTGGGAGTATTCCTCTGTGGATAAACTTGCTCTGATATATCATGAGAAACATAGTCTAGCCAAACTGAAGCAGTGTGAAGTACCCATACTGTACTACCTCAATGAGGTTCTAAAACTGTTTAGGAAAAAAAGCATAAAAGCATCCAGACTGAAATCTGTTGAGGTGGATATACTTAATTGGAGAAGAAGTTTTGCAACTGAAAACGGTTTGACAATACACTTTCCCATACACGTCATGATTTGAAAAACCTGGGTTTTATTTTAAAGAAAGTCTTTGTTAAATATGGAGAGCTTAATGAATGTCATATATTAAATAATACTGAGTATGAGACAGAACCACTCAAGATCCAATTTTCCAACTTATGTTCACTAACATCTAAATTGCATGTAGTTCTGTTGATATTATATGCTTTATGATACAAAGTTCCACTTCCACATGAATGAGCATTGAAGAATTGTGCCTTAATTTATTCTGCAATGCAGTTAACATTGGACATAATACTATGATACGTAAGACACCCTGTGAGATGATACAAACATTAGCTAAATATTTTACTTAATTTTGAATGCTTTCAGCTGTATCTACTGGCAGAAAACATTTTGCTTGGAGCACAGCCATATATTTTCTGTGGTTATGGCCTCTTTCTTTATTCTTAAGGTCAGTAGCTATAGCGAAGTAATCTACAATTCTTGTTAAAACTTCCTCTTTCCTAAATATCGTGTTGTTTGGAGGCTTCACACTTCTTTTATCTTCAACATTTCGAATATGCAGTTTTGAGAAAGCTGTGTAGCAAGTGAAATTAAAGGGAAACACCATTAACTATTTCTTCTTCTGTCTATATTTATGTTACCAGTATATTTTATTAACACTTTTATTTACTTCTGTGTTTAAAAAAACTTTTATTTTTCATGAGTTGATGGAATCATTTCCACACTACCTTCAAATTTAGTGGTTTGTTTTTTTTTTTTAGTGGTTTTAGCTGATTTAAAGAATGAGCAATGCTTAGAAAGTCAAAGGGAAAAAAATGCTTAAGAAACACAACGTGCCCATATCAACACAATGGTCCAAATCTTTTTGAAATTCCAGTGTTGGAAATTATAT
Source organism: Cygnus atratus (assembly GCF_013377495.2). Taxonomy (NCBI): domain Eukaryota; kingdom Metazoa; phylum Chordata; class Aves; order Anseriformes; family Anatidae; genus Cygnus; species Cygnus atratus. The sequence continues at coordinate 67,021,681 of NC_066396.1, forward strand.
TTGTGGCAGGTTTCTGTGCGTATATAAACCACTACTATTTTCATATTATCAAAATCTGGACTAGATTCAAGACTGATTCAAGCTTCTTAAGAGGTAGGAGAATGTTTTCTTGCTGTGTAGTGGACAACTTTTGGAAAAAGAATTGAATGAAGATGGTCAGTGCAGAGATCTGGCTAGTAAATCCTCCTTTCACCGCGTGGTTTTCTTACTTACTTGAAGGCTTAAGATTCATTGAATCTTAGGTGCCATTTCTAGGTAAAAACCGAAAATCAGTCAAAAATCTAGCTGTATGAGGCCTTGTTTCTTCGTTCACTAAAGTCTGTTGTTTGGATGGAATGGAAGCTTTGTTTTGGATAACTGTGCTTAGAAGCTAGACATCGCACAACAAAATACCTCAATTTTAATATGTGAGATGTATAAAATCTCTTATTTCCTCTCTTAATTTTCCACTCAAATTTACAGACTTTCTCATTTAGTCCTCCCATAACTCTTTCTTTGGTTCACCATTTATTTTACATTCTCCTTGAGAAAGAGTATTAATATAAACATCAATATAGGCTTTGCAGCCAATGTCCGTGAATTTAATTCTGACCCTGGCTAATAACAAACAGTACCTGAATCTTAATAAGACATACTCAATTCAGTATAATGTTTCTCTTTAAAAACTTGAAAATCTCTTTGGTGGTTAGGTTATTGAATTTCTTTTCCATGTCTATGTCTCTTAACAACCCCAAAAGAGAAGGAGGAAGGAGGAAGGAGGAATTGGTCTGTGATGTTTATAACATATTTCTGTTTCATGGCATGTCTTCTCTTTGTCTCAGACTTCCATTATATTTTCCCTTTTAATTCTCAATTTGTGCGTGAGGAGCTATATAACAAACTCCTTTACTGCTGAAGACTCACACTGAGACAGACACTTCATTCAATCATTGGCAGGTCATTTTGGCCAAACGGGAACAGTTGTTGAATTAGAGCTTTCCAGTGGTGAGTAATTACATTGAAGAAACATTTGTGATGTCTGTATCTAACTAAAATAATTAATATACTCCATATATTTTTTCAATGTAATAACAATTTAGAAATTGATTCATTAGTAAAGAATCCCTTATTGAAGTCCTTTATTTTCCTCAAACATGGAAAGAATTAAAAAAGAATAGTTCAGTAAAACATTTGAAAGTAGATTTATTTTCTCTTTTATCCTTATCTTGCATACTACTAAGTTATATAATTTTGTGCATAATCATTTTAAGTGAGTAGTAAATGCCTCCAAGTATAACATATTTTCTCTGACTTGCATGTCACTGATTAACATAACAGGTCATAGGTATTTGCCATATATCCTCAAATGACAAATACAAATTCCTCACAGCAGCACATCAATTATTCTAAAAGAATGATTACATTCTTCTGTGTTGCTTTTAAATTCTGTGATATGCAAGAGTTGAGTATCAAGGATTAGGTCAGCTGTAATAGAACTTAAATTTTGATTATAAATTGTGGATTCTGTAGGATGTATGTTCAATTTCAAATGCATAAAGAGTACAGTACACAATAAAGAACTAGCAGCACTGAACAAATGTTTTCTTCTTTATTACTTTACTAATGTGATGGTCATTTTCATGATATCCAAATAGTCGATTTCTGCAATTAAAGTTTACCTGTTGTTTTCTCTCTCTTACTCTTTCATGGTCATATGTGAACACAAACATGCACAAAATATTGCATACTTTCACAGTGAGTCTACTTTGGCAAAGTTGCTAGAACGAGGAGCCAGACTGAATCAAGTTTTTTGATTTTTAATCAATCTTATATTCCTAGTTGCTATTCCTCTTATCCTAGCCTAAAGCTGCTCATTACCTTTTTGTCTTTTTGCTTTAATGCTATATTCAATAAATAGTTTGGGGAAGATCCAGATGAAGTATTCCCATTAAAGAATATGAAAGAAGAAATTATTTACCATTTTAAGGCTGGTTCAGAAAGACATAAAAACCGAGTTCAATGTATTAAATCAGTACACACTTAATAATTTGTATACTTTTTTTAAGGAGCTGGCCAACTATTTCCCTGGATTATTAATTTCAATTTTTAAAAAGTCTTGCAGGAAACTGACAGTTCTAAAGGACTACTAAGCTAATATATCAATAAATTTAAAAGGTAAATGGGATGATCTGAATAATTACTGGCCTGTCAGCATGACATTGATCCCAGGCAAAAATAATGGAATGACTTAGAGGCGATTCAATTAATAAAGAATTACATACATAATTAATTCCCATGAAAAAGGACTATGGAAATTGTGCCTTTGAAACAATCTTGGCACTTCTTTTATTGCTTTGTCTTTAGTTCATGATTAAAGACAGCAGTAATGTACATTTTGTGTAAAATAAGATTTTTTTCTTGGCCTTACATTATCTTAAATTTTCATCAGCAATGTGGAATAAAATACTATCACTGTTCCAGTTTGCAGAAGAAAAGGTGTAGGAGAGAGTAGATAAAGATTAACTTGTAAAGAATGATATGGATTCTCTAATTAAACTCCAAGTAGTATGTTTGTAACTGTGTGAGCGAGTGTGAAGTCTAAGAGGACAATATCTGAGAAAAATCTCCAAGGAAAATCTGTAGATCCTACTTAAAGGTTTCTGGTATGGGATTTCTAAAAACTTGGGACCGTGGTAACTAAACTTCTAATCTTGAGCTCCTAAGTGGTACAAGCAATTAATAATTTGAGAATGCAGAAACAGTGGGATTTTGAATGCAAGACATATTATGTGTTGTTTTTTTATGTGTTTCTGTAGAAACTATGTATTTCTAGAGTAGTAGAGAATTTCTTGATTTCCCAATTCCAAAAAAAAAAAAAAAAGGGTTCTGAGAAATGAAAATAATTAAAGGATTGGACAGTATACCTTGTAATGGAAGACTCCTGGAGCTCAAACTGACAGTTAAAAGGAAATGGATTGTTCATAATCTAGAAGGATCAATATGGGAAACGGGAACTTCAGAATTAGAGGCTTTTCAATAAAGCAGGTAAGGAGAAAATAGCATATACTAGCTAAAAGCTAAGGAACATCAGCCCCGAATGGAAAGCATGCTTTCAATAGTGACTCCAAATGGATCTTTCTCATAGCAGTAGTGAATTTTCTATTAGTGGAAAATAGAAATGGAGACTGACAGCTTTTCTAAAAGGCATCTTGTGGCTCATGGAGGTATTAATTCAGCAGAGTCCTGATATATAGCAGAGGAGGCCAGAAAAGACATTCACTGTGATCCCATCTAGCTTTATTATTTACAAAATTGTTAAGAGCATGCAATTTTAATGTTGTACAACATAAAAACACCATCTCTACACATGCATATTTCTCCTGTTTTGACAATAGGAAAAAAATCTGCACCAGTACTGTTCTCAGGTATTAGAAGGTTGGAAGATAAGTCCTCCACCTGAATGGTATTCTCCCTGTGCTTTCCCTTCCCTAGCCAGTTCTGCTCCATTTGCCTTAAATTAGACTAATGTTCTTTGGAATACAATGAAAATCACATAATTTTTAGGAATGTAGGTTTTAGCCTGTGTTGCCAGCTCTAATCCTTTGTATATTAGCTTCCTTAATGCTCTTGTTCTGGTTATCCCCTCTCTCACTGACTCAGGGCCTAAAACTGCCTAAACAGTGGAAACATTCTGGTAACCTTTTGCCTGGATTTTTACATGCATGGGAAATTGTTGAGGAATCACACACTATGAGGCTTTAAGTCACAGCTAGCTGGTTAGATTATTTCTTATGCCTCAGTGTAATGCAGAGTGACTTTACCGTGTAACAGTGTGATCCTGAGTGCTAATGAGCACCATTAGCTCCATTCAGCAATACATGTAAGACATATCCAACATGAAGAAAGGGTTCAAAATAGATTTAGCAGCAGTAGAGAAGGGTGCTTGAGGAAGCTCCTTGTCAGCTTGCATCTGTCATTCAGCAAAAGGGCGCAGGGGAAAAGACCTGGTACTGAACAAGGTCATCAGAGCATTTCGGCAGACACCTGTACTGGGGACTTGATTATGGTCATCATGTGCTAGGTATTGCCCTGATGGCAGGGCTGGGCCATGGTAATTTGTGTTTGAACAACCCTAGTAGAGGCAGATGTAAGTAAGGGCAGCTGGTGATTGTCATTTCTTAGAGGATGCTGTGTTAGAAAGTCTGTAGTGGTCCCTTTCAAACCAAATTCCATGATCATCCTCCCCTCCCCACCTCGAATGTTGCCTTGAGCACCATCAAGAGCTCCATGGGAGTGTCTGGCCTTTACAGTTGTATCCCAGCATGCATCATCCTCTAACAAGCAGGCTGGAATAGCTGTGCTGTAGAAAATGCCCAACATGCTTTGAATCTGCAAGCATTTTTTGTTTTCCTTTGAGTTAGCAACATCACCACTCCTTCCCACTTCTCTCTTGCCTGTCTCTCTGCAGCACAGGCAAGGCACAGTGTTTTTCACTTGCTGTATGGTGTTGGCAGTATTCATTCCAGCAGCCTGTAGACTCTTGCTGTGGAGAGATGACGTTTGTTGTTGGCATGCATTCACCTGTATGTTTACAGGTAGTTCTAGACAGTTATGTTCTGGTTTTAGGACATTGATCAAGTGAATTTTGTGAGCTCTCACAGCACTATTCTCAAACAGTTGGCCAAGGTGATCCTTAACTAAGCCAAGCACAGCCCTTTTGTACAGGGGAGACTGAGGTACTACCTCTGTTCAAAGTGGCCTGAGAGGCCCCTGAGCTTTTTTCATAAGGGGGCTACTATGCAGAGTGTGGCCACATTGATAGGAATGAAAGAAAAGGAAATGAAGAAATTTATTTCCCATGGAGTGGAGGAGACAGAAGACACCTGTACTCTTTAACCCCCCTTCTTAGGGATCACCATGGCCCAACTGATCACCAGTATCATCTGAGAGAGCCCTTACCTGGCCTGTCTAGAGCCAACAATCCTCAGTCCCTGACAGCAGGTTGACACTACTTGCTCTGTATGTGTTCATGGGAAGGTGTTTTCTTTCATTCCTGTTTTCAGGTTGTTGCCCACTTGACACCCATGTGTGCAACTCTAGCATAAGTCTGACACACATGCAAGACCTGTGAGAGCCTAAAGCATGAGAAATGGCATTCCTTCTGAGTGTAGTTACTGCCCCTCTTTCAATGGACACCATGTGGCAATGTTTGCTGTGCCAGCCTGGTGCTTCTCTCCAGACCGGACAGTGTTATAGTCTGTGGCATGCAAGTTAGCTAGAGGTGATCAAAGTAATTCAGCATGCTGATAACTCTTGCAAATTATATGCAGGTGTTTTGCTGCAATGTGATGAAGGTTTTGAGGAGTGTAACCATTTGTTATACCCTGATGTGTATCCTAAGGATGTAACTGAAAAATATTAACTGTGGGGCTGTCTTCAGCTTTACATTGTCAAAAAACAAAGGTAGACTTTGCTGTAGAAATGCTGTGGATATGGCTTTTTATAGAAAACTGCTCTTTTAGTGAAGCTCAACTAAGAAAATGGTTTAGTGGGTGACATTGGTAGTAGGGTGATGGTTGGACCAGATGATCTTGAAGGTCTTTTCCAACATTAATGATTCTATGAAAAGTTGGAGAGCCTTGTCAAAACTACACCCTGCATTTGAAATGGTTAAATTGCCTACCATCCTAGTGCTCAAGAGATTTATTAGGTTAAGGCCAGACTTGCTTGTGCCTGTTATGCAGTGTGAACCATAATTAACTGAGGTTTTGAAGGACTCTTAACGGTCCCTCTTATCCAAATAGCTGTAATTCATGTTCAACTTTATGACTTATTTTAATTGAGGCAGAAGAGCCAGAGAAATTGTTACAATTGAAGGCAAGTGTTGAAAGAGACCATCAATGTTCAGAAATCAAACAAATGCATTCATTCAGCATGTATGGATTTTCACAGGTGTTCAATACTTCTGTCCTGTCATGAAATGCCACTCAGCTTAGAAAGGGCTCATTTTATTTTATAGGTGGATATTCTGAACTTCTAAACCTTAAGAGCATAGGGCTGGAACTTGTCCAGAACTTTTGTATTGTATCATGTATCATATTTTCAGATGCAGTTATCCATTACATTCAAATTTTGTGGCCACCAAGAATGTTCTCAGTTGAAATCTATAATTCATAACATTGCTACATGTCTTACAAGTCCCTGAACAATTAAGCAGTTGTCACCTGCACTCCCTCTAGAACTGTCACTTTTCATGGCTGATGTTACAGCACTGTCCTCTACACAAGGCAGGATGTATAACTTTTCCTTAAGAATTAGCAAGCTGATGAAGCTGTTATTAGAAAAGCTGAGATCATTACCTACCTCAGATCAATATTTCTTTTTACTTGTCTAGGAAACCTAATATGGTCCTACAGCTCATGCAGGTTTCCACATGACATAGCACAGTAAACATAAGACCCTATGTCAAGTTCAGATACTAGTAATTTTGAACATTTTTAACATATTACTGCACAAAAGGAGTTGTAGATTTATAGCCCCCCCCCCAAAAAAAAATAGTACTTATTATCAAATTTATTTATTCATTCATTATCAAAATTATTATTGATAAAGTTCATTCTAACAGCTATTCCTGCTGCCTTGGTAATTGTCTAGAGCAGGAGCGAGTGTAATAACTGAGTGTATCTGAATGTCCTGGACCAGTGTTGACATTGTGAGAGAGGAGAGGAGGTTGTAGTCAACAGATCAAGTGCAGTAATTACCCACGTTACATTCAGGTACATTTTCATTTATTTAAAACTCATTTTGAAACCAAAGCCTATTGAATTCAGTAAAAAAGACTCTCTGACTCCCTCAAATAAATTTAGGAGGGAATAATTTATTTCATTGACCTAGAATTTAATGATAATAATAGAAGTTTTATGACCCCTAGTTCACATTGTCTCCAAATGCCAAGACTTACAACTATAGTATGTCAATGAACTAGTGCTATTTGTTCTTAAGTAGAATGACTATGAGCCACCTGATCTTCCTTTAATTTTTCAAGTGTTTCTGTTTGCAAGGTTTGAATGGTTTTAAACTAAAAGAAGGGAGATTTAGATTAGAGGTTAGGAGGAAATTCTTCACTCGGGGGGTGGTGAGGCACTGGAACAGGTTGCCAGAGAGGTTATCAATGCCTCATCCCTGGAGGTGTTCAAGATCAGATTAGATGAGCAACCTGATTTACTGGATGGCGTCGCTGCCTATGGCAGTTCTTTCACAAATTCTTATGAAAATACTCATTTCTATTTTGATATTAATGAATGGGTCTTTGAAAAGATAAGAGGTATGTAGGGTGTGTTATTATGAAACCTACAATGGATTTCATATAGTGCAGTTAAATCCTCATGTAACCTGAAACTCCCGCAGTTCTGAAAGTCTTCAGACAGATTAGATCTCTAATTAGGTAAACCCAAACTTAATTTGATATTGAGAGAAAACATATAATTTTTTAAAAAGCACTAAATATTTCATCTGTTTCAAATTTATGGTTTAACGGCTTACTAGTGTATCACTACATATTGCACATTTGTAATGCAAGATCAGAGATTAAATGTATGTTCCGTTTATAGTAGGTAGTAGTTTTGAATGGCAGATATTCACTGGGTAGCCAAAAAGAGGAAAAATTGAAGACTGTGAATCAAATACTTGATGGAGAACCTGTAGTTATAGTTTCTCCAAGGCAGGAGGGAGGAGGTGCTTCTCTGAATATAATTACATAATTCAAAATAAATTCCTAGAAAAACAATTAAATCAAAATCTGGAAGTGAAATTTAGTCATTTTATACTAAGGCACCAATATTGTCAAACGGTACCAAATTCAGTTTACCACAAAAATATTTACCTTTAAAACAAAACTTGCCCAAGCTTGCTGAAACCAGATTGACCACATAGTATATGTGGATGTTGTATGGAGAAGATCTGGTTTGGGAACAGCTTTTGTTCTATCAGGATTTGTATTTCCATCTGTTGGGAATAGAGTCAAATCCTCTTGGCTCTGTAAACATGTAGTTGATAATAGTTCATGTTGGAATCTGAATTTACAGGAAGCACTAAAATTGCTAATTGAAGGGTGGAGAAATTAAAGCTGCGGCAGAAGCAGAAAGTTGATACTGCTTTCTGGTCTGACCAAGAAACACAGAAACAGCCGTTTAGTTTTAGCATTTTGGTTATAGAACTTGTACAGAACATACTTTCTTGTTCTGTCAGGCAGGCCTGTGCTCTTCCTTTGGCTGGTTACAGCTTTGGTGAATAAGGGCTGTGAATGAAATATAAAGTTTTGGCAGTCAGGAAATAGTACCAGCCAGCTTCCTAACTGTCTACTAGGAATGATCTTGGGGAATCTAGGAGTAGACAGGAACTCTGCTGAGATTTATTTAGTAAAGTTTCTGCACCATTAACTGCTTATTCTGAGCAATGATGACTAATTGAGGGAGCTGTTCAACAAGTTAGTTCCTGAGAATCCCTTGAGAATGTTTGATTATTGGGATTCTACCCCATTATATAGCTGGCTTCTGTAAGTCCTAGAGGAGCTGCCTGTATTTTCCTATTTCAAGATCTATTTTTGCAAATGTAACTAGCAATTTGGGGGTTTTCAAGCCTAAGACGTGTGGCTGATGCATGAGTAAACACTCTTTTAGAGTATTTTGAAGGAAGTTGCTGGAGTAATCCTCTTTCTCTCAGTGCAGAAAATAGAAGCAGTCTTTCAAATTCATTCCGTTCCTTCAATATTTCTCTTCAAAGAATTTGAAATGATTATAAAATTCAGGTCCAACAAAATTTTGACTGCTATTTAATCCCTAGGAATATGCTTAACACATCCTGAGGACTTTCTGAGGCCTAAATTCTTGTTTCTCTGTTTAGAATCTCAGTTTATATACTTGGACAAGGAGATAATCTGTCTTTTTTGCTTTTACTTCTTTATGAATTACAGTGTATAATGAATGACAAAGCTGCAGCATAGCTGTGAAGAGATGAATGAGCTGCAGGACTGCAGACAAAGACAAATCATGTACCATACTGTGAGAGCAAATTGTGGTAAAAACACATGTGCTTATGCTAACTGGCACAACAAACCCAAATTATACTTAGGAGCCCTAAATAGTGTCATGGTCAGTGTCATATTAGTCATCTTGGCTCTTGACAGCTGTGGCCTAATGCTATTCAGTTCTGTAGAAAGTAGAACCAGTATGAAAAGTGAAGCTTATCTTGTCTGAGAGCAAGTCCTCTGGGCTTTTAAGAAAGATCCTACCTGGGCAGTGTGATGTAAAATATCAGAAAAGAGATGTATAAAAGCAGTGCAGAATGTGAAAATAGTCTACTGCAACCCTGAAAATGGACGCAGAATAGGGGTCTTATAGTCTTCCATGGAGGAAGTTTCATTTCTGGTTTATCTGTCTTTATTTGCATTTAATTTTCATTTGTTTCAGAGTTAATAAGGGTTTCAAAAGGCAGTAATAGAAAAGGATGACATTCTTTATTCATATTTTAATATACACATTGGAACTAAAGTGCTGAAAAGAAAATAAATTTTAATTAATTTTGTTCAGCAGAAGTGAATCCAGTATTCCAATTACTTATCCAAATGTAAAACTATATGGGGGTTGATAAAACATTCTTGATAATGTATAAAATTAATATTAATCTTAAATTATTTCTTAATATATCTTTTCTGTGAGGGTAAAATGGCCTATTTGAAAGTATTATTGTTACCAGGGAAAAAAAGCAGAGGGATGATAATGAATTGAACTTAATATTTGCATGTGCAACACAGCTTACTTGTAAATGGAATATGATAATAGAATCACAGAATCACTGAGGTTGGAAAACACCTCTAAGATCATCAAGTCCAACTGTTAACCTAGCACTGCCAATTCTGCCACTAAGCCATGTCCCTAAGCACCACATCTACATGTTTTTTAAATGCCTTTGGGGTGGAAACTCAACTACTTCCATTGGCAGACTGTTTCAATACTTCATAACCCTTTCAGTGAAGACATGTTTCCTAAACTTTTTGATCTAGACAAACTATGAAGAAACCTTTATCTAAATATGTCTCCCTAGATGCTACAGAAAGCCAGTATTGATTTGTCTTACATATGGATGAAAGCCATCACTGCAGCTATAACAACATGAGACTACATGGTGCATGTAATTAAAATCTGACCCGGATTTAGGTGAGAAAGCATTATGGCAACACAAAATGTTACATTTCTAAAAAATCAATCTCTGCACAATGAGGCTGGAGGAACCAAGTGTGGCCTGTTTCTTCTAGTACATAGATTTCTGTGGCTTTTAAAAATATTAAGGTCCACTGCTTTGCGGGAAAGCCTTGGACCCTGTCTCTTTCTGTTTAAGTTTTAGGCATTTGCTTATAACTTAGAGAGCAACTGAGAAGATGAAAAATATGAAAAGACTCAGAGATTTGGCCCATTTGGTGAGGAAAGCAGGACATTCATGATGGCATTTCTGTGACAGCATCGAGTAAAATACTGGTTACACTCAAGTAAGATCTGATGCTACCAAAGCAATTTGCAAAATACTTCCTGATGTTCTACAGTACTGTTTTGTTGACATAGCCAATGATTTGTTTTGTGGAAAGTGCATTCAAATATATGAAAAACTGAAATGCTTTGTTCTCATGAGGACTTTCTGGACATTTAAGTCTGGTTTGAATTGTGATTTCATTGGACAGCTTAGCTTTTCAGATTAAAATGTTGAATGCTGAAAGAAATAACTTTGGAGACTTGAGGGCTTCCATTGATTTCACTAAAACAAAATGTTTTAAGTTTCAGATCAAATGAAATATTGTGTATGAACCTTTGACCTCCAGAATATTTTTTTGTTTTCCAAATAAACTGTCTCCCCCCCCATTTTTAATCATTTTTATGCAACTTCTCTGTGAATCAAAAACTTATAATTTATTCATCTCTCAGTTTCTTTCTCCATTCATTTCTTTGATAGTAACTTTCTTACTGGATGTGATCCAAAATTTTAGTTATACTGTCTGATTATGGAGCTCCTTTTTACTTAATATGATTCCTAACAAACTGGCAACTTTTTCCAGTGAACTTTGTACAGTTTGTGTATTAACAGATCAAGACACAGTAGTTCTTTTTTAAATTCCCTGAGAAATAACCAAGAATCATGGTAGTCAGATTTGTAAAAAGCACTATAATCACTTCCAGACACCATTAGATATAGTAGTAAGTTGAAAGATGTATCACTCTAAACACTAGCAAAATCTGTCTATATGCATTAGTCACTAACCTTGTCCTATTTCTAGTGGTAGCAGATGTTTCTTTTTTTTTTTAAAAAAAAAGAAAGCTTTGGAAAATCCTAGTCAGAAATAATACCATATTTCTCAACTGATATTTTTAATTCTGCTAACTTGCATATTTTATATACACCCTTCTCAAACTTCTCATCTGTCTTATCTTTTTGGGTGTAAGTGGTCTTTCAAAGCAGAGATTCTGCCTCCCACTTACATATTTCTTTTCATTATTAAGACAGCAATGACCATTGGGACTTCATTCAAAGAGTCAGACACAGACACAGACACAGACAGACACAGACACAGACACAGATTTCTAGGTTGGAAGAGACCTCAAGATCATCGAGTCCAACCTCCGACCTAACACTAAGTACTCCACTAAACCATATCGCTAAGCTCTACATCTAAACGTCTTTTAAAGACCTCCAGGGATGGTGACTCCACCACCTCCCTGGGCAGCCCGTTCCAATGCTTAATAACCCTTTCGGTAAAGAGTACTTCCTAACATCCAACCTAAAACTCCCCTGTCGCAACTTTCGCCCATTCCCTCTCGTCCTGTCACCAGACACGTGGGAGAACAGACCAACCCCCACCTCGCTACAGCCTCCTTTAAGGTAACTGTAGAGAGCGATAAGGTCGCCCCTGAGCCTCCTCTTCTCCAGGCTGAACAAGCCCAGTCACTTACTTAGGTTTGAACTTTTATTTTTCTTGACTGAGTGCACCCTGTTCAAGTTTGTGAATGACAGCAAACTGAGTGGCACAGTTGACACAATAGAAGGAAAGGATACCATGCAGCCCTTGAGAGGCTGTAGAGTTGAGCCCATGAAAACCTTATGAAGTTCAACAAGGCCAAGTGCAAGTTCCTGCACCTGGGCTCTGGCAATCCCAAACATGAATACGGGCTGGGCGGTGAGGGAATTGAGAGCAGTCCCGAGGAGGAATTGCGGGCACTGGTGCATGAAAAACTGAACATGATCCAGCAATGTGCACTTGCAGTCCAGAATACTATTGTGGTTTAGCCCTCATAGGCGGCTGGAAAAACATATATATATAGTTATAGTTATAGATAAATATAAAATACATTTGGGCAACATGTGGCCACTTGCTATTCCATTCAAACATGTACACATACCTAAGTACACCTGAGTGATGCAAAAATCTTCTCCAAGGTAAAAATATGCTAAAGAAAAGTTATACTACCTGTTACCAATCATTCAGATGAATAAACTGATGTTAGTTAACTATAATATAAGGTTAATACCATCTGATTACTCTTCATGGGGACAAAGTGGTCCATGGCAGGTTTAATTCCTCTTTGCCAGCTTTCCTCATGAAAAATGGCCAGATTTCTTGGAGATGCAATATGGCATAATAAACAGAGAATTCAGTTTCTCAGTGTATACATATGCAGAATGTCAACTGAAATAATGGGATCTCTTTGCAGTATGGTCTTGAAGTATAAAACTATTTTGCTGAAAGTTAAGGCTTTCTCTATAAATAATGTTTTCCTGTGCATTACTTATTCCTTCTGATTGTTCTACCCTGTTTCAGTGGTCTCTGGAGGTAGTAACAAACATCCCACAGGTGAGATTGCCTTTGCAGAAATCTAGCCTTGTGATTTGCCACAATAGCTGGTGGGGGGGGAGGGGGGGTGTCTACAGAGTCTCTTTAGAGTGGGTCAGCAAACTCAACTCATTTTAAAGACCTTCATTGTAGCAAAAATTACCTGAATTACAACAATGAAGCTGCCTCTGTTTTTGTTGTTGTTGTTGTTGTTTGTTTGTTTTTTAATAAACATGTAATAGTAATAGAAAATACTTATAGTAGAATACCGGTATTATAATACACTCTATGTGTTATGTTCCCATTGTTTTGTCTCTATTTCTATTTATGTTTATCTGCAGACTATTTTCCAGAGAGGGGAAAAAAAAAATCTTACAGATTTTTCCCTGGCTTCCAGAACTCTTTAAGTCTCCTTGATACTTGTATAGATTCTAGAAAAGTGAATGAAGCCTTCCTGGATTTTTCCTTCAACACATAATGTCACTTGGCAAGTGGTAAAAAACAATGACCAATAAAGGCATTCTGCTCCAATTATAATGTCAGTATCTTCAGTGGTCATTTTCATACACTCACAGCATGTGTGTATACATAGGCCTATGTGTGTATAAATACACTTACCCAGATATTTATTTCTGTGTGTACCTTTAAGGAGAGAAATAGCAAACTGAAGTGCAAGGTTTTGCTTTAGTACTTAATTATATGATTATTACTTCTGCACTTATCTGACAAAGTACTTGCAAAGTACCCTAAGATAGAATCCAGTTGCCTAAGCATGGAACTCTATTTGAGAAGACATAATTTGTTCTCTCTGGCCTCCAGCAGCCACTCCATAGCAATGCAGGTCTCCTAGAAGTCCTGTCATGTCTGTCAGCCACACAGGTGTGTCTGAATACAACCTCTGAAACGTCTCTGGTATGGATAACCGCTTTGTGTGACGGAATTCACCTGCTGGAGCCTGATCTTCTCCACAAAGCAATAGTTTCAATAGTGTGTGGTAAAATCCACAGTTGTTTATCAAGTACGTGTTCATATATATGCTAAACAGGTACTGAACAGGTACAACTATTGGAAAGAAGGGAATTTTGCTGTTCGATATATTTTTTTGTTGTTGTTTTTTTATGTTGATTTCTAAGATTATTTCTTTACATCTATTACTCTGTAGAAAAGCTATTTGAAAGAAAATAGTGTTAAATGAGAGAAATATTTCATATAAACTTTTGGTGACACATATTTCTTTGTCTGTCGATCTCTGGTATGGGTTTGAGTGAATATGGCAATGTCACTTTGTTTATGTTTCCTTGGGTAGCTTCCAGTCTCCATTTCAGCATTTGGCCTTCTCTATCCCCCCCTGGGACAACAAACCTGTGCTCCTTGGGCAACAGCTGACCTGTCATCCCATACACAGTGCATGCAATGACAGACACTACAGTCATGGTCCCATTCCTTGGTGAGTCGCATCAGATCTTGCTGACCAGCATTAAAACAGCACCGAAACTTTTGGCTCTTTTGGTTTGTTGTTTTGATGTGTGTGTCTGTTGTTTTGTTTTGCTGTTGTTGGTTTTGTAAGCACAATTTTTAATTTCCTCAACGACTCTTTGTTTTGCCTCACTAAGTGGAAAAAGTATAACAATGGTATCTATTTCTGTTTTATGCTGCTTTCAGTAGCTCCTTATGGATGCTACACCTTGCTCTGGGCTACAGATGAACGCAGTGGGTGTTGTGGTTTAGCCCGGCTGGCAGCCAAACACCACACAGCCGTTCGCTCACCCTCCCCCCTCCCTCTCCGGGATGGGGGAGAGAAACGGGAAAGTGAAGCCTGTGAGTTGAGATAAGGACAGTTTATTAAGACAGGGAAAATAATAACAATAATAATAATAATAATAATAGTAATAATGTGTACAAAGTGATGCACAATGCAATTGCTCACCACCCGTTGACCGATGCCCAGCCTATCCCCGAGCAGCCGGCCCCCCCACCCCGGCTAGCCACCCCTATATATTGTTCAGCATGACGTCAGATGGTATGGAATACCCCTTTGGCCAGTTTGGGTCAGCTGTCCTCGGTCTGTCCCCTCCCAGCTCCTGCTGCACCCCCAGCCTGCTCGCTAGCAGGACAGAGCGAGAAGCTGAAAAGTCCTTGGCTTGGTGTAAGCATTGCTCTACAACAATTAAAACATCAGCATGTTATCAGCGCTCTTCTCATCCTAATCCAAAACATAGCACCCTGCCAGCTACTAGGAGGAAAATTAACTCTGTCCTACCTGAAACCAGGACAGATATCCACCCCTTATTCCATACCATTTATGTCATGCTCAGGTTACACTCTTTCCAATACCTTCTAATTAGTCACCATTTTCATCTATGATATATAGCAACCATGCTAGTGATTACATACAGTGTTATATGATAATTAACATACTACAATTCAACTCATGGGCTATTCTCACCCAGTATTAGGTCCCCTTGAGGTACACACCGAACCTCCCCATTCTTTTGCATTACCCACCAAGTGCATCCAGGTCCCTGGGCAAAAGCAATCCCACGAATGGGCTTGCCTTTTCCTGAGGCAGGAGTAGCCCAGACTGTCTTACCCAGCATGTTTCTTACGTGCACTACAGGAACTTTATCCCCTTCTACAGTGCGTAACAGGTTTGATTGGGCAGGTCCAGCTCGGTTGGCAGATCCTCTAGTATTGACTAACCAGGTGGCCTTTGCCAAATGTGTTTCCCAATTTTTGAATGTCCCAGCACCCATCGCTTTCAGTGTAGTCTTTAACAGTCCATTGTATCGTTCAACTTTCCCGGAGGCTGGTGCATGATAAGGGATGTGATACACCCACTCAATACCATGTTCTTTGGCCCAAGTGTCTATAAGGTTGTTTCGGAAATGAGTCCCATTGTCTGACTCAATTCTTTCTGGGGTGCCATGTCGCCATAGGACTTGCTTTTCAAGGCCCAGGATAGTGTTCCGGGCGGTGGCATGGGGCACAGGATATGTTTCCAGCCATCCGGTGGTTGCTTCCACCATTGTAAGTACGTGGCGCTTGCCGTTGCGGGTTTGGGGGAGTGTGATGTAATCAATCTGCCAGGCCTCTCCATATTTGTATTTCAGCCATCGTCCTCCATACCAGAGAGGCTTTGACCGTTTGGCTTGCTTAATTGCAGCACATGTTTCACAATCATGAATAACCTGTGCTATAGTGTCCATGGTTAGGTCCACCCCTCGGTCACGAGCCCATCTGTATGTTGCATCTCTACCTTGATGGCCTGAGGTGTCATGGGCCCATCAGGCTATAAATAATTCACCTTTATGTTGCCAGTCCAGGTCCACCTGAGCCACTTCAATCTTAGCAGCCTGATCCACCTGCTGGTTGTTTTGATGTTCTTCAGTAGCCCGATTCTTGGGCACATGAGCATCTACATGGCGTACCTTTACAACCAGGTTCTCTACCCGGGCAGCAATATCTTGCCACAATGCAGCAGCCCAGATGGGTTTGCCCCGGCGTTCCCAGTTGTTCTGCTTCCATTGCTGTAGCCACCCCCACAGGGCATTTGCTACCATCCATGAATCAGTATAGAGATAGAGAACTGGCCACTTTTCTCGTTCAGCAATATCTAAGGCCAGCTGAACGGCTTTCACTTCTGCAAACTGACTCGATTCACCTTCTCCCTCAGCAGCTTCTGCAACTCGTCGTGTAGGACTCCATACAGCAGCTTTCCATCTCCGATGCTTTCCCACCATACGACAGGACCCATCAGTGAACAGGGCGTATTTCTTCTCATTTTCTGGTAGCTTGTTGTACAGTGGGGCTTCTTCAGCACGGACCACCTCCTCCTCTGCTGATATCCCAAAGTACTTGCCTTCTGGCCAGTCCATAATCACTTCCAGGATTCCTGGGCGACTGGGGTTTCCTATTCGAGCCCGCTGAGTAATCAGTGCAACCCACTTGCTCCATGTAGCATCAGTTGCATGATGTGTAGAGGGGACCCTTCCTTTGAACATCCAACCCAGTACCGGCAGTCGGGGTGCCAGAAGGAGCTGCGCTTCAGTACCGATCACTTCCGAAGCAGATCAAACTCCCTCATATGCTGCCAATATCTCCTTTTCGGTTGGAGTATAGCAGGCCTCAGATCCTCTGTATCCCCGACTCCAAAACCCCAGGGGTCGACCTCGAGTTTCCCCAGGTTCTTTCTGCCAGAGGCTCCAGGTGGGACCATTCTCCCCGGCTGCGGTGTAGAGCACATTCTTTACGTCTGGTCCTGTTCGGACTGGCCCAAGGGCTACTGCATGAACTATTTCCTGCTTAATTTGTTCAAAGGCTTGTCGTTGCTCAGGGCCCCATTCAAAAGCATTCTTCTTACGAGTTACTTGGTAGAGCGGGTTTACAATCAGACTGTAATTTGGAATATGCATTCTCCAAAACCCCATGACACCTAGGAAAGTTTGTGTTTCCTTTTTGCTAGTTGGTGGAGACATAGCTGTTATTTTGTTGATCACATCCATTGGGATTTGACGACGTCCATCTTGCCATTTTATTCCTAAAAACTGGATCTCTCGTGCAGGTCCTTTAACTTTATTTTGTTTTATGGCAACACCGGCCTTCAGAAGGATTTGGACTATTTTCTTCCCTTTCTCGAAAACTTCCTCTGCCGTGTCACCCCACACAATGATGTCATCGATGTACTGCAGGTGTTCAGGAGCCTCCCCCTGCTCCAGCGCAGACTGGATCAGTCCATGGCAAATGGTAGGGCTATGTTTCCACCCCTGGGGCAGCCGATTCCACGTATATTGGACTCCCCTCCAAGTGAAAGCAAACTGTGGCCTGCACTCTGCTGCTAGAGGGATGGAGAAAAATGCATTAGCAATATCAATTGTGGCATACCACTTGGCTGCCTTTGATTCCAGTTCGTACTGGAGTTCTAGCATGTCCGGCACTGCAGCACTCAGTGGTGGCGTGACTTCGTTCAGGCCACGATAGTCCACTGTTAGTCTCCACTCACCATTAGACTTTCGCACTGGCCATATGGGACTATTAAAAGGTGAATGGGTCTTGCTGATCACTCCTTGGCTCTCCAGTTGACGAATTAGCTCGTGGATGGGAATCAGGGAGTCTCGGTTGGTGCGATATTGCCGCCGGTGCACAGTTGTGGTAGCGATTGGCACTTGCTGTTCTTCAACCCTCAGCAGCCCCACAACAGAAGGGTCCTCTGAGAGACCGGGCAAGGTAGACAACTGTTTAATGTCCTCTGTCTCTAAGGCAGCTATGCCAAAAGCCCAGCGGAACCCTTTTGGGTCCTTGAAATATCCTCTTCTAAGATAGTCTATGCCAAGGATGCACGGAGCATCCGGGCCAGTCACAATACGGTGCTTTTGCCACTCATTTCCAGTTAGACTCACTTCAGCTTCCAATACAGTTAACTGCTGGGATCCCCCTGTCACGCCATAAATACAGATGGGCTCTGGCCCTTTACAGCTTGATGGCATTAGAGTACATTGTGCACCGGTGTCTACTAAAGCCTTATACTTCTGTGCGTCAGACGTGCCAGGCCATCGAATCCACACAGTCCAATAAACTCGGTTGTCCCTTTCCTCCCCCTGGCTGGAGGCAGGGCCCCTCTAGTCCTGGTCAGAATCTTCGTTTCTGTGTTTAAAAGACTGCCTGCTAGAAGTTGGAGCAGCAAACTTTTCAGAGAACCCCTTTCTCCCGACTGTTTTCTTTTGTAACTCACGTACCCGTGCCTCTAGGGTCTCAGTAGATTTTCCATCCCATTTTCTCATGTCCTCTCCATGGTCACGTAGGTAGAACCACAGGGTGGCGCAGGGTGTGTACCCACCATATTGTCTTCTTTGCACGGATGCGCGTTTACCCCTAATAGCCGAGACGCTGGTTTGTACAGGTGGGGAAGAAAATACACTCTCTTTAAGTTGGTGGACCTCTTCAAAAAGTTTCTCCAAAGTATTCTCTTTTAGTTGGTGGCCACTGGGTTGTTCAGGTGGGGGGGAATATAAATTCTCTTTAAGTTGGTGGACCTCTTCAAAAAGTTTCTCCAAAGTATTCTCTTTTAGTTGGTGGCCACTGGTTTGTTCAGGTGGGGGGGAAGATAAATTCTCTTTAAGTTGGTGGAACTCTTCAGAGAGTTTCTCCACAGCCGAGACGCAGGCCTGTAGGGAAGAGGAGAGATTTCCTTCGTACTGCCGGAGTTGTTTAGCCATTTCACCCACTGTGGGATTTTCACCGTCTTTCCAGGATATTATTGCCAATGTGCTGGCCCATGTTGATGGTGCATTATGTACAAACTTCCGCCATATGGGTCGAGTACACTGGACGTCATCTGGATCTGTGGATGTTTGTGCGTCGTCTAGGTCCTTATAAATTACTTCCCGTACGGCTAATTCCCTCAGGTACTGGATTCCCTTCTCCATGGTGGTCCACTTGACTGGTAGACATACAAGTTCTTCCTTGTAGGGATACCTTCCCTTCACAGCTAACAGGAGACGCCTCCAGAGGCTGTGAGATCGTGCTCCATCTCCAATTGCTTTGTCAATGCTTGCATCTCTAGCAAGGGATCCCAACCGCTTGGCTTCCCTGCCCTCTAATTCCACACCATTGGCTCCAGTGTCCCAGCACCGGAGCAGCCAGGTGACAAGCTGTTCACCTATACAGCGACCAAAATCTTTTCGCACATCTCGTAGCTCACGCTGGTATAGGGTTCGGGTAGTTACTGTTGATTTTTCAACATCCTCATCCTCATCTTCATCCTCCTGCACACTTGATGGCCCAGCCTCGTCTTCTCCACGCCCAGACTTAGCAGAAGACTTTCTGCGTTCTAAACGACCTGAGTCTCTATACCATTTTTTCACCTTTTCTACAGGGGCAACTTGCACTGCTACAGCTCGCCTCTCCGACCCAGCCACAGGGTCTGCCACAGGGGTTGGAATACCCTCTGCAGGGGCAACTTGCACTGCTACAGTTCGTTTCTCCGACCCAGCCACAGGGTCTGCCACAGGGGTTGGAGTACCCTCTGCAGGGGCAACTTGCACTGCTACAGTTCGTTTCTCTGACCCAGCCACAGGAGTGGGAACGGCTGTGGGAGCTGGAACGGCTGCAGGAGCTGGAGCTGGAACGGCTGCGGGAGCTGGAGCTGGAACGGCTGCGGGAGCCGAAACCGGGACGGCTGCGGGAGCTGGAGCTGGAACGGCTGCGGGAGCTGGAACGGCTGTGGGAGCTGGAACCGGGACGGCTGCGGGAGCTGGAGCTGGAACGGCTGCGGGAGCTGGAGCTGGAACGGCTGCAGGAGCCGAAACCGGGACGGCTGCGGGAGCTGGAGCTGGAACGGCTGCGGGAGCTGGAACGGCTGTGGGAGCTGGAACCGGGACGGCTGCGGGAGCTGGAGCTGGAACGGCTGCGGGAGCTGGAGCTGGAACGGCTGTGGGAGCTGGAGCTGGAACGGCTGCGGGAGCTGGAACGGCTGCAGGAGCCGAAACCGGGACGGCTGCGGGAGCTGGAGCTGGAACGGCTGCGGGAGCTGGAACGGCTGTGGGAGCCGAAACCGGGACGGCTGCGGGAGCTGTCACTAGGTTGATAGTAGCATCAATTGCAGCTCGGTAGGCACAGGCCAGACCCCAGCACGCCACAGTGATTTGTGTCACTTCGGAACTGCCGGAGTCATGACACCTTTTTTTCAAGCATTCTACCAGTTTTTTAGGATTTTGCAGTTGTTCAGGGGTGAACGTCCAAAACACTGGAGGTGCCCACTGCCCTAGAAACCTGCCCATATCCTCCCACACTCCCTGCCACTCGCAAATATCCCGCCTCAAGACAGATCTCCGGATGAGATTCCTAAGTAGTTGTTTAACCTTAAACAAAACCTGAAGCGCATTCAGGAGACATAACAACAAGAACATGCTGGTCTGAGTATCCCAAGGATATTCAACATCTTGGAGAGCTACCGTAACTAGCTCGGGGGATAAGAGGGTGGTGAAGGAGGAAGGGAGAGTGAACAGGTAGGAGAAAATATCTTCCCCTGTCCCCTCCAGAGATTGACTCCCTGATGAAAAAAGGCAATAGGTGTAATTGCTAATAGTTTCTGAGATATGGTTTCCGAAGTATAGAGTCGACGACAGTGCTGAGTACAAATACCAGGTTAGAGTCATGACCAGATATTTCATCATTTCATAAGCCATCGTTACACCACACAGTACCATAACAATCTTGAACCAGGGCCCGGAAAGGATAAACAGCATGACAGGGAGCACATACAGAAAGTAACTTGCTATAAAACTCAATTTGGGAAACAGGTATAGCAGACTTGAGATGAAAGCAATCAACATTGTGACTAGCAACTATTAAGCAGGTCGAATACTTATACCAATTTTAGTTTAACACACTCGGGTCAAATCTGTCGATATCTCAACCCTTCGTGCCCCACGTTGGGCGCCAAATTGGCTGTTGTGGTTTAGCCCGGCTGGCAGCCAAACACCACACAGCCGTTCGCTCACCCTCCCCCCTCCCTCTCCGGGATGGGGGAGAGAAACGGGAAAGTGAAGCCTGTGAGTTGAGATAAGGACAGTTTATTAAGACAGGGAAAATAATAACAATAATAATAATAATAATAATAATAATAGTAATAATGTGTACAAAGTGATGCACAATGCAATTGCTCACCACCCGTTGACCGATGCCCAGCCTATCCCCGAGCAGCCGGCCCCCCCACCCCGGCTAGCCACCCCTATATATTGTTCAGCATGACGTCAGATGGTATGGAATACCCCTTTGGCCAGTTTGGGTCAGCTGTCCTGGGTCTGTCCCCTCCCAGCTCCTGCTGCACCCCCAGCCTGCTCGCTAGCAGGACAGAGCGAGAAGCTGAAAAGTCCTTGGCTTGGTGTAAGCATTGCTCTACAACAATTAAAACATCAGCATGTTATCAGCGCTCTTCTCATCCTAATCCAAAACATAGCACTCTGCCAGCTACTAGGAGGAAAATTAACTCTGTCCTACCTGAAACCAGGACAGTGGGCTTTCACCTTTTGCCTCTCTTTGGGTACCTCCAAGCTCCTCTACTGTAGTGAGAGACTTGGTCAAGGGTGCTCAGTGGAAAGTGATATGACTTCTTACCAACTTCTTACCAAGACACAACTCAAAAATTCCCCTGAAAGAAAGGCCTTGTTTCTTTATGAGACAGTAAACAGTATTTATTATGACTGCTGCTCGCATGCACCTGATCACAGCTTGAAGGCCTAACTTTGGTCTGAAGTAAATAGTCTGTGCATCGGGTTTCCATGATCAGTTGGATCATCATATGGAAAAAGCAGAATTGCTTTGACGAGAGCTGGAGACCAGCATATGTTTATACAGTCTTAACTTGTTTCTAGCAATTTAAAAATACTAGTAGCACTGCCAAGATGTTTTTAGAAGGTATTTCAGAAGTGTTTTAGAAGGTGCATCAGCTTATTTGGCATCATTGTTTCAGCATCTAGGACTGTGCTCTGGTGCTATACTGGGCAGTAGGAGAGCCCAGACCTATGAAAACATATTTTGCTGTTAGCAGAAGAAGGAATGACTTAAAACCTCATGCACTAATCACTACATTGTAATAAACCTGATAAAGCTGGAGAAAATAGGGTTGCACTTGAGGCTTCTGATACCAGTTGCATGTACTCTGCACAGGTTTTCACACAATTATTATGGAATGGAGGTATTATTCAAAGGACATTGCTAATAGATAGGATGGAAAAGGCCAGTGTTACTCTCATAACTACTAATAGGGATTTGTATTAATAAATACAAGGAAATAATCTACAAATTACTTTTATAATGATAACACAATGAAAGAAAAATTTATCTCTTGTGGTAAGCCTTTCACTCACCATGCTTAGTCCACTCAATAAAATTGAAGATGGTGAAATGCTACAAATGTAATTAGACACCCCGGTATCAGCTGTCCAAATTCTGCCCGAAAGTATACTGTTGTTGTTCAGTTTAGGACAATTATAACCAAAGTTGTTGGAAGAAAATAGCTGGCCTCTTGGGGTGGAAGTCAAGCTGAAGATTATTCTAAAAGTTCTTGTGCTTCATCAAGGTATCAGTGGAAAATTTTCACATGTCCATCCCTTTTGTTGCATATGATTACGAACATACAGGGCTTCGTCATGTTGTTTTCTTCTCTCTAAAGTCTGAAAAGTTTTGCACAGATGTCTTAAAAAGTAAATTTTGGGCAGGCATTAGTGAATAAAGATGAAAGTATGTGAAACTGTTTAAAGAAAAATAAGGGAAAAAGAAAACTCCTGTTCAGCATTAACAGAGTCAATATTTCTAGCACAAGTTTCTTGAAACTGTAAAATGACATAAGTATAAGCTCAGACAAAGTTTGTCTTGTACTTCGGAGGTCTAATATTTTGATGACATGGCTATTGAAAAATACAGCCACCAACTTTAGTGACTAAAGAATTTATTGTGTGGGCATATATACTATCCCCCACCCCCAAAAAAAAAAATAAATAAAAATAAATATATATTTAAAAAGCTGTAAGATCAGCTAATATAATTAATAAAAGCAGCTTCTCCTCCATTTTTTTAAATATAACTGTATTAACTTCTCATAGAATCATAGAAACATAGAATCATAGAACCATTTGGTTTGGAAGGGATCTTAAAGATCATCCAGTTCCAACCTCCCTTTCATGGGCAGAGATGCCACCCACTAGATCAGGTTGCCCAGGTCATCATCCAAACTAGTCTTGAAGACCTCCAGGGACAGGGCAAACATATGTATTAGCAAACTGTTTCAAGAATATACCATTTCTCTGAAGAAGTGTTCCACCGCACAGCACCCAGAAAACAGTTTGACTATTCTACTGATGTAGGGGTGCAGAGTATCTGTGTTATTTTCTATACGTCTCCCACCTAACTGTTGGCTAGAATAAATGCTAAGGAAAAATTTTTGCTTTTCTCTGTGTGTATATGATCAACATGAAAAAATATAGAAGGACATCAGAGATTTGACGATGCTTGAATAATGTCACAAGATGAGAGAAAATAAATGTTCATAGACCAGAAGAGAGAAGACCCAGGGTTTGGGGGGGGAGGGAGGAAGAGATAGGAGCGGGGAACACAACATGACTACAGCTCATAAATTTTTTTCAAATAACTTTACAAATAAAGGAACAAAAAAATTTACACCCAAAAAGAGGAAGAGAGAGCAACAGCTTAGAATTTAAAGAGAGGTTTGGAGTTGAAGTGTTCAAGCAAGGCAACTGAGCAACAAAGAATGCTGACAGAAGTGAGGCTCGGAAGTAGAAATTTTAAAGGTAAGACTTGTGACTTGGTGGTGGCATTATTGTAGAAAATCTGGTGTGACCAAATGGGTGTTTTCCGGCTCTCATTCCTGTGAAGCATATCCTTCTACTTCCTCCACTGCTTCAGAAAAATCTTGTCTGCTATGGGACTGCTGAGATCGTATCTCTGTGGGAAGAGTGTAGGAGTCATTTTATCTATTTATACTCATTTTACGCATGCAACATTAGTAGAGATGGTTGGACAAAACTGAGTACTTCTTTCTGTCTTTAAGTACGTGAAGCACTTAGGTACATGCTTGTACACCTCAAAAAATGAGGGGTATGAAAAAAAAAAAAAAAAAGGTAAATCTCTGGCCTTCCAAAATTAAGTTGAGAAATGGAGAATGCACACTTAATAATATATTAGCTCAGTATGAAAATTGCTGTCATAAGAACAGAAGAAAAAATATTAATCAAGTAGCACAAATAATACCTCTTGTATGTGCACATTTTCACTAAGTACTACAGTACTTTTGCAACCCCTATCTGTTATTAACTAGACTCACTCTGTTGTTTCCATGGAATTTTAATGATTTCCAGGTATGAGATAGTACTGCATCCAAAATCATCATATCAGCATCAATGTCTTGGCAGAGGACAATTTATGGTACACTAAAAGATTTTCACTAAAAGATTCTTCACTGACTGTGTTTGTCTTAGCCCAGATACCGAGCAAAGCTTACCCATTGTAGAAAACCGGCAGATGTTCCTGGGATGTGAGAAAGTGGGATGGAGAAATAGGCTGAGCCTCTGAAAGTGTTTTACTTAAAACAAATATATAGCCACTGTGTACTCTCAAGGTAATGGCAGTTTGCAATGGTGGAAACTATAATGGGAAAAATCTGTCTCCTGATTCAAAATAATAAAGCCACACCTCCTCCAGACTTCTTCCAACACCCCTTCCAGGAGCAACCCATACACTAACATTGGTACAGTGGGTGGTTCTCTTCAAGTGAACCATTTACTGTGTTATCTCTTTTTTTTTTTTTTTAATGCTTGACTAACTTACTATCAAAATATTAGCTTGATATGACTCTGTGCTGTATAAGCAGCTTACTCCTGTATCTGTCTAGTGCAGCAGTATAATGAAAGTATTGACAGGAAGAGTTCTGTCTCACAGCATTGTGCAAAGCTAATACAGTGGGACAGAAACTTGCTAAGACACAGTAAGGTATTAAAATTTGAATATTTAATATTAATGTACAGAATATATGAATGCTAATCTTAACCACTGTTGTTTCTAGATACTGCCTTGGGGCATTAGGAAATAGTATGTTTCTGGTTAATCCAAGACTCATACTACACAAGCACATGTGTATTGTTCTGATAAGGTGAAAAAGTATGTTTTGCCATGTAAACATATTAGGAGTCTAAATTATTTTGAATTGCTCCTAGCTTTGAAGTTTTGATACTAAGTGTCTGTGTTTTCTAATTGTGTGAAGAATAAATCTCTTCTTATTGACTCCACTGAAATTTAATAACAATTTCTATAACATTTTCAAAATCTGTAAATCCAAGTTGTTAATTGTGGATTTTTCCTATTTATAGGCATGCCAGTCTGTAATTTGTCCTTTACATTAATACAGCCAAATGACACTTTTGGGTTGTCAGCCTTCACAGATCACAGGACTGCTCTGACCTGTGACTCTAATTGGGAATGGTAGTGTTTCTGGTGGGGAGAATTTGCTCATATATTCTATGTGGAAGGTCAACAAGTAGAACTTGTTAGTTGAACATGCCTTCTTGCTGCCATGCTTCCTGGCTAATGGCAGATCAAAGATCAGGCCAAGTACACTTAGTCATGTGAGAACAAGCAAGACTCTAAGGACCTGGGGGAAGAAAAGTCCTAGATAGGTATTTTTGGCTGTGTCATAACATTTCTTCATGGAGTATTCTAACGTCTTACGAAAGGCTTGAAAGAAGTAATGAAACATTCAGAGCATTTCTGAATATGTCTTGAGAGTGGCACACACAAAAAGATAAAAAGGGTTTCTATAAAACTATCTGCAAATTTGGGTCTGAAATTAACACTGATACCCACTATAGTTATGTATTAGCCATAGGATTAAAATTTTATCTTTTCTACTTGTTAACAAGGCAGCATTTCATATAGAAACTCAGCATTTAATGTCTTCCTCTGCAAACTAGACAGCTGCTCAGAATTTCTAGTTATTTTGGTGAAGAAGCATTCTATGTCAGCTAAGAAATGTTTAAGATGAAGTTAGCCAAATAGTTTGGGCTGGGAAATTGCAGATACCATATGGAAATTATATTTATATTATCATAGAATACATAGTATTAATAATGAAATGCAGATATATCGTGAAATTGGCACATGAATAGATAAACAAAACAGGCATATAAATGAAGATCTGTTTAATACAAAGTGACTTGTGCGTGCACATAATTAATACGAACGCAAAAGAACTTGTGTTGCAATTACTATAGATACTAACTACAAAAGATGTTGCATATATGAAGCTTTTGCTTGTTTAATACTGTGCCAGGCATAAATGATACAATGAATGTCTGATTGACTTTTGGGTACCATTATGGGAAAAACTGTTAAATAGTAGTAATGATTTATAGGCATCTTGAGAACATAGTTGTCCTGACATACTGCGTTTTCATTGAAGTGAAATCAGCAAAGAGAATATCACCAGCTGGAGTATGCTGTGGCCAAAAAGGCAACCTGAACTTAACCAAGTCCAAATAAGGACCAGGGGTGACCAAAAATGCAAAAGGAGATCCTGAAATTGGCAGCAGTGGCAATGTGTTTATCAGTAAAGTAGAACATGCCATGGCTTTAAAAGTTAAAAGGGTTAACTAACAAAGAATATTTGGTAAAAAATAAAGGGAATTAATAATGTATCTTTAAAGAGTAGGAGAAAAAACACCATTCTGATATGGTAAAGGGGAATTGAACACTGGTAGAGAAACTTGGTTGTCTTGGCAACCAGCTCTAGGTGATCCTGTTCGAGCAGAGGTTGAACCAGATGAATTCCAGAGGTGCCTTTCAACCTCAACCATTCTGTGACATGGAAGATTATTAAAATACATGTAAACAAATCTGGTAGGTTATACTGAAAATAGAACACCAGTGTAAAAAGTTGGCGAGAGGAGCTATCCTTTGGAAAGTGTTACAACTGATGCCATTTTATTTAGATAATAAAGACATTAAAAATGTATGTATTATATACATATGGTTTAGTGTGGTTTCTTTGTTTTGTTTTGGTTTTTTTTTTATTTTGTTTTTAATATTTATAATTTAAGAACATTTTGTTTCTCTATAACAACATTCGTGGAGATACAACCTCCATGAGAAACGTGTCATTACAAATGATTTTAAGGAAATCTGGAAAGGAAATCATGCAGGTGTTTCTTCAGGAATGTGTCTCTTTTACTCCTGTCATGGTTTAACTCCAACAGGCAGTTAAGAACCAGACTGCCACCCACTTAGTCTCCCCAGGTGGGATCAGGAACAGAAGGAAAAAGGTAAAAGAGTGAGAATTCATGGACAGTGATAAAGATAGTTTACTAAGTAAACCAAAACCTGCATGTGCAAGCAAAGCAAGACAAGGAATTCATTAGTTACTTTTCATAGCATCATAGAATCATATCATAGAATGCTTCAGGTTGGAAGGGACCTTAAAGATGATCTAGTTCCAATCCCCCTGCCATGGGCAGGGATGTCACCCACTAGACCACGTTGCCCAGGGCCTCGTCCAACTTGGTCTTGAACACCTCCATGTATGGGACATCAACATCTCTAGGAAACCTGTTCCAGGACTTCACTACCCTCTGAGTGAAGAATTTCATCCTAACTTCTAATTTAAATCTCCCCCTTTTAGTTTAAAAATATTCCCCCTTGTCCTATCACTATCTGCCCAAGTGAAAAGTTGCTCCCCATCCTTTTTATAAGCCTGCTTTAAGTATTGAAAGGCTGCAATGAGGTCTGCCTGGAGCCTTGTCTTCTCCAGGCTGAACATCCCCAGGTATCTCAGTTGTTATTCATAGGAAAGGTGCTCCCACCCTCCAAACATCCCCATGGCCCAGACCTGGACTCTCCACTCCAAGTGGGGCATCACAAGGGCAGAGCAGAGTGGGACAATCACCTTCCTTGACCTGCTGGCCACCCCTCTGTTGATGCAGCCCAGGATGCGGTTGGCCTTCTTGTCCGCAAGCACATGCTGCTGGCTCATGTCAAGCTTTGCATCCATCAGAATCCCCATGTCCTTCTCTGCAGGGCTGCTCTCAATGAGTTTTTCTCCCATTTGTTACTCAAGTCTGGGGTTGTGACAACGCAGGTGCAGCACCTTGCACTCAGACTTGTTGAACTTCAGGAGGTTCACATGGGCCCACTTATCTAGCTTGTCCAGGCCCCTTAGGATCTCTTCCCTTCCTTATGTTGTATCGACTGCACCACTCAGCTTAGTGTCATCTGCAAATTTGCTGAGGGTGCACTCAATCCCACTATGTCATTGATAAAGATATTGAAAAGCACCAGTCTCAAAACAGACCCCTGAGGGACACCACTTGCCACCAGCCTCCACCTGGATATAGAGCCATTGATTCCAACTCTCCAGGTGAGGCCATCCAACCAACTCCTTATCCACCAAATAGTCTACCCTTCAAATCTGTATCTCTCCAGTTTAGAGATAAGGATATCATATGGGACTGTGTCAAATGCCTTACAGAAGGCTAGGTAGATGACATTAGTCAGTCTTCACCTGTCAAATAATGTAATCACTCCATCATAGAATGCCACCAGATTGGTCAAGCATGATTTACCCTTGGTGAAGCCATGCTGGTTGTCTCAGATCACCTCTTTGTCTTGCTTGTGCCTTGACATTGCTTCCAGAAGGATCTGTTCCATGATCTTCTCGGGTACAGAGGTGAGGATCATGGGACTGGTTCTGCTCCCCAGGGTACTCCTTTCTAATTTTTTATTTATTTGTTTGTTTGTTTGTTTGTTTATTTTAATGAGAGTGATGTTCCCTTTTAGCAGTTACCAGGGACTTTGCCTGAATGCCAGGACTTTTCAAATCCTTTTCAACTCTTGTGAAGAGAGGCTTGGCAACTGCACCAACCAATTCCTTCAGGACCATGGGATACATGTCAGTAGGCCTTATAGACTCATACCTGTTCATTTTAATTAGGTGGTATCAAACCTGCTCTTCCTTTTCAGTGGGAGGGACTTTGCTCCTCCAGCCTTCACCTAGAAGTTCAGGGACTCAAGAGACATGGCAAACCTGACTGCCAGCGAAGACTGAGGCAAAGAAATTGTTCAGTCCTTCAGCCTTCTCCCTGACTGTTGCTACCAGTCCTCCCTTCTCATCTGTCAGAGGGGGGTACATTCTCCTTGGCCTTTCTCTTCTGACCAATGTAGATACAGAATTCCTTCTTGTTATTCTTTGCATCCCTTGCCAAGTTCAGCCCTGTCTGTACATCCAATTCACTCCCACTTGTTGAAGGCTCAGTTGGGAGGAAAAACTATTTCCTGACATTTTAGTCTCTCAAATGGAGCTAAATTAATTCATCTGCAACCTAAAATCTAGTTGTAGTGCATTTGCATGGCAAGGTTTTGCTGGTGAGGGGCTGCAGGGGTGGCTTCTGTGAGAAGAATCCAAAAGCTGCCCCATGTTATATAAGGGCCATTTTCAGCCGTCTCCAAGGGACCTGCCATTGGCCAGAGCCAAGCCAATAAGCAATGTTGTTTGCACCTCTGTGAGTGCATATTTAAGGAAAAAAAAAAAAAAAAAACTGCTGTGCAACATCAGCTTGGAGAGTGGGGAGTGAGAAACAGCCTTGCAGACCCTTGCTGGGTACAGACACAAAGGTCTGTGCAGCAGAAGGAGGGCAGGCGGAGCTCCAGGCATGCAGCACAAGTTCCCCTGTAGCCTGTGGAGAGACCCCTGGTGGAGCAGGCTGTCCCCCTGCAGCCCATGGGTCCCACATGGAGCGGATCTCCATGCTGCAGCCCGTGGAGGAGCCCCCGGTGGAGCAGGTGGATGTGGCCTGGAGGAGGCTGCAGCTTGTGGAGGACCCCCGCAGGACCAGGCCCCGGGCCAGAGCTGCAGCCCATGGAGAGGAGCCCACGCAGGAGCAGGGGGTCTGGATGGAGCTGCCGCCCGTGGGGGACCCGTGCTGGAGCAGTTTGCTCCTGGGGGATGGATGGACCCCATGGTCCGGAGCCATGTGGGAGCAGTTCTTGAAGAGCTGCTGCCTGCGGGCAGCCCCCACAGGCTCAGTTTGGGAAGGATGGCATCCCGTGGGAGGGACCCCATGTGGAGCAGGGGGAGAGAGTGACTGAGAAGATGCCGTAGAGGAGAAGCAATAGAGACTTACCGCAACCCCTATTCCCCCATTCCCCTGTACCACTCAGGGGGAGGAGGTGGAAGAGGGTGGATGGGGGAAGGTGGTTTTAGTTTGTTTTCTTTGTTTCTTACTGTTCTGGCTTGTTAGTGAGAGGCAATATATTATATTAATCTCCTTACCTTACAGTCTGTTTTGCCTGTGATATTAATTGGTGGGTGATCTCCCCATCCTTATCTCAACCCTTGAGCCCTTTTCATTGTACTTTCTCCCCCATTCCCTTTGAGGTGGGGGAGTGAGAGAGCAGTGTGGTGCAGTTTGTCTGCCCACTTGAGTAGAACAATCACACTAGTTCAAAATGTTTATAAATATTACCTGTCCACTGTAGGTCGTGAGTTATAATTCAGAACTTGTTAGGTACTGGTACTTATCTTTTTTTTTTTTTTCTTTTTTTTTTCTTTTTTTTTTGGGGGGCAGAGCAAACTTCATAATTCTAGCCAGCACGCTGGCTGGCAATTGACTTCACCATCTTAAGGCCATGGTTCAAACCTCTGCAAAGTTCAGCAGGTACTTGCTACTGCTTTTTGTGGTTTTTGTTTTGTTTGTTGTTGGTTTTGTTGTTGTTATTTTAAATATATTTGTTTATAAATGTATTCAATACATCTTTTCACTCAAAAAAAAAAGTGAAGGGAAGTCAGTCTTTGAAATTAATATTTAGATAGATTCTGAAATTATTAGTTAAATAGAGTCATGCAACTGTGTGGAAATACACTGAAGTGTCAGTCAGTCCCAGCTGAGCTCACCTGAGACAGAGCTCCTGCAAGTGGCTTTCTGGTGCTTGCCATTTCTCTGAATCCTGGGCTGGTTCTGCTCTCATCATCTGCTGTGGTGTCCCTCCCAATTCTGATTTCTTTCATGCCAAATTCATTCTTATACTAAAAGGAAGAGCTGTTAACACACATATAGATGTTTTTGTTATTCACCTGCTGTCTGTTTTAAAAGGTGTGTATCTTAAGTATAGGAAAAAAGTCTTTTCTATAATTTGACTGTTGAATATTATGCGGAGTGCAATATAAGCCAGGTCTCCAGTGTAACCACTGTCTTTTACTACTTAACTCACATGAACTGCTGAGTGATGTTATATCTTCATCTTCCATTAGGAAGTATCCTGAGTGTCCTCAGACCTCTGAGAGGAAAGTGCACAGGTGACACAGGTGCATCTGTGTTCATGTGAACCTATGAAATGGTCTGACTTGGGTGGCTTTTGCAGACTTTGACCTGTCTTTAATGGAAAACTGAAATTCAGTAGATGTTATGTAAAGGCATATAAGCTATTGTTCACTCCTCATGCATTGCTAGTCTCGTTTTCACCTTTCTTTGTCTTCCACCAAGCTTATTTAGAATGGTCTGCTCTTTATCATTTTTTATTGGATGACTTTAGTCTCATGTCTCATGTCAGAAGTGGCAACTTCTGCCTCACTTGTTACTTCTACCTTTTCCAATTTATTGCAACTTTCTACATACAAATTGCATACATTGCATTGTTGTTGTAGTGATGATCTAAAGGACAAAAATGCACCCTGCCTGTGTAAATCTCCATCTGGGGATGTATGGTGATGAGCTGTGTTTCTTTGCTCCCTGTTTCATTCCTTTCAGTCTGCTACAGATGTTGCCTCTAGGTCTCACTTCTGGGGTAATTGCCTCCACACTTGAAATTTATCCTTTTAAATCTACTGCTATAAAGCTTGTTTTGGTCTCAGTGACTTCATAGTTATGGCTGTTAGTGATATTTTCTTTAACTTCATAAGGCAAATATTCAACTGGTATCAATTAGTATTGTGTCTCTGACTTCAATAGATCTATATCAAGTTACTGCAACCACAGATTTAGCCTGACATTTCTTTGGCTTTGGGACATGTTCCTCTGAGAATTCATTAATTAACACCAAATTTTCATCAATCCTCTCTCCCCTCCTCCTGCTAATTGCTACTACTGTGGTGTACGCAGACAAGGAACATATCTGCGAATTGGGTCTCGTTCTGGATGACCATTAATGTATGTCTGACTTTTTACTGGGACAAAGTATTCGAGGTGAAGAAAGATACTTTGATCTTTTCAAATGTGTTTTATTTCTCATTGAAATGCATGTTGTCATGTTTTTTTTTATTTTTGTTTGCAATTTCCAGTATTCAGATTCTCCACCCCAAGTCAACCACCATAGTATTGTTAAAACAAGACAACAGAAATGATGGGCAATATGAAAGCAATTAAGAGTATTAAGTAATCTATTTATTCTACTTCATTACATCTTCAGGCTCTAATGCTTTTAACATATTAAACTCTGCTGAAAAAGGCATTTTAACTATTCTCTTCTTGAGTGTTGCACATAAAAATAAATAAATAAATAAATAATTATAATAACATCAGTTCAGTCACTAAGTTTGTCTTTAGAAATTGTCTGGTAGTTTGCAGTGTGAGTTTTCTAAGTTTTCCAAACAACCATTTAATCATTTCTGTAACTAAATCTTAATTCTGTTTCTACCAATAATATGTACATCACTGAAGAGTTAACATCTTGCACATACAGTAGGTCTGGCATGAACAAATGATATCCTGGTAAATTGCACTAATTCTGTTAGCATTATTTTTTTTTTTCATAATGTATGTAGTCAACAATGGTTTATTTTTCATTTGTCATGTATAAGTTATTTTCTTGTTTCTATTAACAAGATTCATGTATTGCGTTGAGATGTGTGCCTGTTATTTAAAGATAGCTGATCATCAGATGTATTAATTATATTCACTGTATTCTTAATAGTTCTTTAGTATTACTTAGTACTTACCTATTTAGTATTACTTAGTACTTCTTTAGTATTACTTCTGTAACACTGTAAAGAGGTAAACTGTTTTAGAGTTTTTTAGAGATTGAAGCCATCTTAACTTTTAAAACTTGGAAAAACTTGGAAAAACAGAAGTGACCTGATGTTATATGTTTAGGAATGACTTGACCTTTATGTGGGAAGAGCAGTTCGTTAGGTGCAGTTCACTGTAGTTTTGAACCCTTATTATCGATTAGGAATGATATCATCATATGATGTGGCTTTACTGTGGGTAACACCACATTTGCTGCATTTTAGGAAATACTGCTTCCTGTAGATGTCCCCTTATAATTAGATTCCTAGATCACATGTATTTCCAGTACTTTTATCTTCAATTAGGAAGCAAATGACAGGTACTAGAGATAGAATAGACTCCTTAGGTTGTTCCCTTCTTTCCATTTTGGCAGAATGGGATCATTTTTTGCAGTACATACGAGTGTCTACTTTTCCTCATAGAGAAACAATCCTCCAGGTACTCCTTTCTGATAAAAGAAGGGCAGCATGTATAAAAAGCCTGTGGAGCCTGTGGAACTGCAAGCCAAAATCAAACTCCTGCACTGTAAAAGTGGACAGAAAACTGCCATATACCGATAGGGAAGAAGTTCAGTGTAAAATATCAGTGAGAAAATTCATGTTCTCCAATGGATCAACTGATTTTTTTCATAAGACTTGTGGTGGTTTACCTTGCTAGGTAGCTGAACTACACCACAATTGCTTTCTCACTCCCCCTCCTCGGAAGAGGAGGGTAAGAAGAAAAGAAAAAAAACAATTCATGGGTTGAGATAAGGATAATTTAATTAAAGGAAAAATAATTATTAAGGTTAAATCATTATTAAGGGAAAATTAAATAATTTAAATAAAGGGAAAAGGAAAGGGGGGAGATGGGGAACAAGCAAAGGTTGTGTGGAAGCACAGAGAGGAAAGAAATTACTCTCTGCTTCCCAACAACGAGCGACACTTGGCCACATCCCTGAAGCAGGGCCTCAATACGCTTAGCTGCTGTTCGGGAGGACAGATGTTTTCATAATGAGAGCGCACCCCTCCCCTCTCCTTCCCTTTTTCCAATTTTTATTGCTGAGTCTGACATCACACGGTATGGAGTATCCCTTTGGTTGGTTTAGGTCAGTTGCCCTGGTTCTTTCGCCCCTCCCCAGGTCTTTACCCACCCCCAGCCTGCTGGCTCTTGGTGGGGGCTGGAGGGAGTCCTAGTGCTGTGCCAGTATTGCTCAGCAAAAGACAAAACACTGGTGTGATACCAATGCTGTTTTAACCACAAGTGCAGAGCACAGCACTGTATGGACTGCTGCAGGGAAAGTTAACTCTATGCCAGCCAGACCCAGTACAAGACCCCCATATTTTCTATCTGAAACTACCTTCATTAAAATATGCAGATTCAGAGTCATGGAGACATTAAACCCAGTGTTGTCAAGCTATGTCAGAATGAGAAAGGAATTTCAAAAAGACCTCCACACTTCATTTCTTTTTTTTCTTTTTGGAAAAAAAAAAGTATTAACTCAGTTGAAAGACAAAACTTCTTTTTACAATTCATTTGTTTTAAGTGAATTTGAAATAGAAATAATATTAAAAAAAAAAAAGAAAAGTTAAGTTTTCTGTTTAACCCAAAATGCATTTTCAACTACTGTTTGTGGAACTATAATAAAACAGGATGGATGATCAGCTGTTCACAGAGCTCTAGCAAAAACCTACCTCAGTAGGGGGTCATGCTGCAGAGACCGTGATGCAAGGTCTTTCTTCTCCCCCTTCCCAAACACAGCTGATTTATTCCACAGAGTAACAATCCACTTACACTGTGAACCAGAAGGCTGCTTCTCACTCACACAAGAAAGATTGCATGTGCTTCACCCTAGAGATTTGTAGCCACCTTTAAGTGTCCTCTAGTAAATCAGTGCATGATACTGACAAAACCATGTAAAGTAAAACCATGTAAAGCTTTAATGAAAAGAGTAATACCCTGCACAAATACATTCTTCATTTTTATCTGACGCATTCTATTTATTTCCTTTCTTTCCCCAAATCCTAACTATTCTTCTGCATGTAATACTTTTCAAATATTTGTACAAGAGTATTACTTTTTCTCTATCTAATCGTTAGACAAGGTAGCCATTTTAGTCTTCTTAACATTTCCTTCTAGTGTAGATCTTCTGTCTTGATCAAGTGCTGTTGTTGTTTCACTTTCTACTTTGCTTGAATCACAGACACCCCAATTGCTTTTACATGCATCTGTACCTAGTAAATGTATGGAATTAACGTCATGGCAGTGGATACCTCTGATGGACTTTAGACTGGGTCATAAAAATTACCGATTGTTATCTTTTCCTCCCTCTGCTGAGAGCAAAGGGGTGCTGCCTTTCTTTAAAAAAAAAAATAATAATAATCTTTTTTGTGACTGGTAAGTCAAGCTTCTTGTCAGCTTATACTTTTAAGACTGATCTAGGGAGCTGTTACACTGAGCTTTCTCTTCATTTCTCAAATTCATTATCTGCTTTCCTCTGAAGAGAGTCTGAAAAATCTTTCCATCTTTTTCCGACACTATATGCTGCCCCTGAGTGCGTGCTTGGGTGCACAGTAGACTTTCCTGCATTAAGTACCTATAGCCTCTTTAAGGATGTACATCTATAGGAGGAAAGGGAGTCTTAAACAAAATTCTGCTAAGTCACCAAGTCTTTCTTCCTTTCACTCTAATATATATCCTGAATTCTTGAAAAAAAAAAAAAAAAAAGCTTACAAAACATTTTTAATAATTGCTAAAAACTGTGAAGAGTGTATCTAAATAATTTTGAAAATGTGTCATATACTTAAAAAAAAAAAAAAGAAAGAAACAGTGAGAGAGAAAAGCAAAGGGAGATGTTGAAACTTCTGTGGGATTTATCACACCTCTAATGAATGTATTAAAATAGGAGTATATTGTGACTTATTTCTTACTACACTTAGCATAGAAATAGAACCTATTTTGTTCCTGACAACAGCTGGTGACCCAGACACAAGGAAATGAAGGTAATTTCTCCACTGTTTAAATCCTTTCTTTAAGCAGGTGCAGAGGCCTGTGCTTTATATGCTGTCAAAAAGCAGACCTTACATTACAAAAAAAATTATCTCTGTTTTGAGAAGGAAAAGTTGCAAAAGCAAAACAAAGCTGGAAAGACTAGCAGAGTTGAGACATTTACTGAAGAAATCAATTCCTGGTTAAATCAGGAGCATTAAAATCTCATTCTCAACAGAGATAAGCACTAACTGCTTTAGCATGTGTACTGGTTCCAAGAGGGGAACTCTTGGTTACATGGACCCTACTAACATTGATCATAGCATAAGCCAGATTGTCTGGCTGTCACCTATTTCATTTGAAACTGTAAATTGTACTATGCCAGTCCTGTGAGGAAAACAGTAAATAAAATAAATAAAATAAAATAAAATAAAATAAAATATATAATATAAGATATAAAATATAAAATATATATATAAAATAAAATTTTAAAAAGTTGTGCTCAGTTATTATCTAGAAACTCTGTCCAAGTCTAATTGATCTGCAGTCTTGGATTTAATCTACAAGAGGTTAGATTTAGGTTGGAAATAAGTTAGAAAAGAGGGTGGTAAAACACCGGAACTGGTTGCCCAGAGAGGTTCTGGATGCCCAATCCCTGAATGTGTTGAAAGCCAGGTTGGATTGGGCTTTGAGCAAATTGGTTTAGGGGAAAGTATCCCTGTCTTCCGCTAGCGGGGAGGTTGAAATTAGACTGTCTTTAAGGTCCCTTCCAACCCAAGCCATTCTATTGTTCTCTGAATCTGTGATTCTATATATATATTGGCTCCAATATATAGGACTCATAATAACCTACTTGTTGGGGGTTGTTGTCTCCCCTTCAGTTTCCCAGTCTCATGGCGCACTGCATCTGATCCAGAACTGAGAAGTGTTCCTCTCCCATGCAATATTGTCAACAAAGGGAAAACAGAAAGTGCAGGTAATGAAATATATCTTAAACTTTTGTCAGGAACCTTACAGCAGTGACACTGGGACCCCTGCCTCTATCCAGTGACAGCCCCAGCACTGTAAGGTCATGGTCACAACCCAGTTAATGCTTACCAATTCTGCCTACAGTGCAGATACTGACAGCTCAGTCTGGCTAGGACTTTTGGAAAAAAAAGATTTTTAAACCATTCAAGTTGAGGAGATCAACCTGTAGGGGAACGATAAGGGAAGTCATCAGAAAGACTGGTGTCAGGAAAAGGATCTGAGAGGCAGCTTATCTCCCTTTTCCTATAGCTGCCTCTGAAGAATTCTCTTTGTTTTTTTAAAAGAAAAGAAAAGTGTTGCAAACAAAGGAACAGAACAGTGACTCATGAGCAGAGAAAACTATGTGTCTTGTCTTTCAGAGTATTACACAAAACATCCAGAGAAGCAATATTTAAGAACTAGCCATCCTGGTGGCAACCCTCTTGGGTTTTTAATGCTACCTATGAATTGTAAGGGGACAACAGGCCCTGAATGCACAGCAGCTCTTTCTGAAATGGGTATAAATCTCCTAAAAGCTAAACACTCAAGTGCTCCTGAGATTTGACTTTTCATGGGTTCAGCTTCCTGGAACCCTGAATATGAAAAAGAAACAAATGTCAGGGAAATACAGGTTTTTATAATTATTTAATATTTAATTAGCTATTTTTATGACATAGAAGATGTGTCTGTTTAGGTCTCTGGCTGCAGTGAGTGCCTGAGCCTGTCACTGCCAATGGAGGATGACAGAGATACTGCCTGCATGAGGTGTTAGCAGGCAGAGGACCTGATCAACCTGGTGGCAGAGCTCAAGGGGGAGATGGAGAGATTAAGGACCATCAGGGAGTGTGAATAGGAGTTAGACTGGTGGAGTAACTCCCTGCCAGGCCTGCGAGAAAGGCACCAGGGTGATACGTCCCAAATAGTGGTGGACCCCCTGCCCTGTCACTGTTGTGCAGAGGGAGGGGACCTGAGAAATGGAGGGGAATGGAAACAGGTCCCTGCTCAACATCGCAGGCAAGTCCCATCCCTTCCCACCTCACTTTCCCAGGTGCCCTTACACAATAGGTTTGAGGCTCTGGAATCTACCTAGACTTCAGCAAGGCCTTTGACACAGTCTCCCACAGTATTCTCCTGGAGAAGCTGGCAGCCC
Organism: Cygnus atratus; assembly: GCF_013377495.2. Taxonomy (NCBI): domain Eukaryota; kingdom Metazoa; phylum Chordata; class Aves; order Anseriformes; family Anatidae; genus Cygnus; species Cygnus atratus. The sequence goes on from NC_066396.1 coordinate 67,060,220, forward strand.
GTGGCTTGGACAGGCACACTCTTTGCTGGTTTAAAAACTGGCTGGACAGCCAGGCCCAGAGAGTAGTGGTGAATGAAGTGAAATCCAGCTGGCAACCGGTCACCGGTGGTGTTCCCCAGGGGTCGGTGTTGGGGCCCATCCTTGTTAAATATCTTTATTGATGATTTGGATGAGGGAACTGAGAGCACCCTCAGTAAGTTTTCAGATGACACCAAGTTGGGGGCAAGTGTCAATCTGCTGGAGGGTAGGAAGGCCCTGCAGAGGGACCTGGACAGGATGGGTCAATGGGCAGGGGCAAATGGGATGAGGTTCAACATGGCTAAGTGCTGGGTCCTGCACTTGAGGCACAATCACCTCATGCAACGTTATAGGCTTGGGGCAGGGTAGCCCAAAAGATGTGCAGAGGAAAAGGATCTGGGGGTGCTGACTGATGCTTGCCTGAACATGAGCATGCAGTGTGCCCAGGTGGCCAAGAAGATCAAAGATATCCTGGCTTCTATTATGAATAGTGTAGCCTGCAGGACCAGGGAGGTGATTGTCCTCTATATTCAGCTCTGGTGAGTCTGCACCTTGAGTATGGTGTTCAGTTTTTGGCCCCTCACTACAAGAACAATATTGAGGCCCTGGAGCGTATCCAGAGAAGGGCTACAAAGCTGGTGAAGTGCCTGGAAAACCAGTCCTATGAGGAGCAGCTGAAGGAACTGGAGTTGTTTAGTCCGGAGAAGTGGAGGCTCAGAGGAGACTTTATTGCTCTCTACAGCTAACTGAAGTGTAGGGAGCTGGGCGTTGGCCTCTTCTCAGAGATAACTAGTGATAGGACTAGAGGGAATGGCCTCAAGTTGCACCTGGGGAGGTTTACATTGGAAATTAGGAGACATTTCTTCTCAGAAAGAGCAGTCAGGCTTTGGAAAGGGTTGCCCAGGGAAGTGTTGGAGTTACCGTCCCTGGAGGTGTTTAAGAAAAAGTTGGACATCGTGCTTGGGGACATGGTTTAGTGGATGACATTGGTAGTAGGGGGATGTTTGGACCAGATTATCTTGGAGGTCTTTTCCAACTCTAATGATTCTGTGATTCTACGAATAGGCACTACCCTGTGATCTCAGTGTTACAGGAGCCTGAGCTGTTGTTCTGCCTTGGTTTGAAATACAGGCACTTGCATCACATAACACATGCATGGTGTAATGGCAGGGTGAGTGTCATGGAAGAGATATGTTGCAGCTACTTTAGCAGTGCTAAATGGATGGGAAGATTACGTGCAATTAATTCTGGCTGAATATGAGAGGGCATTTCTTTACTGTGAGGGTGACAGAGCACTGGAACAGGTTGCCCAAATAGGTTGTGGAGTCTTCTTCTCTGGAGATATTCAAAACCTGCCTGGATGCCATCCTGCGCAATGTGCTCTAGGTGATCCTTCTCAGCAGGAGAGTTGGACTAGATAGATGATCTTCGGAGGTCCCTTCCAACCTCAGCCATTATGTGATTCTGTGATTCTGTGATTCTGTGATTCTGTAATTGAATCACTACATATGCATGGGCTCCAACAGGACTCAGGTACATTTAATTCACCAATTAAACCCATGTGCTTCTGCTATTTCTCTGAAACTCTTCTCATAAATGCACTGCACGAAGAAAAAGAATATGGGATGATTAAACAAGCCTCACCATCATCTTATGTGTCAAAATACATAAGTATTTTGGGTTTGAATAAGGGTTCGAAAGTAAAAAATTGCATTTGTAGCATTTTGCAATGCAAAAATTCAGGCTCATGCCTTTATTCGAGATCTCGTTGAGTTGCTGTGTGGTTCTTTATTTTTGCATGTGTAACACAGAAGATGTATTCTTAACTGTGAATAATGTTTCTAGGATAAATAGTTTCCAGAGACAGCCCATTGCAGTACTGCAAATTTTTATGGCTGCTAACATCAGAAGCATCTTCAGAAGTAGTCAGCCAGCCACAGATCTAATTGCCATAGCTGAAAATAAACGTAATTTAAAACATGACACAGATGTATGGAGATTTATGGAGACACTAGAACATGATTCTACAATTTTTGGAAGCTTTTTGGAATGCTTTTTTGGAAGCATTAACATCACTGTTGGAATTAGTGAGCTAAACTCTTCCTGAATTTTGGTGCCCGTTTCAACAAACTAGAGTGCAGGAAAGGGAAATATTTTTGTTCATTCCCTGCTGTACTGAAACATACACCCAGATGAAAACAAGTATACAGAAGGTATAGTAAACAACAAACATCTACTGTCTAATAAATGCTTCTTGTTTTTCAGCAACTGTAAGAAATTGAAATGTAAGACAGAAAAGAACTTCAAGAGTATAGTTTGCCTCAATATTCTAATGTTGGATTACATATACATAACAGATTCTTGCTTAATCTGCTCCTGAAAACTTTAAACGTATGTTTTTACACAGCCACCTTAGGTAGTCTTTTTTGGCATTAATTTCCCTTACAGTTAGAAATCTTCTAATATCTCACCTAAATCTTCTTTGCTACAAATTTAAGCAGATTGCCAGTTGTCCTACCCCTGTAACAGTACCACTTTAAGTATAACATTAAAAACAAAAACAAAACAAACAAACAAACAAAAAAACGCTTTAAATTTTCACATGAAGTAAGTATGACAGGGAGAAAACATCTTTCTAATACATTCCCCAAACTAATCATTGATTGAGAAAAAAATGATTCAGTTGTAATATGCTGTGTGACACAAGAAGAAAATTTAGGAAATAAGGCTTTGTAATATTATCGACTTCTTTCCTCCAGGAAAAAAAATAAATAAATTAAAAAAATCCATTAGCTCCTTTTTTCTTGAGTACATATAATGAACTTCCTACATAAATATCTGGATTTTGTTCTGTTGTATTTATTTTTTGGAATAAAATAGCATAAAGATCCTGGAGTGCATTTTCATACAATCTTCAGAATTCATGTACAGTTTTTATTAAAAATCACCCAGTGAAAAAAATAGAAAGGAAAACTTAAAGATCTAGACACAGAAAAAAGAATAAAGATATAAATATAACCTATGCTAGACCAAAAACTGGTAATAAAAAAAAAATAAAATAAAAATTAGAATACCAGAGTGGCTGTTTTCTAGGTACAGCCTATTATGGAGGCAGCAAAGTTCACCTTCTTACATTACTCTATGATGTCTGAAGAGGAATCCTTCCATATAGGGTTTCCTGAGTGGAAACTTACAGGTGTGTGAGCATAAAACCATTCCAAATGAGAAAGGTAAGTATGCTTTATTATACTGTCCTATTTTAGTTAAACTTGAGGTGACACAGCAGCTGTTCTGCAGTACACAATGTTTTTATCTATACAACTGTGGCTTTTGGAGTAATATGCAAGTAATATCTTCTTGGTGGTATTTACTAGTGACATGACAGATTTATGGTTGGGAACAGATGTTCCTTGTTCTTTAATACCTCTAGAAGAATTATGTTTACTGGTGAAATTGCAAAATTATCTCCGCATAGGGGGGAATTAGAACCATTATTATTAGACATATACATTACTTGTGTGTTGTCTATGCTGGAAAATTAGTATCAGTTTGGAAATTTTCACTTGAAAAATCCTATTAGGAAAAAAAATAGTTAAAATAAAGTAAAATAAAATAAAATAAAATAAAATAAAATAAAATAAAAAATAAAATAAATAATGAAATAAAATAAATAAAATAAAATAAAATAAATAAAATACCTGAACTTAATTTCTCTCCATTTACTTTTCTTGTTATTTGTGAGCTATTAGTCTTAATTCATCCTGAAAAACAAAGGGGAAATGATTCTTGTACCAAAATTCTTATTATTTCTTTCCCTGGTTCACTGTGAAAAATTCGATGGTACATAAAATATAAAATACTTTTACTGGACTGAAGGCAGTGATGAGTCTCTCAAGCTAAATTTTTCACTAAGCAAACTGAAAGAAACAAGGAATATGCCATGAGACCTGCATGTATGAACAAGGAGCTCCTGGCCAAACTCAAATGGAAGCCTACAGAGGGTGAAAGCAAGGATGAATTGCCTGGGATGAATACAGAGACATTGTCCAAACAGCCAGGGTTCAGCTTAGGAAACCCAAAACCCTGTTAGAATTAAATTTCTGCAGGGACATCAAGAGCAACAAGAAAGGCTTCTATAGGTATGTCAGTTGTAAAAGGAAGACTAGGGAAAATGGGGACCCTTTCTGGAAGTCAGTGGGAGACCTGTTTACCTGGGATATGGAGAAGGCTGGGGTACTCAATGACTTCTTTGCCTCAGTCTTCACCAACAAGAGCTCCAGCCACTTATCCCAGGCCCCTAAAGGTAAAGTCAGGGACTGGAAGAATGATGAATTGCCCACTGCAGGAGAAGATCAGGTTCAAGACCACCTAAGGAACTTGAAGGTGCAAAAGTCCATGGTACCCCATAAGATAGCTGTATACAAGGGTCCTGAGGGAACTGGCAGCTGAAGTCGCTAAGCCACTATTCATCATACTTGAGAAGTCGTGGTAGTCTGGTGAAGTTCCCACTGACTGGAAGCGGGGAAACATAACTCCTATTTTTAAAAAGGGGAAAAGGGAAGATCTGGCTCTCCTCTCATCTCTGTGTCCAGCAAGATCATGGAGAAGAACTTCTGGAACCTACGCTAAGGAACATGGATAATAAGGAGGTGACTGCCAACATAAGTTTAGTAAGGGCAGATCATGCCTTCTATGACAGGGTTACAGCATTGGTGAATGGGGGAAGAGCAACTGACTTCATCTGCCTGGACTTGTACAAAACATTTTACACTGTCCCCCATGATATCCTTGTCTCTAAATTGAGGAACCATGGATTTGATGGTTGGACCACTCAGCTGGTAAGGAATTGGATAGATAATCACACTCAAAATGTTGCAGTCAGTAGCTCAAGGTCCAGGTAGAGATCAGTAAGAAGTGGTGTACCTCAGGGGAGTGTGTTAGGACCAGCATTGTTTAATACTTTTGTTGGTGACACAGACGATGAGATTTGAGTTCACCCTCAGCAAGTCTGTGAATGACACCAAGCTGTGTAGAGTGGTCAACATGCTGGAGGGAAGGGAAGCCATCCAGAGGAACCTGGACAGGCTTAAGAGGTGGGCCTGTAAGAACCTCATGAAGTTCAACAAGGCCAACTACAAGGTCCTGTATGTGGTGGGCCAAGGCAATTCTAAGCACAAATAAAGGCAGGGGGGAGGAAGGATTGAGAGCAACTCTGAAGAACCTGGATGTGTTGGTTGAAGAAAAGCTCAACAGGATCCAGCAGTGTATGTTTGCAGCCCAGAAAGCCAACCACATCCTGGGCTGCTGTATTGGGTTTACATGGCAAGGGTTTGGTAGTGGGGGAGATAACTTGAGATAACTTGAGATAACTCTTTTTGGAGGAGGTGGCTCTTCCACTTTGTTTTGTTTACTCTAAGTGCTCTCTGTATTAGAAAGTGAAAAAAAAAAAAAAAAAAAAAAAAAACTTCTCCCTCCCAACCCCAGTGAATTTTCTGCAAATGTGCATAATTTCTCCCTCTGGTCTGTCTTGTGGTGATAAATTCTGCACTCCAAGATAAAATAATTGCTTAAGAAAAAAAGCACACAAACAGGCCTTAGAAATATCATTTGTGTTCTTGCCAAAAATGAAACAAATTTAGTGCTGCATATAATGTAGTGTTTTCTCTAGCTGGTATGTTTACTCAGTATTTCAGGAAAAAAAATAGCTAATGAGATCAAAACCTCGTACATCCAAGATGGTTCACCTAAACCTTTCCAAGATCAATGCAGACTTAAACTTATATTACAAGGCTGAAACAACAGCTCTTTGATAACCTTGGTGAAATATAGTTGTTTCTTTTTAAGCAGCAGATTTCCCCACACTAAAAGTGTCCATCAGAGGTGTGATCTTGGCATGTGGCATGAAGACCCACACTCTGTGGGTTCTGGAAACTGGAGCTGGATTTGACTGGGGCATCCAAATATATTGCACAGTGCTGTGCAGAAGCTGGGGTAGATGCTACTCACCTGTTCCATGAATATTTTGTTTGTCAGATCATGTGACTGTACTTGCCTGTAAGACATCTGCTATATATGTTATCTTCAGTTAAATAATCAGGCTACCTAGGAATAGGCTTAATGGCTGGGCACTATGTGAGGTTAGGTTGGGGAATGCGGAACTGGCTTAGTGACACTATTGGTCAGAGCAGTAGGGAACCACAGGAGATGGGCAAAGAAGCTCTGTCACAGTGGAATAATACCTTCGAAATACGTAGTGTGGCGTTACCCATGCACAAAAATAGGAAACTGATTTGATCTGTGACCCTAGTCATAGCTCCAGCTAGGCTGTCCCTGCCCTTTCAGGGTATATGCACCACAGGCTATATTCATCAGTCCCTATATTTTAGCACATAAGACAAAGTTCAACACTGAACATAAAGTTATTTGGGCAAGTACCATACGCTTTATTTCCAGCTCTGCACAGAAATGAATTTTAACTTATCAGCACTTAGTTTGAATCTATCTTCAGGGTAAGTGTCCCAAAGAGGTAGTAAGTGTAAACCCTCTACACCTCCTTTATCACTTACAGAATGTGTCTTATAATTTAAATCCTAAGATTTTTTAAAATAAAACAAAAAAATCAACCTATGTGGCTAGACATTTTCAAGATGTTTCAGAAAAACAGTCTGATCTTGGCTAGGAGATGAACATTTTAGTCTTATTGGTAGCCTAATTTATTTTTGCCCTTAATGTGTACATTTTAAAAGAGACTATGCACATGAAAGAGATGCTAGTGTTTTATTATTATTATTATTTTATGTTCCAGAGTGGAATGCTGGGTTTTGTGATTTTTTTTTCCTGCTGTTTTTAAAACTTGCTATCTCATCTATTTATTTACTCACATATTTATCTGTTCTGTGTGAAGTTTCTCAGAGCTCAGTCTTTTATTTTGAGTCAAATTTTATCTTTTTAGCCCTGGGACTGTTAATGAGTTCATATGACATAAACTGTTCTGAAAACCCTCTCCTTCTTCCTTCCAGGCTGCAGAATAGAAAAATATTTTCCATTTTAATAAACATGCCTACTAGACTTCTTGGTGGAAGGCAACCTGAAGCCTGTTTTTCCTATGACTGCCATACTGAGTGACGGTCTGGTTCTGGGATAACTCTGTCAAATTTGTTTAAGCTCATATCCAAATTTTTCAGGGAAGTCAACACAAACTGCCTTCTACTCTGTACTAGCTACACCACACAAACACACACACACACTCATAAATATACTTCCTATTACCAAAGAAAAAATCTGATTTAAAGCTCTTCAATAAACACATCTTTCACACCACTTTCTCATTCTTGTTGTCTCTGGTATCATTTATACTGGACTTCATTATACTTTCTGGAAAACTCTCAGATATTCCACCAGGACTGTGGAGTTAATAAACGCCTTTGTGATTAGATTATATTGTTTACAAAACCATCCATGAGGATATCTTCATGAGTTATCATCTACATTCCTTTAGTTTAAGTACATGACTAGGTACTGTAGGTGTGATTTTATCCAGTCTTCTCTGAAATTTGGGAGAGTGATTCTGTTTAGTAGTAGTAGTAGTAGGAGTAGGAGTAGGAGTAGTTTAGGTTTTGCTTTTTTAATTTGTTTTGGAGTGGTTGGTTGTTTCATGTAGTCCTAGCTTATAAATAACGTACATACAGGAATAAATAAATAAATAGCTCAGTACTGCAATTTTGTCCAAAGGAAAAAAATCTGTTTCCCTTATTTGGAAAGAACATTCATTTTTTCCAAAGAGTAGAAGAGTAGTTCAACAAGATTACACTGGAAATACAGCAAAGCTCACCTGAGAAAGGGACTGCAAATCAGGCCATCAATGCAAAATGGGAAGAACTTCACGAGTCTGCAAAGAGAAGACTATTGTAATTTGTGATACTTAAGGTCCATTGATAGTGTGATTAGCATCATGTCTTCCTTATGAAAAGCAGTAGACCATTAAAAAAAAAAAAAAGGACAAAAAATAACCTGTGTAAATAAAAGGGAATAGGAGGGGCAGAGTCATCCCAGCCATTTCAGACTGTTTTGCAGAGCAAAAGCAGTTTGCAGTTTGTGTTCACTTCCTTGAAAGATTTGGATATGAGCTTAGACAAATTCAACAGAGTTAGCCCAGAGCAGAATGCTCTGAGACCTGTTTTTAAACCCATTACTGTCAGCTAATCATCAAACCTATCTCCACTGCACCCTTTTCTACTGAAATGTCTATAAACTACTGAAAATATAGCTGCAGGGTACTCACTGGCCAACTTCCCATTTACCTCTGCCATCTGTCTGAAATTCAACCCGATGGAGACAGGAGGCTAGCTAGGAAAGACATTAGTTCTTTATATTTTGTTTGTCATATTATTAACCAAAAAATTTGTAAAACACAGAGGTAGTCCAAAGAAGAGAAATCCACAGACGGATCATGATTTATATCTAAACTTTTCAAATGTAACAATGTTCTAATCTATGATTTTGATTTGGATCCAGATGAAATTAACATATACTTAATAATAATGATGAAGACTAACTAAACATCCGTTTGTGCTAATAACTACAGTCCTTTTACTAGACTTGTTCAAAACATCAAAATTCATAAATTACTAGATACAAAATAGTGTGATTTGTTATATTTTGTGGAGTTACATCATTCATTATTTATGAAGCCTCTACCAGCAATCAAATATCTATGCATTTTCCAGCTCCCATGCCCGGGCTGGAATTAAATAGTTACTGATTGATCAAAATTCAAAACAGAAATGTTATGCTGTTTTTTAGACTACATGAAGTTTGAGAGAAGTAGTAGCATGTGACTTACTGATGTTCAGAAATAGAGCATGATGAGAAGTTATTTTCTCAAAGAAAAAAGTATGCTGAATATTTTCAATTGAATGCAACTGTAAGATCATCATGTTTGGCAAAGCTATGAGTCACCACCTGAAAAGTAGGCATTTTATTTAAAAAATATAAATTCTTCTAAAGGTGTCGATGCTTTGCTTTTCTACAGCATTATGCTGCAACCATTCAGACTGAATTGTTTTACAGTTTTGATTGTTTTTCTTTTCAAACATGACTCAGCGATCGGTAGGAGAAATGGTAGAAATTAACCTGTTCGTAAAACAAGTTTTTAAATTAAAGAAAAAGAGGAAGTTAGCTACCAGTACAATAACTAGAGACATAGCATCTTGGAAGCTCTCCATAAGAATAAAAGGAAGCTGTTTTGCAAAATACGGAGCAAAAAAGACTCTTTTGTTCTTACTGTACAAGAGTTGAACAAGCATTTTGTTGAGAGATTCATCTTTATTTCTTGTGCATTTGTATCTATCATTTAAACACCTCTCTAATATTTTTTCTCATAGTCCCTAATTACCATGTTTTTGCTACTGAACAACTTTCTCAGACGTGGTTTTATTGTTTTAATGTGTAGTTCCTATGTAATCCTTTAGACTGGTGGTTTTGTCTTTTTTGAAGTATTGTCCCTGAAAATGGTGTTCCAGTGTCTGGCGACAATTTTGGCATTATGGATTCCTTTACAAAATGTTTAGTTTGCCTGGCCTCATAATTGTTGAAATTGCTTCCTTTTTTTAACTGATCAATGAATATTACCACATCTTGCACCAGAGAAGTACACTATTTTGACTGTGAACTTTTATAGTCACAGAGATACGAACATAATGCTGTCACCTTTTTCCACAGCAGTTTTCAAAACCTTGGTAAGTTTATATTTGTGGATGAGGTTATATAAGAATTAATATTTTCATGCATGTTAGTCCCCATTTTTAATGAATCCAGCATCTGCAAAATACAGCCTGATGTTGTGTAGGTTGGTGCCACACACCAGAAATATTTCCTAGCTTGTTACCTAGCTGACCTTTTGAAAAGCTCATTGACAAATACAGGTGTTTTAAGAAATGTCATTGAATAAATGGCTATCTTCTTTAGTCATATAGCAGAGCTAGTGACTTTTCTAAACCAAATAATAGAAAATATTTCCTTTGCAATACTGTATGAAAGTAAAATTTTGAGAAGAATTTCGGTGTTCTCCTTGTTTGAAGTGGATTGATTGTATAGTACACTATTTTGGTTAAACAGTACACCCAGTTTTATCTCACTTCAGGTGATCTCTCTCATCTCAGCTACCCTCATCTTACTGGAGTTAATGGGAGCCCCATTCCTGGGGGCCTACCATCTCTCTGACTTACTGCCAACATTACACATATTGAGGAACATGGCTGTAGAGGAAGAGAGAAATTTAATTCCATTTTAATATCTGTGGGAATACATTTGTCTGTGCTTCTTTTTCCCACTTGTTATGCCCCACATCTGGGCTTTTGCAAGTTAACCAGTATGTTAAGGAAATTTAAATCCAAAGAGGATGATAAACAGGACAAAACATTGAAAAGCAAGTCCCAAAATAACAAAAGATAAAATTGAGTAAAGGCATTTAGATAGTACGGATCTTTCAAGCAAAGAGGAAGGCAATTACTACAGGTTCCAACCTCTGTGGAGATGATGGTCATAGTAAATATTCTGCTTTATCAGGACCCTTCAAAGATTCATTGGAAAAAATATGCTGGAATGTTGGGGGCAAGTTGTCTTCAAGCTCAAATCATGTGTCTCAAGAGTTTATTTCTGTGAAAGGACTACTGTGGATGTTTTACCCAGGATGGAAATATGTGATACATGTCACCTGTCTGGAGAAATCAGCTGTTGCAGAACACCAACAATATTCCAGCTAAGGATGTTGTTCCAGGAGAGGGTTACAGGTTGGATCTAATTTAATTACGGAATTCCCAATAAACAGCTGAAATACACTGCTTCCTATTTTTTAACATATGTTGTTCAATATGAATAGTTAAGTCTGTTCTAATATTGACTGTCAGCAATTGAATTATCAACTTCATTAAGGCACATAAAATAATGCAGTAATTACATGGTAAGTGCTCTAAAAGACAGAAGAACAAAAAATGTGAAATATAAAGAAGTGAGTGTAAATGTGCTTTATGTATGCAAAGAACATCTCCATTTTAAGTGTCAGAATGTTGTACCTGTGATGGTCTAAGGATAGTAGTAAAAATATTTATATGACAAGGTAATAGTTTTTATTAACATACACTAAAACAATCAATCAAAAATCTAGGTGACTGAAAAAGAACTATGTTCCATGTGTGTTTTTCCTGTAGCTTGAGATAAAGGATAATAATGCCTTGCTTTATTCTTCAGTTTAGTTATACTCAAATGTTTTATGTTGATTCTAACCATATAGACCCTTTTGAGTTTAAATGTAGACATACATATTTTCTTAGACAAGGATTGAATTAGATAATAATAAGTGCAAAATTGACTAGCTAAAATCAAGCAACTACTAGTAAAAAAGGAAAATAAGATAAAAATGGAAAGGTTGTAGGCTATGTGGAAGCGTCCTGGACAGAAGTGATGTAGAGTGTTTGGTTATATGGAGGGTAAAGAATGTATGAATTTCAGGAAGATGAAAGTCAAAGAGCTTCAAGGAGATGTAACATGATTGAAAAGATCATCCACATTTTATTGGAGTAAAATGTTTTCACGTGCATAGAGTTCCCGGCTACCTAGGCATTGCTTGCATGTATATTTGAATTCTTCAAGTTTATACCTTGATTCTCAGGGCCTAAAGCAGCTGATGGAGGAAGAAAACATCTTTTTGTTATTCCGAGACATTGGCAGGTAAAAATTGTGAATGATCCAGAAGCAAATACGCTTTCTTTTTTTTTCAGCTAGTTAAAATATTTGATGGTTCACCTACAATACAACTCCTACCCTTTGGTAAATCAGTTTCTTAGGTAACCTGTTAATAGTTGGAACTTACATTGAGGGAAAAAGATGTTCATACAGATTTTTGTTCTGTCTCTGTCTTCATGTCTGTCCAGCTGAAATAGATAAATCATTCTCATATAATCTGTGTGCTGTTATTATTTGGTTGATCACAGCTTTAATATACATGAATTGTACCTTGGAAACCCACCTAGAAATTACAGTTGTCTGTGTATCAAATGTGAAGAAGAAAATGATATTTTGGAACTATTTTCTAAGATCAGTTTGGAATGGAGTACCTGAACATAACTTGCTAGAGAGAGCATTGGAATATGGATAAAATGACAGAGTGAGACCTGGGTTCTCAAAAATTCTGATTCTAATCAAAAGAGAATATTTTTAATTTTAAAAGTGTTGTTGTTTGATTGTTTGTTTTAATAGAAAGATTTGAGAATTGCTTTGCATCAAAAGCATTCAATTATCATATATTCTGGTAAGAATACAGGAATTCTGACCAGATATGTAAGGATGAGATCAGGAAAACTAAGGCACAGTTAGAGATGAATTTGTCAAGGAATGAGCAGAATAATAAAAAGGGCTTCAGCAGGTACTTTGGTGAGAAAATGAAGATTAAAGAAAATGTACCTCCCCTGATAAATAAGACAGGAAAACTATTGACAACCAGCATGGAGAAGGCTGAGGTACTCAACATTTTTGTGCCTCATTTTTCACTGGTGATCACTCTTACCTCATCTCTCAGATCCCTGAAACTAAAGGCAAGAAATGTAGAAATTAATTAATTCCATCCTATCAGACAAGAATGTCAACTCTAGATCACCTGAGGAATATGAACATACTCTAGTCCCTGGAACCTGACAAGATGCATCCCACAATCATAGAATCATAGAATGTCATGGGTTGTAAGGAACTTTAAAGAGCATCTAGTTCCAATCACCCTATCATAGGCAGGGATGCCACCCACTAGACCAGTTTGCCCAGGGCCTCGTCCAGCCTGGTCATGAACACCTCCAGGGATGGAACATCCACGACTTCTCTTGGAAACCTGTTCCAGGGCCTCATCACCCTCTGAGTGAAGAATTTCCTCCTAACATCTAATCTAAATCTCTCTCCTCTTTTACTTTAAAACTATTACTTCTTGTCCTATCATTATCTGGCTGAATAAAAAGTTGTTCTCCATCATTTTTTAAAGCCCATTTAAGTATTAAAAATCTGCAATGAAGTCTCCCTGGAGCCATCTCTTCTTCAGGCTGAACATACCCAGGTACCTCAGTCTTTCTTCATAGGAAAGGTACTCCAGCCCTCTCATCATGCTTGTGGACATCCTTTAGACCCACTCTAATGGATCCTCATCCTTCCTGTTCTGGTGGCCCCAGAGTTGGTTGCAGCACTCAGAGTGGGGCCCTACGAAGGCAGAACATAGGGGGACAATCCCCTCCCTCGACCTGCTGGCCACTCCTCTGTTGATGCAGCCCAGGATATAGTCGACCTTCTGCAAGCATACACAGGTCCTGAGGGAATTGGTTTATGTAGTTGCTAAGCCACTATCAATAATGTTTTGAAAGTCATGGCTGTCAGGCAAAGTCCCCAGTGACTGCAGAAAGGAACATATCACACCCACTTTTTTTAAAAGTTAATAAGGACCCTTGTAACTATCAACTCATCAGCCTCTCCTCAGTACCCAGTGAGATCATGGAACAGATTATCCTAAAAGTTATATCAAAATATACAGAAGATAGGGAGGTGATTAAAGACAACCAGCATGTCTTCACCAATGACAAATCATGCCTGACGAATCTGGTGCCCTTTTATGATAAAGTGAATGTGTTTTTCAGCAAGGTACGACCAACCAATGACATCTACCTGGACTTCTTTAAGGCCTTTGGTATGGTCCACCACAACACTCTTATCTCTACACTGAAGAGATACAGATTTGCTAGATAGATAGGGAATAGGCTGGCTAGGCACATCCAAAGATTTATAGTTACCATCTCAATCTCCAAATGGAAATCAATAACAAGTGGTGTCCCTCAGGGTCTGTACAGGGATCAATACTATTTAGTACCTTCATTAGTGACAGAAATGAGGGGATCAAGTACAATCATCTCAGTATGTTTACAGATGGTACTAAGTGCTGTTGATGCACTAGTGGGAAGGGATGCCATCCAGAGGAACCTTCTTGAAAGTCTTAAGAGGTGATCCTATGTCAGCGTCATGAAATTCAAAAAGATCTAGTGCAAGGTTCTGCATCTTGGGAAATCCACAATGTTAGTACACATTGGGTGATGAGTTGATTGAGAGTAGCTCTGCAGAGAAAGATTTGGTGATACTGTGGATGAAAAATTAAATATGAACAAGCAATATGTGTTTGCAGCCTGGAAATCCAGCCATGTCCTGAGCTGCATCAAGATAAGAATGATCATTGCACAGACGGAGGTGATTCTTCCCCTCTGCTCCACTTTCATGAGAATGAGTACCTGGAGTACTGCATTAAGCTCTGGGGACCCCAGCACAAAAGAGACATGGACCTGTTAGAGCAATTTTGGAGGACAGCCGTAGAAATGATGGGAAGCTTGGAATACTTCTCCTATGAAGAGAGACTGAGAAAGCTGGAATTGTTTAGCCTGAAGAAAAGAAGGCTCCAGAGCAATCTTATTGCAGCCTTTGAAAATATAAAAGGGGCTTATAAGAAAGATGAAGACATTATAATAGGAATTGTAGCTACAGAACAAGTGGTAACAGTTTTAAACTGAAAGGGTAGCTTTAGATTTGGTGCAAGGAAGATTTTTTTTTTTTTATGATGAAGGTGGTGAGACACTGAAACAGTTGACAAGAGAAGTTGTGGGTGCCCCACCACTGGAATTATTCAAAGTCAGGTTAAACATGGATTTGTGCAATCTAATCTAGTGAAACCACCAGAGTTTGAACTTACCCAGGCGCTTAGACTAGATGATCTGATGATCTTTGAAGGTCCCTTACAACACAATTTTTTCTGTGATTCTATGATTTGATGATTCAATAATTCAATGATTCTACATGCATATTCCACAACATCAATGTGGCATCTTTTTTTTTTTTTTTGAATTTGTGAACGACAAATTTAGTAAGAGTGCTCAGTTCAGCTGCAATGAGAAGACTGGGGGAAATACAATGTAGTCTTCAGAATAAGCAGTATATACCTGGGCTGTTTTGTTCAAATGTCAATTATGTTAGCTAAATATTTCTCTTAGTCTCTTCAATGTCAACTGCAGTGTCTCCAGTAGACAACACCTTAAATTAACTGACATACTGGAGATTGGTGACTCTAAACTTGTCTGTGATTTGCTGCTCCAGCTGAATGCACATAAGTCTATGGGGTCCAAAGGGATTCATACCAGAGTACTCAGAGAGCTAGCTGATGTCATCATGAGACCTCCCTTAATTATTTTTCAATGGTCTTGGGAATCTGGAGGCATCCAGTCAAACAAAAGCTGGCAAATGTCCCAGTTTTCTGGATAGGTAAGAAGGAAGACCCTAGCAATTACAGGCCTGTCAGTGTCACTCACTTCAGTGCCCAGTAAAATTATGAATGAGGTTGTGTTAAGAGTTACTGAAAAAATACTTGAAAGACAATGCAGTCATTGTTCATAGCCAACATGCATTCACGAGTGGCATGTTCTGTTTAACAAACTTAATTTCCTTTTATAGCAAGTTACCCATCTAGTTACCAAGGGGAATCAGTAGACCAGTAGAAGTGAATTTTTTGTAGTTGTAGTTTGTTTGTTTGTTTTGTTTTGCAAAGTTTAAAAAACTTTAGTAAAGTTTTTGATATTGTTTCTCACAGTATCCTTCTGGACAAAAAATCCAGCATACAGCTGGACAAATACCTAATACTATGAATGATCAGTTAGCAGATGGGTCAGTTTCAAAGGGTTGTAGTAAATGAGGTTATACCAGGTTGGTAACCAGTCAGTTATGGGATTTCCCAGGGTTCCATTTAAGGAACAGTTCTGTTTATTGTTTTTATAAATGATCTGGTTGCAAGACTCAAATGCATACTAAGTTAGTTTGCAGATGATACTAAATTAGGAGCCGTTGACTACCTCAAGGGTAGAGAGGCAATGATTGGGTAATCACCAATCATATGAAATTTGACAAATGCAAGTGATATTTTTTGCATCTGTGGTATAGCAACCCTGGATACAGACTGGGGAACAAGAGGCTGAAGAACAAACCTGCAGAAAGGAATCTGTGAGTTTTGGTCAAAAGCAAGCTGAATAAGAATTAACATCATGTCCCAGCAGCAAAGGGGGCCAACTGTACCGTAGGGTGCATCAGGCACAACATTGCTCACTGGTCAAGGGAAGTGATTGCCCTGCTCTAGGCTGCACTGGTAGTGTGGCCTCACCTCCAGCACTGTATGCAGTCTTGGATGCCACAGTATAAGAAGGACATGAAACTATTAAAGAGTAACCAAAGGAGGGCAGCAAAGATGGTGAAGGGTCTAGAGAGAAAGACGTATGAGGAGTGTCTGGAGTCACTTGGTTTGTTCAGCCTAGACAAGAGAAGGCTGAGGGACAATGTCATGCCAGCCCACAGCTTCTTAAGGGGGAGAAGAGCTGCAGGTGCTGATTTCTCTCTGGTGACCAATGATAGGACTCACAGCATGAAGCTGCATCAGGAACGATCAGGTTGGATATTAAGAAAACGTTCTTCACTGAGTGGGTGGTTGGGCACTGGAACAGACTGCAGGGAATGGCATCAAGCCTGAGGAAGTCCAAGAAACATTTGGAGAATGCTCCCAGACATATTGTTTAATTTTAAAGTAGTGCTTTGTGGAGCCGTAAGTTAGACTTGAGGATCCTTGTGGGTCCCTTCCAACTCAGGATATTCTGTGTTTCTATACCAGAAAGTATTTCTGCCTGCTTTTACTTGAAATGTGTTCTATTAGTTAAATCTACTTTCACTGAAGTTGTGTTACCCTTTATCAAAATTAAATTTGATTAATTCAGCATTTCCAGAAAAAGATTTTTTTTCTTGAAATTGAACTCACATTACTTTGTGGGTTATAAAATATCCATAAAATGTCAGAATTTGGCAAAACACTGTCCCCAGTTAATTTTTAAATTGCAGTTTGATCTTTGTCAAGTGAGGTCAAACATTTACTGCCAATTTTAGTGAATAGCAGTAGGTGGCCACAAATGATTGTCTCCTGCTCAGTCTAAAATTGAATGAAGTGATGATGTTGGCTAGCAAGTGGATGAAATGGATGAAACTACATGGATACTGACTCTCCTTTTGCCTGAGGGGTTATTTGTTTCTATGTGAAGTAGGAGAGTAATTCCAAAGCATTCTGGATTTCTTTTGACACATTTAGTCTTTCTCTTCAGGTGATTCTAAAACTTGATTCCTTCTCCAGATCTAACTAGAGAGAATGGTGTTTTAATCTCTTCCAGAGTAGACAGTTACAAAACACTCCACCTATTACTGCTGTAGAGTTGCCTAGAAACTCTTAAGGCTTCAAAGCCAGGGTAGATCAAAGAGATTTTTTTTTTTTTCTTGTGCCCAACTCTCCATTTGTTGCTAAATCAGTTTGGGAATTAGTTCAAGTTTCTGATCCATATTCCTACAGCTCTTTCTGATAATACCTCTCTCTTTCCAGTCAAAATAGGATTTGGCTTTCATTTTGGTGTGCAGAATTAGAAGGGACAAGACGCATTCTGCTGAGAGAGCCCTTGAATGTGAGATTCACTGCAACTGGAGATCCATCCAAGCCAGTTCAGCTCCTGTAGGGTAGGATAAAAAGCTCATCTCTTTGTTCCACCTTTTCCCAGCTTGAATTGCAGATTGCTCCTAGCAACACTGTTCTGGACACTGTCTTGTTTTGATACATTTTTAAAGCAACTTGCCACACTATAAAGGCAACTACTGAACTACCGTACTTTTGAGTATAATATGAAATTCTGGTGAAAGTCATCATAGAAAAGAATTGGGAGAGAAAAAATACTTTGCACAGCTCCTCTTTATTTATGCTTAATTTGGAGGCTTATTAATAACATTGATAAAGATCTGATTCATTCATATAACAGCAATCATTTAGCATTTGTCACATGGTTTATGAACAGAGGATTTGAGAACAGACTAAATTTTTCAGGTGTAAATAAAAATCAGTGCCGTATTTTTGACAAGTGTCCTATTGATTGCAGTTGTTAATGTGTGTTTGCTACACCATCTAGTACAAAGATTTCAATAAGATTCAGATAATCTTTGAAGTATTATTATGGTAATATTTTTCTAGTCTATCTACATATTAGATAATGATGAAGGTTAAAGTAGAAGAGTGGTGGAAAGAGAGTGATGTGGAAAAGGGGAGATGGAAGAATCAGTCAAGGAGATGATATAATCAAGAGGAAAAATTAGAAGAAAGGCTAGGAACTGTTAGATAAAGCCATAGATGGAATGTTGGGAAAATAAAATGTTATTAGATGAAGAAGGAAGATGACATAGATTATGCAAAGAGCCCTGGCTTTTTCATGTGTTCATGGGCCCAAAATTCTCTTCCCAGCCTTGATTGTCATCAATAAAACTGCTTCCTCACAATTACCATATGTATTTGGAAGCTAGCCACACTCCTTGTTTAACCACAGTACATGCTTTGGAAATTTCATTTAAATGTCAGAACTGTCTATTTGAATTGAATTGGATTATATTTAACTGTTTGCTTTTATCTAAGTCAACTTGCAGCACCAAAATAGCTGCTGATTTTTCTAATTTTTAACCTCTTCTTCTCCATTTCTTACTTTCTACAGTGTCAAAATAAATTTTGTTTCTGTTATGTGACTGTCTCTCACACACATACACACACACACTAATAAAAGAGGGTGGAAAGGGAATTTGGAATTTTGCAGAATACTTCAGATATGCCTGAACTCTGTATTTAATGTCTACGAATGCTATAGCATTGAACTATCACATGTAGCAGGACAGTGATCCATAAAATAGTCTCACCAGTCTCCCTCCCCCTCCTCCCACCTTCAATCTGTTAATTCAGTTATTTGTGATTACCAAGATGCTACAATAAAAAGTTACAGCTACCCTGCTCAGGCCTCTGACTTGTACCTTTTTTAGGTATTCTTAAAGGCTCAAGGTATGTAGACACATTTAGGTTGTTTATATTTTTACAGATCTAAAAACAATATCTGTCAAATTTACTATAAAAAAAAAAAGTAAGACTCATTTAAATGATCATATCATAGAATCATAGAATGGCTTGGGTTGGAAGGGACCTTAAAGATCATCTAACTCCAACCCTGCTGCCATAGGCATGGATGCCACTCACTAGATCATGCTGGCCAAAGCCCCATCCAGCCTGTCTTTGGTCTGCTGGCCAAAGCCCCATCCAACCTCCAGGGATGGGGCATCCACAGCTTCTCTGGGCAACCTACTCCACTGCCTCACCACCTTCAAAATAAAAAATCTAATCTACATCTCCCGTCTTTTAATTTAAAACCATTCCCTCTTATCCTATCATTATCTGCCTGTGTAAAATGTTGTTTGCCATCTTTTTTCTAAGCACCCTTAAATTACTGAAAGGTCACAAAGAAGTCTCCCTGGAGCCACCTCTTTCTTCTCCAGGCTGAACATCCCCAGATACCTCAGTCTTTCTTCATAGGAGAGGTGCTCCAGCCCTCTCATCATGCTTGTGGACATCCTTTGGACCCACTCGAACAGGTCCTCATCCTTCCTGTGCTGGTGGCCCCAGAGCTGGTTGCAGCACTCAGAGTGGGGCCCTATGAAGGCAGAACATAGGGGGACAATTCCCTCCCTCGACCTGCTGGCCACTCCTCTGTTGATGCAGCCCAGGATACAGTTGGACTTCTGGTCTGCAAGCGCGCAGTGTTGGCTCATGTCAAGCTTTTTATCCACTAAAACCCCCAAGTCCTTCTCTGCAGGGCTACTCTCAATGAGTTCTTCTCCCAGTCCCTACTTATGTTTAGGGAGGTTGTAGCCCCTCTGTGGTTTCATTCTCCACCTGCCAGTGGCATATGGTGGACAACATTTTTATTTCAGTAGAAGACTGTTTCTTGTTACTCACAGAAGAAAGCAGATATTTTCATACTCATCCAAATATTTAAGAGCTACGTCAAATTTTGAATGAGTCTGTCAGCCATTCTTCAGCAGCCATTAAATCATCTGTATGCATTTACTGGAAGACTTTGCAGATCCTTATCAATTAATAACTGAATGAACAGCTGGTTCCAAAGCTACTCCATATGGAGTTCTTCATAGTTACACAAGTACTTATGGTGATATAATAATGAATGAAAAATGAAAAGATTAATTGATGATATATAGCATAGCAGAGAGGATTTAAGGGATAGCCATTTATACAGATCACACAAAGATCTGTATATTCTGCCCTAGTACTGAATAGCCAGGTTCAAGGTTCATTCATGCTTGTCATTTTGGTTGACCATAGTTTGGAGTAGCACCAGTAGAGCAAACAGCCCTGAGTACTTCCTCGGCTCCAGAATAACCTGCATTTCACTGCTCCTGTTTGTTTTTGTGTACTGCATTGTTTTGAATAATTTAGGACTGCAGAGTAATGTAACATACATCCTGTATTTTGCTTCTTCCATTTTACCATTTCCTTGCTGAAAATTTCTTGTTTCAGGCTACCTCTTGCTTGTTCTAGTGTCTAACTCTCTTTTCTATGGTACCATTATCCTTCATCAGCTATGCTTTTATGGTTTCCTCATTTCTTCCTTGGTATCCTCCTCAGTGTCTTGCTCCCTCCATTCAACTCACAGCATAAACTAAACTGCAAATGCTTCAACTTTAAGTACCTTTAAATCATCCAGAAAACAGAATCATAGAATCACAGAATATCCTGAGTTGGAAGGGATCCACAAGGATCATAGAGTTCAACTTCTGGCTCCACATAGATCTACCTAAAAATTCAGACCATATGACTGAGAGCACAGTCCAAATGCTTCATAAACTCTGACAGGCTTGGTGCCTTGACTACGTCCCTGGGGAGCCAGATCCTGTTCCAGTGTGTGACCACCTTCTTGGTGAAGAACTTTTTCCTGATATCCAGCCTGAACCTCCTCTGTTGCAGTTGTTACATAGGAGAAAACACCTGATTTTTTTTTTTCCAGTAGCAGTTTTCTTAATTATCCTCTATAACACTATCTTTTGATGTACTGCCTGCACGTCACTTGTTAACTGTTACCTGTGCCAGTCATCTCTTCATCCTGAAACCATGCTGTCATGTCACTCCACTTTATCTGTCTCATATTATTTACATGAGATGTAACTGTGTGGTCTCTTCTTATAATCATCATCATCCTTTTTCTTCCATGCAAAATTTTGAACTTTCTGAGTTCAGGATTTTCCCCCATAATGTATGAGTATCAGTACTCCATTTATACAAATTTAACTTTCAACTAATGAAGCTTCATAAGACAGAAACTATCTCTGTGTGAAGAAGTCAACCTAACACCTGATTGCAATCTTGACACAAATCAAAAACATTTAGCATCAATTTCAGACACTATTGTGCACACCAGCATCTTAGCTTTTAACCCACGTCTTTTCTTTTTTTTTTCCTTTTGTTTTGTTTTGCCTTTTAAACATCCTCTATAGAGGTTTTTGGGTTTGTTTTCAGCCAAAATGATCCTCATGTGTCTTAGTTCAGTAACTATGAGCTGGTTCTTTTCTCCATCTTTAATAAAAAGTACTAGTGTTACCTGCTACCTGACAGTACTGCTTTTAAGACAGGAGCAGACAACCCATTGTTTTCTTCTGAATTACTTTTCTCAGCATTTTTTTTTTCATTTTTTTTTACTCATTTTAACCTTTTTGTTCAGCTGTCTATTACCACATAGTCTTCTGTTTATAGACTTTGCCTTACTTACAGACACAGACTTCAGCAAAAAATCAGTACCAGAAACTTATTCTTTCTTTCTAAAATAAACTGTCCCTAAAATTGTCAATGTATGTGGCTTCTCCATTTTCAAGTGTCAGAGATCTATTATATGCCTTAGTTTTCTAAAACATACATTAAAAATACATCTACTGAAAAATACATCTACTGTAAAAATACATCTACTGAAATCTATACCTTTTTGAAGTGGCAGAGTATTTAAATAATTTATATTAAATGTTCTTTGGACTAAAACCCAGATCTTTTTTTCCTCCACTCCCCTGTCAGTCTTTCAGTGACTGTGCTTAAAGAGGCAGAGATAACTCCATCTGACTTTTTTTTTTCGCTGAAATTATTTCTTCACCTTTTAGGTTTTCAACCCTTCTGAAATAAACAGCACCACATGTACCATACCTGAGAGAGATGAAAAGGTGGTGAGTTCTCTGAGCCACTAGCAACAACTCCTGAAGATGGAGTAGGGTATCCTCATACCTTTCCATGTTCATCTAACATGCCTGCACCTTTGACAGTTCCCTGTGAGCAAAAATGCTCAAGAGTACCTTCCTACTGTTAAAAGTTATGAGGAAGACTTTAACCCACCAATATCACTATGAGAGTCCAAATTTCCTTCATATCCCAAAAGATGTCTGAGGCTAGCATGCTTATTATTTGTATAATCTGCTCTTTTTGCTGTATGTTTTCATGAGAGTACCTAGAACTTTGTTTTTTTGCTTTTTCTTCTTTTCAACTGTGTAGTGAAACACAGCTGGACTTCATATATATATTTTTTTATTACAAGATACTGTCTGAATTCTGTCTGCATAATTGAAGATGGTTTCTGTACAGTTACTCTAAAATCTTGATGCAGAGTTTTAATAAGACTTTACTAAGAACACATAAAGTAGCAGAGTTCCTGTTTCCTCAGCCTGTATTTGTATACAGTTTTGTATCTTTATTTTGTCATAACAATAACCTCCTCCCTATTTTAGTTAGTTTTTCCATTTATAAAGTTTTTACAATATGCAAGGAGTGAATGCGATGATGTTGTACCAGAAATGAGGCTGAATGCTTTTATTTGCCTGGGGCAATGCATTTCAAAAATGGAAAAAACTCTTTGAAAACATTCTATTTTCCAGTTGGTTACAGAGTCACTCAAATTCCTAAACAAAACAAGTGCCAATTTAGATGCCTTAAGGTGTCTAAGATGTCACAGAACTACTGGGAGACCCCCCATCCTTTTGGAGCAGAAGTACAAGTTCAAATGCAGTATGCTAGCACTTTTCAAATAATGCTGAAAACTACATGTACACAGCTGAATTGTTCTCTTAGGACATACACTATGTTAAACAGAAGAAGCCTCTGGCCTATATGCAGTGTTTTATATGCCTGATTTAAAGAACTGCACAGTTTAGCAACAATAGATTTTTCATGGCAAAAGTGAATGGAGGTTGACTAGAAGCATTGTGTTTTCTGTAGATCAGGTTGAAGTTGCATACAGAGCATTGGGGAACAATATTTTCCTTTCTTGGGAGTCAGTAAGCCTTTTGTAGGCCTGTTGCATCAACTGTAAAACGTGAAAAATACTGATTCAAACCCAATTGTCTTTTAGGGCACTTTGCCACTGCTTTGCCAACAAGGCCGTAAATATATTTTCCAGAGTTTATATTCTACCATCGTGAATATGTACAATCCACCAAATTTGGGAAGCTGGCAAAACAAAATTTTGCATTAATTTATAGTTTGATGCTGTGACACAAACCAAGTGTGACAAATCTGTATATACATGTGGAATGCAGAATTACAATGGTGTAAGTCACAATGCATGTGTGTTTGTAAATTGGTATGAGATCATTGATGATCACTTAAAACAGATTCATCAAAATCATCAATCTATTCACATCTAGAATTTAATTGGAGAATGTTAATGGACTGTGCAATTTATCTCTGATGAAAGGAATACTTTCCTTTCTGACTGCTCCGTTTTTATCGGACAAGTCTACTGTTGCTGAAAAGCATGCAAAAATTTTACCATTTCTAGAATATATTTACAAGAATATAAATTGCATTACTATTTTGAGTTAGGAAGTATCTCATGTAGTCAAAAATAGTTGTCCACACTTCCGACTTTTTTTAGGACTTTTTAGCACATGCCTGCATGACCAGTTGTCACTGAACATTTTTTATGTCCTTTCATTTCAGATGAAGATTCTCCATTTGCCCTAAAACTAGTTTAAAAAAAAAAAAAAAAGTTGACTTTTCTGTCAGCCATTTAGCTTCTTTACTGCAACTTCTTTTTTACAGTACTAACTGTTTTTTTTAGTACTAACACTGTACTAAGGACAATAATCTTAATGTGTCAACATCTAACACAGTAGGAAGCTCTTATTCCAATATGTTGTCAAAGTACAACTTAGTGCTTTTCAGTACTTCATGCAGGTGTAAGTGGAGGATTAGGCTGTTAATGCTAGAAGTAAACATAAACAGAATTAATGCAGAGACTAAGCAAGGTCAAGCAAATAAATCTTCAAACAAGATTAGATGGCTTGAAAGTTCTTCTGTGGTAATTATGTATTAGATCTCTCCAACCTTATACATCAACCTCTCTCCTTTCCCTCCTCCACTCTCTTCCCAATTACAAGTGATGTAATGCTTTTTCTTCTGATAAGGAACTAGAACAGTCTTGCGAGTAAGATAAATATAGGAAGATATTTGATCTCCTGTGCTGGAAAACACCAGTCTGTGTTTCCTTAAGACTTTTAAGTCAGTCCCGGCTCTTGGAGGAAATACTTTATTGAAAGACAGTATCAGTTACTTTATCACCTTAGCATAGACTCCAGTTTTCTTCTAGTTACATTTGAGATTTGAGAAACATAGAGTTGTAACATAGTCTGCAGTGTGTTTGTGGTATGACAGAACTGAAAGTAGAAAAAGAGCTGCACAGTCTTGTTGTTGTCGTATAACCCAGAAGGCAGATAAACACCATACAGCCATTTGCTCACACACACACACACACACACACACACACACACCTGTGGGATGGGGAAGAGAATCAGAAGGGAAAAAAAAAAACTCATGGGTTAAGGTAAAGACAGTTTAATAGTACAGAGAAGTATTGATGATGATGATGATGATGGTGATGACAATAAAATGTAGAAAACAAGTGATGCACAATACAGTTGCTCACCACCCACTGACTGACAGCCATCCCCAAGCAATGGTCCCCCCCCAAACCCTGGCCAGCCACCCCATATTAATCATTTAACATGACGTTGTATAATATGAAATATCCTTTTAGTCAGTCTAGGCCAGCTGTCCTGGCTGTGTCCCCTCACAGCTCCTTGTACACCCCCAGCCTCCTTGCTGGCAGGCAGCACAAAGAGCTGAAAAGTCTTTGGGTCTCTGCAAGCACTGCTCTTCAACAAGGAAAACATCAGCATGTTATCAGCATTATTCTCATCCTAAATCCAAAACACAGCACTATACCAGCTACTAAGATGAAAACTAACTCTATCCTAGCCAAAACCAGGACACCTGTATACATTAGTGTCACGTATAGGGAATTGAAATTTCATGTGCAAGAAAGTTTGTTTGATCTTTGTTCAGGGAGTGGGTAATTCAAGTTAGCAGAATGATTATTAGGAAAGATAATTATTAATTTTAGTGAGGTATGTCACATCAAAATCTAAGGTTCTTGAAAGGTGCTTTGATTTATTGAAAAATAATTGTAGTATCCTTGCAAAGTGGTAATGTGAGAAGCCAGGAAGAGTGAAATCCAGTTCTGTAAGTACACATTGTATAAACTGAAAGTCCTGCTGTACACAGATTAAAGGGAATTAAAGTCTTTACAGCCATATAGCCTTTACAAGTGGCTTACTACCATAGTGAAATATATGGTATAAGGATAATACAATTCTGGTCAAACCCTCCCCCTCAGCTTTTGGGTGTCTAACAAGC
Source organism: Cygnus atratus (assembly GCF_013377495.2). Taxonomy (NCBI): domain Eukaryota; kingdom Metazoa; phylum Chordata; class Aves; order Anseriformes; family Anatidae; genus Cygnus; species Cygnus atratus. Next base: position 67,085,931 of record NC_066396.1, read on the forward strand.
TCCCATATTGAACTGCTAAACCTTCCTGCTTCCTGTAGTCCAAACACCCTATGCATTGCCCGTGCTCTGACTTTCTAGGATTCCTGGTTACTTGGATTTCTCCTTTCAGCTATTAAAGAACTGAAAATAGTTCTGAGTTCTTGTAGTTGGCACCAGTTTTTTTTGTATACTGTTCTGTTGCTGAAGCACACCCTTTTCCAGAACTCCAGATTTGAAAGCATTTGGTTCACATTTCCCCTCTCTAAAGAATATGGCAGTTAATGCACATGAACCCAAGCTCTATGGAGCTCATGTATATGCAAACTTATTATCCAGATTTTTAATTCACTTTCAGTTTTCAGCTGAGCTTAATTTGTGCTATTATTCTACAGTTTATCATGACAGTTGCTTTTTGATTATTCCAAATGTAGCGATAATGTTGAGCCATTCAGGTTAACATGTAATGTTTTACGAGTACTAAGCCTGAAAAATCACTTCTACTACCATGTGGAAATACATAAAAACATATCCAGTGGTCTTTTACTCCATCAATATTACTAACCATTTCAAGCAGTTCATCTGCAAAATTTGAAAAAGATTAAACTTTTCCTTTTAGTTCTACTATATTTTATCACGTATTTTCAGAGTGTGCTGGGGACATGCAGGTATTGAAGAACATCTGTTTGCTTCCATTTGTGGGTGCAGTGAACCTGCCATTTTCACAGTCCCATTCATTAGACTTGTGTGTTGGAGCAGCTAGCTGCTCTTCATTGCCTGAATTATGGGTGTTCTTCTTTGGTAAAGTTTGAAAGGAGATGAAGTCTGCATTTTTTTTCTCCTTCCATCTGGATATGTGACAGAAGTCTTGAGCAAGGGTGAAAATAAAAGACAGATAAGAGGAAAAGGTTGAAAAAGGAGATGGAGAAAATCTGAAAGTGAAATTGGAAGCTTTATGTAGGCAAGATGTGATTGAGAAACAAACAAACAAGAAAATAGAAGAATTGAATAATTTTGAAGACAAGTTGCTTTCTAGAGAGCACAATGATCAGAATGAGGGAGGGAATCATAGAATCATAGAATATCCCGAGTTGGAAGGGACCCACAAGGATCATCGAGTCCAACTCCTGGCACCACACAGGTCTACCCAAAAATTAGAATTCAGACCATATTACTGAGAGCATAGTCCAAGCTCTTTGTAAACTCTGACAGGCTTGGTGCCTTGACTATGTCCCTGGGGAGCCTGTTCTAGTGCGTGACAACCCTATCAGTGAAGAACTTTTTCCTGATATCCAGCCTGAACCTCCCCTGTCACAGCTTGACTCCATTCCCTTGAGTCTTATCACTGGTGACTAAGAGAATAGATCTGCACCTGCCCGTCCACTCCCTCTTATGATGAAGCTGTAGACCACGATGAGGTCTCCCCTCAGACTCCTCTTTTCTAGGCTGAACAGACCAAGTGACCTCAACCGCTCCTGGTATGTCTTCTCCTCTAGGCCCTTCACCATCTTTGTCACCCTCCTCTGGACACTCTCCAACAGTTTTACATCCTTTTTGTACTGTGGTGCCCAGAACTGCACACGGTACTCGAGGTGAGGCCGCACAAGCACAGAGTAGAGCAGGACAATCACGTCCCTCGACTGACTAGCAATGCCGTGCTTGGTGCACCCCAGGATACAGTTGGCCCTCCTGGCTGCCAGGGCACACTGCTGGTTTATATTCAGCTTGCTATCATCCACAGCCCCCAGACCCCTCTCTGTGGGGCTGCTCTCCAGCGTCTTGCCCAGTCTGTACCTATAGCCACAGTTGCCCCTTCCCAGGTTCAGGACCTGGCACTTGCTCTTGTTAAACTTCAGACAGTTGGTGACTGCCCAGCTCTCCAATTGGTCCAGATCTCTCTGAAAAGTCTTTCCACCCTCAAGAGTCAACAGCTCCTCCCAGTTTAGTATTGTCAGGAAACTTACTCAAAACAGCTTCTAGTCCAACATCCAAATCATTTATCAAAACATTGAAAAGAACTGGCCCTAAAATGAAGCGCTGGGGGACCCCATTGGTAACTGGCCACCAGCCTGATGTAACCCCATTTGCCATAACCCTTTGAGCCCTGCCTGTCAGCCAATTGTTCACCCATCATATGAGGTTTTTATCTAGATGAATGCTAGACATTTTATCCAGTAGGATCCTATGAGAAACTGTATCAAAAGCTTTACTGAAATCCCAAAAGATTACATCAGCTGGCTTCCGTTGGTTGACTAGATGCGTGATCTTATCATAACAGGAAATTAAATTTGTTCAGCAGGGCCTACCCCTTGTGAATCCATGTTGGCTGAAACCAATGACAGCGTTGTCCCCCAGGTACGCTTCAATAATTCCCAGGATAATCTTCTCCATAATTTTACCAGGCACTGATATGAGACTGACAGGCCCGTAGTTGCCAGGGTCTTCTTTCCTGCCCTTCTTGAAAACTGGGACAACATTTACAAGCTTCCAGTCAGCTGGGACCTCTCCAAATTCCCAAGACCATTGAAAAATAATTGAGAGAGTTCCCACAGTGACATCAGCCAGCTCTCTGAGCACCCTGGGATTAATCCTATCTGGACCAATAGACTTGTATGGATCCAGGTGGAGCAGCAAATCCTGCACACGTTTGGGATTGGCTGTGAGTTTATCATTCCCACCATTACAGTCCTCCAGCTTAGGGCACCTGGGGTTCCAAAGCCCATCATCAACATTGAAGACCAAGGCAAAGAAGGCATTAAACCTCTCTGCTTTGCTTATATCCATGTTTGATAGGTGACCATTCCCATCAAGTAGTGGACCTATGTTTCCTCTGGTCCTCCTTTTTCTGATCACATATTTTAAAAAGCCCTTTTTATTGTCTCCCAGAGACCTGGCCAGCTTCAACTCTAATTGGGCTTTGGTCACACAAATTTTCTCCCTACAAAGGTGAACAGAGTCCCTATAGGCCTTTCATGTTGCCTGACCCTGTTTCCAGCAGCCATACACATTCTTTTTATGCCTAAGCTCCAGAAGATCCCTGGTCAGCTAAGCTGGCTTTCTGCCCCACCTACTTGACTTCCGATATTTTGGAATTGCCTGATCCTGTGCTTTTAGGAGGCACTGCTTAAAAAACTGACCAGCACTGATGGATACAATGCCTTCAAAAACAGTTTCTCAGAGGACCTTATTAACTAGTTCCCTGAGCATCCTGAATTCTGCTCTCACTGTATCCAGGGTTGAAGTTTTGGTGGCAGTTTTCCTCCTGACACCAAAAATTTTAAACTCAAATGTTTCATGGTCACTATGACCAAGACAGGTGCCAACTGGCATGTCCCCCACAAGGCCCTCTCTTTTCTCAAGTAATAAATTTAGGAAGGCACCTTTACCAGTTGGCTCCCTTTGAACCTGCACCAAGAAGTTATCATCCAGGGGCTTTAAGAACCTCCTGAACCTGCTTGTGTCGACCATGTGGTAATCCCAGTTAATGTCTAGCAAGTTGAAGTCCCCCATAAGGACAAGGCCAGTTGATCTCGAGGTATCTCTTAGTTCCTCAAAGAATAATTCATTGTAGTTGTCATCCTGGCAGGGCGGTCAGTAATAGAATCACAGGACGACATCCCTTTTATTTGTTTGTCCCTTAATCCTTACCCAGAGGCTCTCAAATTTGTCATTGCCAAATGCAAGCTCCACACAGTCCAGCCCCTCCTTTACATACAGCACCACCCCCCCACCTCACCTGACCTGCCTGTCCCTCCTGAAGAGCCTGTAACCATCTACTGTAACACAACAGTCACAGGACTCATCCCACCAGGTTTCAATTATGCCATGATATTGTAGCTCTGGGACAGGGCCAAGACTCCTAGCTCCTCTAGCTTGTTCCTCAAGCTGTGTTCATTGGTGTAGAATCACTTCAAATGTACCTCACTGTACACAGCACCTCGCAGAGCAGACCAAAGGACCTCACTAACACGCAGTCCCTCTGATTTTGGCAGGGAGAGAAAAACTTTATTTGATGTTTATTTCAAAAGACAGAAGCTACACAGAATTGACATCTAGCTTTCTGTGAGAGAGCAAAAGTACTTTGGACAGCTTTGTGGGAGTTTTGGTAAGTTAAAGAGATGGCTGAAAATGTCAGTTAGAAACGTTAAAGGAATATACTTTCAGAATAATTTTATCTGTTGTCTAGCCATTTCTGCATAGGCCGTATAACTTGAAAACAATGGATTTGAAGATGTTTTTTGTTTTGGTTTGGTTTTTCTTTTGAAAACATTACTACCTGAGCAGGGCTTAGTCTCAGCTGGAGCAATTGGTGAGTAGAAGCAAGATTTTTTTAGCACAAACATGCATTTAATAAAAGGTGATATAAGAATTGTCTTTATTATACGGTATCATCTACATGTCATTTAATTTTGTTAGATTATTCCCACAGTTCAATCAACAATCTATGTGAAATCATTGCAAGCACTTTCATATATATGTCTGCAAAATAAGCATACTGTAACTTTCTTGGGACAGAGATATCTTACAGTTCAAATTCCTGAGAAACAAATGCATAACAAAGACCCTAAATAAGGGACATAGAAGAATTTATGTCACTAAAAAAAGCACACAGAAAAATAAATATGCAAAAACATAAAATGCTTTGTAATTCTTTGCATTGGTATACCCCATACAGCACCCCATATACAGGCTACATATATCAGGACTTCCTTCCTTGTGAGTGTCAGTACAGGAGGGAGAAGAAAAACTGGTATGAGCTAGAGTTTCTGTGCCAACACTCAAGTCAGAACGTAGTTGAAATACAGGGTTGAAAGCAATGGTTGGAAGCAAGCACTTTCAATTTATTGAATCTCATAACTTGGCAGATGCAAAGATTAAGAACTGTATGATACCAATGAATTTGCAATGATATTTTAAAAATAATAATGTTTTAACCACTTTTCTTTAAATTCTTTTCCAAAAACAGGTGGTTATCTTGCAGCCAAATAACAAATGTATATTAGCTGTCTCAGTTTAAGGTCCTAAGAGAGACAAGGCATGAGTAATTTTTACTCTTTTTTTCCTGTCACCATTGTGTAAGTAGGTGAGTTTATTATTACAACCTGACCTCCCCTAACTATGTTGTGGACAAAAATACAGAATTGTATTTCCTTTAGGATTTGACAGGAAGCTTGTTAATGCATTCAGATATCTCAATGGGGAAAAAATAATAATAAAAAAAAAATCTGACAGTGAAGGCATAGCCTAAGTCTACACATTAAGACAGATGGGGCTAGCTGTGCAAGCGAATAGGATTTGGTTCCGTATGGCTCTCAATCAGAGAAGCCATAAGCAGAATGGAGCAAAATCGCAGGAGGTAGCAGAAAAATATTAGAGGGACATTTGGAATAGAAAGAATGAATATCAGTAAAAGAACAGGTTTATAAGCTAACATTAATTTTGGAAAAATTTCTGCCAGCTGATGCATCTTACTAAAGGACTGTTTTCTTTATTGCAATAACAGATGTATGTAATTGTACCATGAGAAAATGGCATTGGCTAACATCAATCCCATATGCTTTTTGTTATAAGGTTAAAAAAAAAAATAGTTATGCTCCAAATGCTCTGCCAATGTTAGTTCATTTACAATGCCGAGCTCTTTCTTTTTAATCTAAAAGCTATAACCTAAAATGTTACCTGATTTAAATTTCAAATTAACAGGTCACTATAAACATTTATAGTGGTGAACAGATGTTCATGTGAGCTTTACTTAACTGTAGAGCACCTTAAAAAATAAATAAATAAATAACATTGGGAAATGTTAAAATTAAATCTCTATGGGAAATGCCAGGGGGATTTCAAAATATTTCAAAAATATTGAAGTTTGCTATTAGTTCTGCCGTAAACCCTTTATTCTTTGTCATCCTTGCTTTATATGAACCACAGACTACTGCTGATTGCTTTAGAAATTTGTATTCACTCAGAAGGATAGTTTCAAGTCTCAGAGGCAAAGTAGAATTGCAACACGTGTGGCTATACTTATGCTTATGGTATGTGTTTCTCCACATCTGTACAGGCAATATCTTTCTTAAATGTAGACACTGGTATCTTTTAAGATGTCACTGCTACCATATTTTTACCTGATTAAATGTCTTCTGAGGAGACATTTAATTGTCAGGAGATTAATGTCTCCAGACATTGCTGTCTTCTGACAGCAATGATCATAAATAAATCAATGAACAAAAATAAATAAATAAATAAATAAATAAATAAATTGTCAGTATCTCACTTTTTATGGACAAATGCAAATGTTTCTTAGTTTTTAAAATAAAAAAGGAAAATAGAAAACTATGTGAAAATTTATCCTGAAAGTTAGTTCCAACTTTGTAATTTAAAACAAAACAATTAGCTACAAGTATTTGTGTCCAAATTCTTCCTTCAAGATAGGTGTACTCCTAAGTAACTTCATAAATGTCTGTCAAGAGACTTAGGGTTTCACAGAATCACAGAATCACCTAGGTTGGAAGAGACCTCCAAGATCATCTAGTCCAACCTCTGTCCTAACACTAACAAGACCTCCACTAAACCATATCACTAAGGGCTACATCTAAATGGCTCTTAAAGACCTCCAGGGATGGTGACTCAACCACTTCCCTGGGCAGTCCATTCCAATGCCTAACAACCCTTTCAGTAAAGAAGTTCTTCCTAATATCCAACCTAAACCTCCCCTGGCACAACTTTAGCCCATTCCCCCTTGTCTTGTCACCAGGCACGTGGGAGAATAGACCAATCCCTACCTCGCTACAGCCTCCCTTAAGGTACCTGTAGAGAGCGATAAGGTCGCCCCAGAGCCTCCTCTTCTCCAGGCTGAACAATCCCAGCTCCCTCAGCCGCTCCTCGTAAGACTTGTTCTCCAGACCCCTCACCAGCTTCATCGCCCTTCTCTGGACTCTCTCGAGCACCTCCATGTCCTTCTTGTAGCAAGGTGCCCAAAACTGAACACAGTACTCGAGGTGCGGCCTCACCAGAGCCAAGTACAGGGGGACAATCACTTCCCTAGACCTGCTGGCCATGCTGCTTCTTATACAAGCCAGGATGTTTTTGGCCTTCTTGGCCACCTGAGCACACTGCTGGCTCATATTCAGCCGACTGTCAACCAGTACTCCCAGGTCCTTCTCGGCCAGGCAGCTTTCCAACCACTCATCTCCCAGCCTGTAGCGCTGCTTGGGGTTGTTATGCCCCAGGTGCAGGACCCGGCACTTGGCCTTGTTGAACTTCATACACTTGACCTCAGCCCATAGTTTCTACCAGTTTCTACCAGTGAGCAGCAGATCAGAGTCAAGTTCTCAGGGTTTGGTTCATTCAGTTGGATATGCGTATTGCTGGTCTCAAAGCTATGCATAATTTCACAACTTGAGCTGGAGCATCACAGATTACCCTTATCTCTCACTGAAACATGCAGGCTCAAAATTATGCTTTGTTTCAAAGTCCTTGTATACATAATGGTTTATAAAACCAGTCTGATCAATACTTTCGTATGTTGAGAATGACTCAGGGCCACAACATTCCTCATTTAAGGAGAAAAGTCTGGCTTTGACACAGTCTTGAGTGCAGATTCAGGACTCCCTCCCTCACACTACAGCCTGCTTAGAGGAGAGTAGACTAGCACTCAAGTCAGCAGCATTATCAGACTTTCTCTGTCTTGTCTTTTCAGATTGAGCAGGAAAATATCACAAACAATGTGCAAGGATTTGTGAAGGAATAACAGAAGGAATAGAGAGCATTTTTCTTGGGCCCAGTGATGTGCATGCACAGTGCAGGGCTGCCTGACTGTAGCATGCTCATTCCATCTGGAAGGTTTCCGGGAACAAGCTTGGATTTTGTTTGGAATGAGAATATTCCAGCATATGAAATATCTTCACAATGTGCTCCTCCTAATGGATAAAATTCCTAATGGATAAAATTCAAGTATTTCTGAACTAACATTCCTTTTAAATTCTGTTCAGTCCAAATCAACGTGTGTATTTGTGTGGCCAGAGACAGATGCAAGTCACTGGTCACAGAAGGTGAGCTCATGTTCCCACTTCAGTCAAAGCAGTGTGCAGGCTCTAAAGTAGCAGAACCTACACTGCCAACTCAGTGCCTTCTCTGGCTCAAGGTTGTTCCCTGTACACGCTAGGTAAAATAAAATGTTCTTTCTTATCTCAGCATATTTTTGTGTGTTATTTTTAGGGCTGTAAACTTTCTTATTTTCAACTCCAGAAGTCTCCCTTTGTTTAATGTTAGTGTTGGAATACAGGTAGCATTCTCCCATTCCTAGTTCTGAGATGCTGCATCATCATCTTTCTAAATCATTTTGTACCGTTGCAGCTTGCTTCCTTGCATATTGATTATATCCTATAGAGTTTGCATGGGTATCACTGTCCAAATATAATTTGATTCTAGGTGTATTAAGCACAGGCACACTGCTGTTTAGATTCTGTAATGATGGGGACATCGCTTCAATTATTCTACTGACATTTCTTCTGTGATCTTCCTCATCCCTTAGACTTTGTTTACTGCCTGATCACCAAACATTTGTGCCATTGGGAGAAGAGGGTAGTATGGAGACAATAATGACTAGTGGAAAGGAAGCAGAGTTGCTTCTGTCAGTAACAGTGGTTGGCAGTGTTACACCATGACACTGAAACACTTTTCATGCTGTGATAATTGTTAATTAGAATTATATTGCATAGTAGCATCATAGGCAAATGAATTAGCAAAGGCCTGTTGACATGATCCAAAGAGGTATAGCAACACATGTAGCACTGCTGCCCACTGAAGATTTTATTCTGGAGTTTTAGGCCTTTTTCCCATTTTGAATTTGTTTTTAGGCCTTTTTCCCATTTTGAAGTTGCTTTTTCTCTACAAGGACTCGAGAAAAACACAACTGTCCCATTCAGGTATGTATATCCTTCTGTCTGGCTTCTCACTGTTTTTAATCATCACGTCATCATTCTGTGCATATAGCTCCTTTAACTCTTTCAGTTTCTGATCACTTGATTTATTTTCTGCTCTTTCCTCCAGTCTCCCTTGTCCATCACTATTTTTTTTTAAATAAGTATTGCTCAGAAGCACTGTATGATATGCACACTAGAGTTTAACATTTAGGATTGTTTGGGACTTGAGTACACAATTTTACTTTTAAGCTGACATTTGCAACTTTTCATCTGAACAAGTCCCAACTCTCCTTTTTAATATCTGCTGACAAGGAGAGCAAAAACACAAATGAGGCCAATAAAGCAGGCATTTCTTTAGAAATGGTTGGCCTTGAACTCTGTCACCTCATCCTCTCTTTATTTCTGCCTACAGCAAATATTGTAGAGAAGATCACACTTCCAATCAGTTGCTCAGAGTGGTTCTTGACTTTAGGTTGGAGGTCAGAAATGGCCTCTCATTTACAAGAAATGCCTTTCATTATTCTAATAGACATCAGTTTTGGTGTCGCTGAATAATGGCACACTGAAACTCCAGTGTGCCTATAAGTAGTATGTTATGGTTGGCATTTTTCCTCAGGGTTGTAAATTGCTGTGATGGGAAAGGCTGCCATAGGCGTGCATATACAACAAGTATCAGCACTATATTAACTAGTGAACTCTGCATGAGCTTCTTCAAAAGTGACTCCTCTGTCTCTTCTGCTCTGTATCAGATGTTTGGTAGCATCAGCACCCTTGAGCATTACAGCTTACCTCTTTTAACCAGACTTCTTGAGGGAGAAGAATTTTAATATATAACATTTGTTACCGTGTTTCCTCTTCTCTGTGTGCCTTCCTGGAAAGGTAGTGCTACCATTTCTCACTAAGATGAACCACTGTGGAGAAAGTGCTCAGCTGTATTTTCTAGCTGTAGGATTCATTTATTTATTAGTTTATTTAATGATATCACCCAGACCAGGTGTGTGTGTTTTTCAGGGTACCTGCTCAGGGGCTTAAACTGTGCTGGAGCCATCACCTGCACAACAAACAGCTGGTAGCCTGAGGAGAGAAGATGAGCAAAGATATGTACCTGCCACTTCCCTTTCTCTGCTGCCACAGGGCTCATGGCATAAACAAAAAGACCTCAGGGACCAGTCTCAGTTACAGTAGTCTGCTAAGTGTGTCCTTTTTTGTGGCTGTGTTGGAGGTTGTTCAGACAGATCAAGTCAAACCAAATGTTGAAATCACGGCTGACTCCTAGTCTGCTAGCTACAGCTTGCCTCCAGAAAGTCCTGTTCTGGTTATGTTTCTGTTTCTTGGGCCACAGTTTCCACTCTTGGATTAACAGGACACTCCTCCCAGACAAAACATTAAGCTCACTTCAGCCTGGACACCGACATTCCTACCTTGCTTTCATGCTGCACCTCACGTGTCCTGCTGTACCTGGCACAGCTCTGCCTGGTCTCTCCACACCATGACTATTTGACAAGGTCACTCTGGTGCTGCTCCAAACAAAGGGATCTTCAGGTAACAGTTTTACAGCAACTTTGCATGGTCTCTTTATTGGAGGGTCTTTTTCTTAATTAGCAGAGCTTGCAGATTGTTTTTTACATAGTATTAAAGCATTCATCCTACTAAAAGACATCGAGCAGAGCAAATATCCCCTTCTTTTTCTCAACAAGTTTCTTTTAGAACTGCAGAGAAACTAATAAGGTCTGATGTGTTAGTAGGAGGCTGGAACCAAATTCTCTACTCATAAAAGGCCTTAATCAACATGTCAGACATGTCAGGAGTTGAGTCTGCGTAGACTTCTTTCTACAACCCTTCTCCATGTAAGGAGCAGTGTTTTCTCATGCAAATAACCTCCAAAGCCTATTTGGCTTCCTGAATGAAGTAATACCATTCAGGACTGGCCGTGAATCCTCTCACAGAAATCATGATTCATATACTGAGACAAACTTTTACCACTTTAACGAATAAAAGGCACAAGTTTCAAAATAACTTATGTCAGACTCATATGCTGAGATAAACTTTTACCTCTTTAATTAATAAAAGACACAATTTTCAAAATACCCTATGCCAGTTCTACAAACATTTGAGCCATAAAGAAGGTTGTAATTATACACGCTTGCTGACAGCTAGTAATCTCTACCTTCTCTAAAAAAAAAAAAAAGTTTTGAAAATTGGTTAAGGCTAAAAAATAATCTAATTTAACTGAAGCACATGGGAGTGATTATAAATCAGACATAAATTGCGAAACAGAACTTGTGAATGTATGGAAAGGTAAATTCTGGCCAATTAGTGTGCAATAAAATGGACTGTTAGCCAGATAATGGAATCATAAAACACTGACACTATTTTTCTAGACATTTCCAGGAAAGGAAGTATTAAAAAATTTTTTGTTTTGTTTTGTGTTTTTTTTAAACCAGATTTCCAAATTTTATATTTTTAATAGTTTCTGTCAGTTGGCAAAAGAGCTTTAGAAAACAAAAAAAAAGCTGAATTATGCCTTTCTTCCTCATGCAAGCTTGTTCAGTGATTTAGACGGAATGACTGATGTTAGTTAGGTAAGATGTAGAATAATTAACACAAGCTGCCTGGGTCAGGCCCATGGGGATCACTGGGTTCAAGAGAACAGGACTATGACTTACTTTTTTAATCAGAGGATAGCATTCATTCCTGATCATATTGGAGATGAGGAGTGATTGTAGGCTACTTAGACAGTACCTGGACTTTACTCAGAACTTACTGTCTTTTGAAATAAACTTCTGAACTGAATTTGAGTTTAGATTAGCACATTTTATTCATTTAAAAAAAAAAAGCTTATTTAAACTACCTCCGAAATAATGGAAAATAATAACTGCATGGTTCACTGAAGCACTCATTTCAGTCAACTCATAGTGTTACAGAAGTGTCACTGTCACAACCTTGCACTATGACACACACACCCCTAACACACTGAAACAACAAAGATATTAAGGCTGTGAGCTTAAAGAGTACTGGGCTTACTTCAGTCATTCACACCTGAAGTGTACTATCCTGGCTGGAAGTCTTAAGGTACTTTCCATATATTTCATTTCTTTTGTGGGTATTTTTAGACTGCTTATGTATTGGTTATATGCAGACACATGCATCAACTCACCTACTCAGCAAGTGTCAGCTTAGAATGAGGATCACTTGTTTTAGTGCAATCTAAATTAATCTGCACTGGTATTAACTGAGAGAGGGAATATAAGCAAGGAATCTCTTCTTGTAATCTATTAGTCTCACCAAACAATAACAAAGAATTTTAAATATCTATTTAAAAAACGCTAGAAAAGGGAAGATAAAGTATTTTGCCCAAGGGATATGGCTTAGATCTCTGACACCATCTTTAGATAAAGTGAAAGAAGAGTACAAATATCCAGTCTGTAACAATGAAATTTTTGATCTGATTAGTTTTGACTGTATGGTAGCTAGTTTTTAACTTTTTTGCTATTCCAAAATACACAAGATTTCTCAGAGATCAATTCATTCTCTAGGGTTTTGTTTGTTTGCTTGCTTCTTTTAGGCTAATATATTCTAAAGACATTTTTTCAGGCAGTTTCAATCTAGCTCTTTATTTAATATTTTCTACAATGGAAAATGTTCAAACTGTAAATCATGGTACTAAATTGGGAATGAGAATTCATCTCTTTCATAGGATCACAGCTTTATTTTTCAAATTTTAAGATCTGGAATTCCACCTATCAATGTTTTAGTGCTAAAAAGCAGTTCAAAATTCAGCTTATCTCATTTTAATCATTACTGAGGTTCATAGAGGAAAACTATGGTTTTGTCAAACAAAATATTCATAAATAACAGCAGTGAAGAACTAGAGAAATTTTTCTCCCCTACAGACTTTTTTTTTCTAATATCAAACCTTACTTTTTCACATGCATTATAACTTCTATTTTATGTTTACTACATCATATGAAAAATACCTTAGTGGAGTGGCTTATTTTACAATATGACAATAGCTTTCTGTAGAAGACTGTAAGATTTTGGACACTGAGTCTGCAGAATCTTTTAGCACCCAACTCGAAATCCACTGTAGTGAGTGGAAAAAAAATTCTGAGTTAGTCAAAGCATGGAACTGCAAGGAATGGTGTATGGGACCTAGATGTATTCTGGTGGTACCAGAGTTATCTTTCTCTGTAAGTAATTGTGAGAAACACCTTTGGTTCCATTGTTCATGAATGTTAGAGAGACAGCAATGCATACAGAATATGGATTGTGTCAGTTGTGCTCTGATTTTTGTGCCAGTCATCACTACAGACCAGCCAGCTCCTGCCAGACACCTCCTCTGTGTTCCTTACCATATTTGCTTCAGGCATTGCTCAGTCCATGCACACAGAAACAGCAGCAGGAGGATAACAGCGCTAGGTGTAGTATTTCCTGCTCTATCAATTGCACTGCAATAATAAGAAAATTTATCCAAGTAGAGAGGTACCACATTTTCCACAGCTTTTGGTGAAGAAAGTCACCAAGACAACAGGTGAACTGCCAACTAGATAACATTCTGTTCAGAGCAAATAACAAAAATTAACAAAAGTAACAAAAATTGTGGAAGATACAAGCTGAAATAGCTTTGGTACAGTCATTTGTTATGAAGCATAAGGGGCTTTTGTTAATGATTTTGACAGGGAAAAAAAAAAAGTTGAGGATCACATCTTGTTCACATTTATTCTAGGAAAATTCCACAGGCTTTTAGAGGAATAAAACCCAGCAATTTTCCAGGGAAATGTTCCATGATTCTATAACAACTGAAGATTTCAGTAAGTATGTCTTCATTTCAGTAGGTTTTAGATTCATTCTTTAGAATTTACAGAGCATAAATATGATATTTTAAAGAATTTTATTTTTCTAATTTACTATAAAGTGATTGAAAAACAGTGGGAAATCATTATATATATAAACACAGACAAGATCTGACCTTATGTTTTGATTTAAATGAATATTTTAAAAGCCATATACATAGTATTTAAAAGGGAAGGAAAAAAAAATATATATATATATATACTTTCAAAACATTAAAATATACCCTTGAGATAAAAGTTTGCCAGCTCAGTCTTGTAAGGAATCCTCAACTCCCACTGAAATCAAAGGGGCACGTGCTTAAACACTTTCCAGGACAGAGACTTTTTCCTGAATTAGTCATAATGAGAATGAATTAATTTTGGTCTTCTTCCCAGTACCCCACTAGAGTCATAGGTTTTATATTTTCTTCCCAACTGTAGTTGGAGTGAGATTTTGTGCCTGGAGTTTTTGAGCTGTAATGTTTTGTAGTCATTAAAGCCAATTTCTGCTTGGTGTCACCTCCAGCTTTGCCAGACCAGTCCTAAAGAAGGGAGGAAAAATAACTGTACCACAACACTAGAGCAAATGTTTTCAAGGGACCATGTGAATATGCACATGAAAATCAGTCTGAAACAGTTAATGTCTCAAAGTATATTTTCTAATTTCTGTGTACCAGTTATAAGGTTGTAAATTTAATTCATTAACAAAGACGCAGCGTTCCTAGAATGAATGATACAGGAATGGCACTGCCACCTTGCTGGAGGAACAAAATAATGTGATTTGTGTTACTCCACATTGTTTGGATAGCCTACAATTACCAGAATTAAGTACGGTAATAACATGGTAATTAACAGTAATTTTTTTATCATTGTGGAAATGACATTAGAGAAGCAGCACTGACTTTTTTTTTTTTAAATGAGTTCTGCAGTTATTGTCACTATATTTCTAATTACCCTTACAGTCACTGAAATTATTTTAGAGTAGTTATTGAGATGTTGCAAAAGCATTCCCTGATCATGTTATTTTCTTGATCCACTGATTAAAAGGTCATAAACGGGGAAAAATAAATAAATAAATAAATAAATAAATAAATAAAAATAACCATGACGTGACAAACATAGTGCATTGAAGGGGTAATTAGAACTAACATCTGCCATTTGATAACTTTTGGGAATAGAAATGTATGTGAATAGGCAGAATTTTAAAAAGAAAAAGAGGAAGAGAGAAGATGAGAGAGAGATGAGAGAGAAAGGAGAGAGAGAGAGAAAGAGTGAAAAGGGGAGAAAAGAGAGAAGAGAGAGGAAAGAGGGATGGAAAAGAAAGCAGAGAGAGAAAAAGAAGAAGGAAAGAGAGAGAGAAACTAGGGGTGGAAAGGAAAGAGAAGGAGAGAAAGAAAAGAGAACAGAAAGAAAAGAGGAGAAAAGAGAAGGAGGTTATAATCACCTTACAGTGCTCACCTGTCATTAAAACCGTAATTAAAAAAAGTAGTGATGAGTGAAAATATTGAACAAAATGCAAAACAACTGCATAAGTGACTTGACCTGTGCATTAATACCTATTACCATCAGTACTTTAAGTGTCTTCCCCACTACAGAGGAGAGAATGAAATCTTAGAGGTTCAGGCAGTAGCTGGTAGCAATTTCAATTTGATCCCAAATTTTCCATTCCATTTCCATTCCATTTCCATTCCAACAAATAAAAGGGCTGAGTAATATTTCTTTGTTTTTTTTAAAAGGCTCTAGCTTCATCACTTTGCCAGCTCCTTGCCTCTGGGGTTTTCTACCCCATTCTTTGCCTCCTCCCACTCACTTCTTCTTTCCACACCTACACTTCTCTTTGCTGTGCTTTTTCATCTGGACAGACAGCTTTGGAGATCTCATGGCTCTAAGGGACCTTTCTCTTCCTGGTGTTGACAAACATTAACTTTTAATATGGGTTGAATGTTATAGAAATTGTTATGCCTATGAAATCTGTAATAGTAGGCTTGCAGTTTCAACTGCAGCAAGACGAAGAGATTCAGTATTCATAAATTAAGATGATTGTGCATTAGCTGTACTTGGAAAGCAAGGTTACACCTGTGATTTAGTTATATCTGCATGGATTGATTTCATGCAGCTTCTTCCAAAGACTGCTCTTGCAACCTGTGCTTCTTCTTTCAAATTCCTTAAAGGTTGCTATGGCCACCTTAAATACTAGAAGTTGGTAGAATGCCTGTAACACATGACTGGCTTCATAGCTGTCACTTCCCAACACAGTCCTGTTTTATGAAATGCAGTCCTGTACTGTTGGTATTTGGAGTTTTCAGACACTTTAAGGACATAGGTCATCTTTAAATACAGGTTTTCTTGCCAACAGTTCTCCTCCCCTACACGATCACACAGACCAGACCTTCTATGTGGAAGTGACAAAACATTTTTTAAAAACATTTTTTCCTGTTTTTAAAAAGAAAGATAAAATTACTTTTATATATAAAAATGCTGCTGGATTTCATTGCAATGAGGAAGAGGCATAAGAATGTACCCCTACACATATCTCAGTAAATCCTAGACACTGCTTGGTGGAGAGTGCCTATGCAGGGAATCTCTGCTTTAATTTTATCAACAATAGTTGGCTTTCTAGAAGAAATTCATACCAAGAAAGAAAAGGTTAAACAATTTTTCTCAGTTCTTTTCTACACCAATGATGCTCTACATTGCTCTCTGTCTTCAAAGCCAGTGCAGGTAGCCAGGAGAGGAATTATCTGTAAGTGGGAGGTCGTCATCAGAGAGCACTATATCACCCAAATAGTAGCTTCTGCATCCTGTGCCCTGAGCCATTTCAAGAAAAAAAAAAAAAAAAAAAAACCTTTCTGGCAACCCTACCATGTTGCATGGGCCCAGCAAGGCTGAATGTTGATGTCATAAATTAGAACAGCCAATTACACTTTCCTAATTTATGCTAGTTTCCTAGCAGCCCCTGGATCAAGAGGTTACAGCACTAACCGGGCTGTGAATTTTTATTTCTGCTTTGAGCGTCTCCTTGCATTTGCTGAACAAACTACCCAGAATATGTATTTTTTCTCATCTTGGTTAAGCACACCTCCAGAGAAGACAGTGAAATTGCATTTGTGAGCCGTGAAGCAGAATATCTGCATCTTGTGTGTGAACTTTTTTATTTACAGCACATCTATAAGTGGTTAAGATTGTAACATCAACATGCCTGAAAATGATTCTTTTATTTAGTTTTGCTTATCGTTGTTCATGTATTTAAAACATTTTTAGTAACAGCTATGGGAAAAATATTACATAGTTAGTGTCTCTCCACATGGAGGACTTATGTAGCCTATGATTTCTTGAGGTTTTGTTTTTTCCATATTTTTGGGGTGGGGATGGGGAGGGGGAGAGGGGGAATATTTTGCATCTTAATCACTCACAGATAATATGAGAACACATGACAGTCATTCTCAAAGAATGCAAATACACATTGCTGCTTAACAAATGAGTTTACAGAGCTTAAGTGGAGTTCTCATTGAACTCCACAGGCAAAGTTAGCAGGGTTTTTTCATCTGTGACACCTTATACATTTCCTCATATATAATTTTTATACCTCCCCTCCCACCAAGACACAGGTTTTGCCCTTTATTTTCCCTTGTGGGATTAAAAACATGAATTTGGAAAAAAAATCCTGCTGTTGGAAAATATGATAATGAATGTCAACATTGCAGTAGCCCATTGAGTATTTTGATTAATACTGTTGCCCATTCATTGTAGAATGTCACACAATAGCTATTATAGTTTTCACAAGTCTCAGTCTAATTATATGGTCTCTAATTTTCCAAATAAAAACACAACAATTCTAACACCAGTTGCTCGGTTATGATGACCTTTTTGTATTTAGTTCGGAATTTAAATTTTTTTACTTCTTGATCTGACACTTTGTGTTATATTTGAGAGAACAGTGGGGCATGTAGGAACTAGTTCTCATTCCTGAAAGTAATATTTATTTACAGAAATATAAGTTTCTTATGAAGTCTATAATGTTACAGATACATTAACTTTATTTGGTTTAGACAATTAACTTCAGAGAAGAGGTTAAAAGTAATTAAGTGTGATAGAGGTTGTTCAGTCTGGAGAAAGAGAAACTGAGGGAAACCCCATCGCTCTCTACAAGTTACTGAAAAGAGATTGCAATGAGGAGAGGGTTGATTTCTTTTCTCAGGTGACAAGTGATAGGATGTGAGAAAACAGTCTTATGTTGTTCCATGGGAGGTTTAGATAGGGAACTAGGAAAAATTTCTTCACAGACAGGGTGGTCAAGCATTGGAACAGGCTGCCTGGAGAAGTGCTGGAGTCCCCATCGCTGGAGATATGCAAGAGACAATTGTCACTAAGGGACATGGTTTAGTGATGGGACTTGGCAGATCATATTAATGGCTAGACTTGGTGACCTTGAAGGCCTTTTCCAAGCTAAATGATTTTATGATTCTATAATCAAATAGTTAAAATGTTAAGCATAGCTTAGAGTTCTTGCTTATATGATCGAGATCTCATATTTGTGACCTGTAAATGAGTCATAGCCTGCATGTGCCTCAGTTTCTTTATCTGTAATGAAAAGTTCAGAGGTAAGACTTTTTATATGCCTCATAAAAGTGTTGAAGGTCCTACATTTGCACAGGTTCAAACCAGTAATCTAAAAATCAGCCTAAATTTATATTTTGTCCAGTTGTTGCATTAAAGGTTAAAGCAACTTGTTAGTGATGCCCAATTTGTCGTTATTAGTCCAGTCGTGTTCAGTGTACAGAACTATGACGATTACGGATGCACAAATAACGTAATACACCGTCAGTCCACTCACATTCCGTGAACTAACACAGCCACACTTAAAGAGTTTGGTCTCGTTCAATGAGAACTACCGTGGCTAGATTAATGAGTAGTGCATGAGCCGTGCAATTTATTAAAGCATATACACAGATTCTTTCGATTACTGGTGCTAAATTCACTGTCTGTAAAGCACATACAAATACCAAGAGTATGAGTAACACAGCCTGGCTATAAATGCATTAAAAGATATAAAGTGACTGTATAGAAATTTCTAACGTTCCTGGGGAGGCGCTTGGCATAACCAAGTGTTCAAATCTTACCCAAAGACATTCCAGTTAGGGGGAAGAGAGGCTCAGCATGTTGACTGATCCCAGAAGTCAGAAGGTATCTTTCCTTACACAATGACATCTTCCCTAATGTCCTCTCTTCCTTAAGCTAATTCATATAATTTTCTGTCTTTTATGTGGAGCTGGAGTGACTCTGGTCATGCATACCTTTTTTACGATTGGTGCAAAATTGTCTTGTTTTGCTTTTAAAGGTAGAGACTAGAAAAAATTAAAGCACAAGCTCAGTAAAGCCTGCTTACATATTGGAGGCAAGTAGCCCTTGGGAGGGAGGTGTGTTTTGGGATTATAATGATATCATAATGGACAAAGTTCACCAAAAGGACCGCATTTTGTCAAAAACATGACAGGCCATTGGCCCAGGGTAGCAAATGTGCAGTTTATCAGTTCTGGTGTGCACAAGAACAACCAAGTTTCCATCTTACCAGAGAGCCTGGCCACAGTGTCTCCACTCTGCTTTGTACTCCATACCGTTCCTCTTAGAGTCAGCACAAGTTCCCCTAGTGTGGTCAACATCTAAGGTTGGAGGCCTAGGGAACTTTGTAATGCAGCTATACCCCACCCTGGAAGTTTCTTCAATGCTGTACCTTTTCTTTTAAAATGTGAATATGAGTGTTGTGGTTTAGCCCGGCTGGCAGCCAAACACCACACAGCCGTTCGCTCACCCTCCCCCCTCCCTCTCCGGGATGGGGGAGAGAAACGGGAAAGTGAAGTCTGTGAGTTGAGATAAAGACAGTTTATTAAGACAGGGAAAAGAATAACAACAATAATGATAATAATAATAATAGTATTAATAGTAATAATGTGTACGAAATAAGTGATGCACAATGCAATTGCTCACCACCCGTTGACCGATGCCCAGCCTATCCCTGAGCAGCCGGCCCCCCCACCCTGGCTAGCCACCCCTATATATTGTTCAGCATGACGTCAGATGGTATGGAATACCCCTTTGGCCAGTCTGGGTCAGCTGTCCTGGGTCTGTCCCCTCCCAGCTCCTGCTGCATCCCTAGCCTGCTCGCTAGCAGGACAGAGCGAGAAGCTGAAAAGTCCTTGGCTTGGTGTAAGCACTGCTCTACAACAATTAAAGCATCAGCATGTTATCAGCGCTCTTCTCATTCTAATCCAAAACATAGCACCCTGCCAGCTACTAGGAGGAAAATTAACTCTGTCCTACCTGAAACCAGGACAGTGAGTTTAATTTCTATGCCACCTCCGGCAATTATGCCACTGTTCTGTAGAGACAAAATATTTTAAAAAAATAAAATAAAATCTGGTTCTGCGTCTACTGCTCATGGAAACAAGTTTAAAGGCTGACTAGAGACTGATCCAAGATTTCCCCAAAATTACACAGATTTGTTTAAATCTTGTTGAATCTTTCAGGTTTCAGAAGTTAAAAGAGTAAGTGTGAGAAAAACAAAACAAACAAACAAAAAAAGACTTCAGAATTTTATTTGATTTATGTTCATTACAAAAATACAATGAGATTTGTAAGCAAAGTGGAAAGCTTTCCTCTAAATGCTGGATCACCTTGTATGCTGCTTCCAGCATATATTGTATGTCTTTGAGTCTCCAGAAGTTTAAAAAAATAAAATAAAATAAAATAAAAAATAAAAGTAACAGATTAATCTTAGATATCATCAGTTTAAAGTAATTATTTTGATTGGACTTATCCCAACTATGAGTTCATCTATGTTTTTTAATAACAGTGCCTAGTATATAGTGGTAAGTTTTGTATAGTAATAAAACTGTTTGGAGAGAAATCTTTGGCTAATTCAAATCCCTGTTGACTCAAGAAGGACTATGCTTCTGCTTAAGTTCTTTAATGTCTCTTTTCTCTCTTGGATGTCAAAATGCATTATTAAAAAAAAAGAAAAAAAAAAGCACAAGATGTGCTCTCAACACTTCTGGATGAAATGATTTGTTCTACATCAGGTAGAAAGTCATCCATTTACTTACATTTTTTGTCCATATAAGTTAAGTCTATACACTTATGTTAACCTCATAAAGGGATGACTTTCTCCAGCTTGGTAAACAGAAGGCAAAGAGTTAAAATCCTGTTATCTCTAGCCAGAACATCTGCAGCTGCTACCTGAAATCCCAAGTTTGTGTTTAATAGTTATTGGGAGAGCCTTTTAGAATATGGGTTCATCTAATTGGTTCCAGGTACCTGATTGCCTGGAGGGCAAGTAAAGTAGGGAGAGCGGCAGGCGGAAGGAAAACAGTATGAGTTCCTTCTATATAGACTTTAAGCTGTGGAAAATCCATTGTCTGTGGGTAAGCATGCTGCCAGAAGCTTACTGACTTCTGGTTAAAGAGTGTCCTCATTCTCTGCTAGAAAGTTAATTACTGATCTCATATGCTGTATCTATTTGTTGCAATGAAGGGCTTAGGCAGCATCTAGGTGGGACCACAAAAGTTTGGGCATCAAAGGAACTCTTGTGAAAAAGCAGGGTCTGGTGAAACTGGAAGCTGGTCAGAATTTTCTCCATAAAATGCTAACTTAAGAATAAGAATTGCTGTTCTTAAGGAGGTATTCTTTTCATGTGTATTACAGAACTGAAGTAATAGATTGTTTTAAGAAACAGATAGACTCTTGGTCTGCTCCTGGTAGTGTTCCAGCAACATCTGTTCCAAGTCTGTGCCCTGGTATAATTTAGGCATTTGAAATTATAACAGGGGAGGATGTTTCATTCCCCTCCTTGCACTGCTTGGTATATTTTGATCTTCATGATGTTTAGCCTGGCTTAGTGGTGTGCAACAAGAAGCTGAAACAAGAATTTCAACTGCTGGTGTTGGTCAGGAGTTTGAGGGTGTGGTAGGGAAAAAAAAAGAAAAAAAAGTTGGAACAGGGATGACACCAACAGAAACAGACAGGTGTAAGTCTGCTACAATCTTAAATGAAGATATACTAGTATATATATATATATATATATATATTATTTTTTTTTTACCTAATTTTAACCTTTAGTAAGAGGCTACCGTAAGTATACATGAAACTCAGGTTTTTTTAATTAATATAAAGAGAAATAAAAAAGAAATGCATAATAAGTTTTTACTGCCCCTTATAAATGACCATAATGACATCTCACATTTTGCTGCATATCCTAGAGTTGTTTCATTCTTGAGAAAATTTGGGGTCACTTCTGAGAAGTCCTGAGATAGTTCTTAAACCTCCACTCCCTGTGGACAACTTAGGCAAGTTCTTGGGAGTACGAGTGATTTGTCAGAGTTCGTGTATTCTCACATTTCCAGAGAGTGAAGCAAAGTCATTGAAATTGTAGAGAATTCCACTTCTGTTATAGAAGGGCTTAGCTAGCTATTTTTCTATAGGGATTTGACCCCTGTGTGAAGACATTCCGTATATAAACATTACTTCAATATTGTAAAGTTCTGCTTAAAATTGTGTGCTTTGTGCTAGATTGTTGGGATCTGACGCCTATCAATTCTTAGAGAAAACATACATCGTTAGAAAAACAGAAATATATCTTTAGTGCACAGTCAAAGGCACCCTCAAGAATTTACATTTGCAATGCCAGAGATTTATTTGGCTGAACATAGACTCAAGCATAAATTTCAAATCTGAAAAAAAAAAAAAAGATTTCTCCAGCTGTTGCTCCACATCTGTTACCAGAACATGTTGCCATGCCAGTGAATGTATTTAGGCATTTGTTACAAGAAACAACTTTTTGTTCTTCATGGTTGGAGGAGAAAGAGATCCATAGGAGGCAGTGAGATATTAGTCTTTTGATGAAGAATACCAGAAGTGAAATTAAATCTTAATGGGAGATAAGGTACTGGGAAATCAATATAAGACCGAGGAAAAAAATACTGCAGGCCTAAAATAGGTACAAAATAATGTGTTTGGAAATGTAAATACAGTATTAGGAAAATTTATGTGAAGTCACTTTGATAAGCCGAACAACAGACCTTCAGCTGAGAACAAAGAGTCATATATGTAAACTGGCACGCATCACTGATTTGAATTCATACCTGTTACCTCTACCTGGCCAAGAATTCTGAAGTTTTTAATTCTATATTTTTATGTTTGTTGAAGTATATATTATTCTCACAAGTTCTGTCTTGCTGCACTATGAAGTGAGAAGTAAGGAAGTTCTCTAAAAATATACTTTACTTGAATAAGTGTACATGAAGACCTGAGCATCACCTTAACAAGTGTGCATAATTTTGCCAGAGAACATTCTTGTATAAAAAATATATATTTATTAAAAAAAAAAAAAAAAGTTACAGTTTTATAAAAGAAATTGCAGTGAAGAGCAGAGATACCCACTGTATTAAAACTTTTTGTATGTTTGTAGCAGACTGGATAGTTTTCGTGCCTGTCATTGTTCAAACTGCTCAATCAGTAAAGAATGTCTCTACAAACAACTCTCTTCAATGTTTTTCTTTTCAGGTCAGTTCTCTCATCATGAATTTGCTTTTTGGCATCTTTCTTACTGTATGTTCAGCCTACTAGTCAAACAAATGTAGTGCCATAGCCATCATAAAAGTCATCAAACATCCCAAGCTGAGCAAATTATTCTGCACCTGCCAAATACTGGGCAATCGTTATTTTGGTACATTGTACAGTAAAGCAAAATCCATCAACAGAATAGTTGGATAGAAAGTAAAAAGTCTTATCTTCTGGAGAGACCTAAAAGACAAGCTGTAGCGGGTGTGACATTTCTGTACTATGATTTAATTTAAAAAGAACTTTGTTTTACTCTCTCACTACTAGATTTTAAGTCATAAAGTCTTCTGAAGAGATAGAGGTAGTAGTCTAAATACTAAAATAACAAATGTAACCGTTTATCCTATACAGCTATTTCTGCACCTTAGTTCTTCATCTGGGGACTGAGGCCCTCCTTGTGGTGTGCACTGTCCATATGTACAATAAACTGATAGTCCTAACTCCAAGATGGTTGTTATCTCTGTAGAGCAGGAAGCACAGCAGTTCAAAGTAACCTTATCAAAAGGCTTACATTTAACAGACCTTTCCCCTTCCTCTTTCCTGGACTCTCTTCTTCAATAAGGCATTGCTTTCTACCCTATTTTTACTTAGCATCCCAAATTCTAATTAGCATCTTTCCTTCTGAAAAGGAAAGTGGAATGCAGTTTCCACTGGAGATTGTAAATCCACCTGTGTTACAGAATTGATATGACACACTTCTACCTTCTGTACACACTTGCTGCTTTATTTTAGACACCTGAATCTGACATTTAAAAAGCCACATCCTTTTTTGTGGGTTTTCTTAAATATATACATGCATGTGCAATGTATCTGTATGTTTAGCTGTAGATTTCTTTGACTTGCACACAATGTGAACTTAACCTACCTAATTTGATATTTGGTAGCTGTCTGTCTTTGTGAGTTTAGAGGAAATTTAGTGTACGATTACAATAGAATCAGCAACTTTACTAGTAAGAATTTTGCATTCATTCTCATTAAAATGAGAATCCTTGCTTTTCAGAAGGTAAAGGATTTTTATTTCATTTCTTGTCTACTCTTATGCAGGTGTTCCAAATGGGATGGATGCTAAATGTCCAGAAGTCTTAGGATCCAGAAAGCAGTAAGGTACATAAGACTAGGAATGGCCTGTTCTCTGGCTGCAAATGTAAAACATGTAGTTCAAAAAAATTGAATGACTTAGTGAGTTCTTTGGAGCCTGAACTACAGTGTATATAATTCTGTGGCACTTAGCTTTCCTCAATGGAACTCCAAACCAGAATTGGGCTTTTGGGTTTGCTTATAAGGCTTAAGATGTGAGTTTTGCCTTCCACCCAAGGGGATGCTCATTCTAACACCAAATGTAGGATGCCTGTTTTACCATAAATTGGTTTGTCCCCAGTTACCAGTGGAGTTAAAAATAGAAAAATGAAGTGGGATGAATATTAGACCTGCTTTAGAAATTTGTTGTCTGGGGCTGTTTTAAATTGATGCAATGGAACTGCAAACCACACAATGTGTGGCTATTACAATTTACAGTTATATTTCAAAAATATAAACAGTAACATGTCTTGCATTTCTCCTTTGGACCTGGAAATTGAAGTAATAACAATGAGATGTTTCTTTTCTCTTTCTACATGGCTGTGCTCACTTTCTCGTGAAGCTTATTGTTGATGAATAGGTTAAGCACAATTGAAATCTAGCCTTTCCTAACCAAAAGCTTATTTGACTGAAGACGTTTCTCAAATTTTTATCAGTAAATAGATTTTCTTTAGCACTTCAGCAATCACAGGTACTTACAAATAGTTAGTAAAAGCAAAATTTTGCTATTTTGCTTTGCTCATTAGTTTTTCTCTCTTGCATCTTGGCAAATGTGTCAGTCTGGTTTTCTCTAATGGCAGCCTCAAAAGTGTTCCTATATATCGTGCCAATTTTTTTTATGGTTGATATATCTTTATAAGACAGCAACACAGCATAATAATTCTATTTTTAAGTAGAACATTTTGCAGTGTTACGAACAGCACAACAGCACAAGCTCTGTGCTTGTTTGTGTTAATTATATGAACATTCTAAAACAAATTCCACTTCTCACACAAAATATGCATGTGTCTGTGTCTTTAACTCCTCTCTGTTGACTCTTTGTCTGGCAGTTGACTGCAACTAAAGATATTTCTCTAGGATTTATATCCAGAACTTCAGTTGGCCAGAGAGAGAGCCTCACCATGATGACATTGGCTATGAACAAAAACCCAAATGTTTTGCATTTATAGTACATTTATCTTTCAATTACTAATCCTAAAAGTACCCCTAGCTGTCTCATATAAGTGCTCCTTTAAACTCGTAGTTTTTATGGGTAGACGGAAATCATTCTACTAGGAGTCCAGTGCAAATAATGCCATCCACAGGTAGACCCTTCCTTCCTCACTGTGGGTGCCAGGTGAAGTTATGCATTTTGTTCAAGCTCAGAGGTGCACATGGGAAAAGGAAGAATGAGCCCCAGTCTTGCAGTCTTATTCAAGATCAGAATTTCTCTGAAACAGCATTTCCCTTTGTACATCATTACTAGACACAGACATGGGAGTTGCATGAAATGTGTAACCATGTATGAAATGGTTAATCCAGTGGTATTTTCTGCCAAGAAGCAAGAGGAAGACCCAGAAAGTGTAGGCGCTGGTGTGGAGAAACAAGGCTTCTTTGTGCCCTGAGCCTCAAGTACATCCTGTAATAATAGGGCCGGTTTCATGGTCTTAGGAGAAGCAAACCCACTATTTCTAATACAAATGGGAATGGAGACCATGTCTGGGCCATTCATGGAGAAACCAAAGGGGTCCATTTCTCTGTGGTTGTTATTTTCAGAAGAATTTGTCTTCATTTTTCATAAGCAAAATGCATTTCTCTATTTGCAATATGAATACCCTATAGAGAGAGATGCATTTTGATTGCAAGCAGCTGTTGCCATCTGATCGGGGATGTACAGCAAATATTTTAACAAATGTTTCTTCTCCTCCAGTTTTTCTCCTAAGACCCTGACAAAGTTGATGCGTGACCGGGAAATCTATTCATATGTGAAGAAATTCCCCAGACAGCTGGCAGTACCATGCCACAAGTATGTTCATCAAATGTCACCTGTTAGGAGTTTAAACTTCATTCTCTAAAACCTTGGCTAGATAGAGTGGTGAGATGGGTGTGTACTTTAGACTGTGAACCACAGAGATGCCTAGGAAGTCTCTTTTCCATTGACTGAATCTGAACCCATAAGCTCACAGACCTATGTTACATTTTTTTGTAGTACCTGTGAAACTCCCTCTGGGCTCCACTGAGAACAGCAGTGTTGAAATCAGAGAAACTTAATAATACAAAGACGCTACCCCAGACACAGGCTCTTCAAAAGTATTATTATGAATGCCAGAAAATATTTCCTACTGCAGGGCAAGGAGGGTGAAAGACCGTTCTGGGTAAGAGGGAGAAAAAGGGATTTTTTAAAAAAAGGGGCAACACTAAGAAGTTCCTGACTTAGATTTATTGGGAAAAGAGCAATCTACAGGGGCAGAGCTACTAACCCCCAATTACTACGATCCATCACTTCCATAACTATCACTGTGTAACCATGTTCAACATGAACAAGATGAGCAGAATGTGAATTGTGCCATTATACCATTGAATAGCTGTTTGCTTACACTCAATTTAAATCCAAAACAAATTTCTGCCTTAGCCTATGCTCGCATTCTCATTCAGAGCTGGAATATATTACACAATTGCTTATTTATTAATAAGCAATATTAAGCATATTAAATGGGAAGTAAATCCAACAAGCTTTCTGGGGAAAAAAAAATGCAGACTTTGATTTGATATGTACACTAGTACCCAGCAAGGTGCTGAGTATCTCCAAAAAGGGTCTGCAGTCTGTCAGCTGACAGTAAATCCAGCAGAGATGGCAGACATTGGTCTCTTTCTAGGAAATATTCTGTGTTGTCCAGACTGAATGAAAAAAGCAAATGCCCACTGGCTCATCTGATGTCCCTAGGCAGTTTGCTGTAAGACTTATTTTAAGTTTTACTGAAAATAAATGGTACTGATCTAATAGAGCTTTTAATTAGAAAATATGCAGTCATTCCATACATTATACCGAAGTCCTGAGTGGCTTCAAAAAGTAAATCAGGACGATCACCTATGAATACAAGGATATCCATCTTGATTATTCTAGAAAATTGTAGAACTTCGTGCTGCATACATTAAAAATTATACCACAATTTTTCTGGCATTTATGGCCAGATAGAGTGCTTGCACACAAGGCATGCATAGCCATGTTAGAATCAGCTATATCTATATCTGTCTGATGTCACCTGTCATTAATGTCAGAAAATAACCCATTGAAAAACATATCTCTGTGTACAGTATTTATGCATCTGTCAGTTGGGCTGGATCTTGATCTCCACATGTAACTTCTGTTTACTTCATCACTCTGGAGCTGATTTGTATGGTGTAATTTCTATAAGTCTGAGCATGAGGCATAATATCCAGTTGTTCCAGAAGTAAAAATTATCCTTGCTACGACATCATTTTTTCTCAAGCCACTCTGTCACTGTCTCAGCTTTTATGATTCACATTGGAAACATTGCCTTTATAGTTTCTTCTTGTTTTTCATTTCTTTTGCTGCTAAACTGTTCAGATGATGTAAAGAAGTTAAGAACATTTGTGCCTATTACATTTGACCATACAGAACAATCCTGATCACTAATAAAGATCGCAGACAACTCTTTAAAGTATGAGATTATTTCTGGGATTTACCATTAAAAAAACCTAATCCCTTTCTCCTTGGTAGTTCTGTGTAAATTTAAAGCTCCACAATGAACATTTTCAAGTTTTAAAAAATTTACAACCTGGTAAAATCTTCAATAAATTCTTTATCACCTTGGAAAAACTAGAAAGTTAGCTCTTGTGAGATTAAGAGATAATGAGCATGTTTAATGCAGATGTCATCAGGAGTTTCACAACAATAAAAATAAATAAAATAAATAAATAAAGTAATAAAGTAATAAATAAAGTAATAAAATAAAAAACAAAGGAGAAAAGCAGGAATATGAAATGCAAACTGGTTTCTACAACACCATTTTAACACTTCTAGAAAAACAGACAAAGTGTTTCTAACCTCTTTTTTCTAAATGCAATATTTTTATTAAAAACACTCATTTCAGATTATGAAGTAGACTTACAAACTGAAAAATAAACATAAATCTAAAATACATACCTCACAAAAGTGATTTTAATGGCTGGGTAAAAAGCAGAGATTAATGTATAGAGTATAGGTAATTCTGGTGTCTGGATAATCTCCACTAAAACAAAGTTCAAAGCAGTATGAAAGAGATAGACATAAATATCACTCTCAAGAGTGGTGAGGAGAAAGTGTCTTATGATGTTTGATGAATTGAAATATGTCTAATTGTAAATGGAATGAAAAGTAAGCCTTCATGCAAAAAAAAAAAAAATCACTATTACAGTCTGTATATAATGATTTCTAACTTTGTTTCCTTTTTATACCAGGAAATACATTTTATTTGCTACTTTATATGGAGAGCACAATGGCTGATTAATATTTAATGCAGCATGTAACCTTTAATGATGGTAGACTTTACCTTGAGCACCAGAATTCTCATGCTCTAGAGGATTCCCTCCGATTTTCTCTGCATAATTCTCTGCAGAGTTCTGGGAAAAATAAGTAAGAATCCCTGCTTTTATTGAAAGAGTAGTTCTAGCTGACTGCCCTATCAAAATAGGGCTTGGAAATGTAAACCAATGCACAGTAGGCTATTTTTGTTACAGCATTTTTCTTACAGATGGCTGGAGAGCAGGGGAACAGGCCAATAAATGACTCATACACAAACATGTACAAATGAATGGACACAAGTTATTCAGACAGAAACTGGTTACATTTCCAGATAGCCTAAAGTAATCTTCCCAGTTACTTCTCCAAATCTGTAGGCTGGATCTTTGCTTTGTGTACAAGAATAGGTTACATTTTTGTGGGGGAGGATGGACATGTTTTGCAGGCTCAGGCAGGCTCCGAATACTAACTTACGGGTGGAGCCTATATATATATATTGCAATACTATCTTTTTCTATCTATTTGTGGGCAAATAGTGTTATTTCCTATTCATTATGGCATTGTTTCCTAAGATTTGGTTTTGATATTTTGTTCATGTGAAGACAGCATTTTTATGGAAGACCAGTGAATCTTTGGGAAAAGGGTTAGGGTCATATCAGAGTACTTTTGTTGAGCCTGATGATGAGTGACATGTCTTGCTCCTGGTAGAATGTTGCATCATTAATGCTACTTTAACACTACTTTTTTAAATTTCTTAAAAAGGAAAAATGATCATCTTAAATACTGCTGAGTGAAGCTATTTGTGATGTCTTAATTTTTTTCTGTGATAATTTATGGGTTTTGTAAGGTCTGTGGAGGTTATATTTCATTTCTTTTAACTAAGCACCAATAATATTCTCATGCCATCAGCATCATTGTAAAGCCAGCAAACACAATCATGATCTACTAACAAGCACTTCAGTTCTTTCCATTCAGGAATGTTACAAGGGCACTTTTTTCATGACTTTCTTCACAATGCTTCTCAAGGCCTGATGCTTCTTACATCCCTGCATCCCAAGGGCTACTCACTGAGCCCATCAGGTGCTGCAACATTTCCTTTGTTACTGCTGGCAACACCAGAACATGCCTGTGCATGAACGTTATTTTTGATGTTTAATAAGGTACTATGATCACGCTGGAATTTCTAGTGTTTGCTGTGGTGTTAAAGAGTCACCTTGTCTGACATTGTAAATGAAATGTATTTGCAAAGGAAATATTTTCTCAAAGGTTTCAGTCACTTAAGAGTAACTTTGAAAGTGTCTAGTGTTCAGATGGTCCTGAATGTGATTTATGATTGCTTTCCAAAACACTCTGCAACATTCCTCTAACAGAGACAAAATTTTAGCTTCTGCCATGTGTCCCCTAGATGACACCTGATAACTGCATCATTTATCTCATTACCTAGTAATGGATACTATAAATGTTGTATTCTGTGCATGTATCATTGAGTCCACATTCAACAGGTCTCTAAAGTCTAAAGTTTACCACATGGTAAAAAGAGTATGATGAAGATGAAAAGGTTGGACTGGGTTATATGAGAGCTGCATCCAAATCCCAAGAGCTGAACTAGCCTTGGAGCAGGAAGGTGCAGCTGGCTACTATTCAGGGAGCCCACACAAACGGTGCAAGTGGAGGGTGGTGGACCATGCAAAGAGGTGAGCTTTATCCGAGTTATCTTATTTTCCCACCTGTCAGATGAGGAAAATAAACAGCTTTGTCCACAGTGTCATTGTGAAATAAAAGTATTATTTGGTTCTAAGGTACTTGTAAATCCTCTGATTTAAGATACTGTTGAAGTGTAAATTATTTATTATGACTACAAATTGGATGTATCTGTCCTATGTCCAAATTGCATGTATCTGTCCTAATTATTTGTATCTATCCTTAGCTTGCACAAAATAAATGATAAGTTACTAGCACAGGCCAGTTAACAGATTTTAAAGGTATAAAATAGATAAAGTATGCTGCCTTTAATTTATGCTAAAATAATTTCATTTCAGCCTGATTTTTCTCTCTGCTTTAAAATGACTGGGTGATATGATGCTGTAATATTTTATCCCTCTATGATACATGTCTTTTTAATCATTCTTCTACAAGTATTTAGGGCCTCCTTTGTGAAGAAAAACTTCTCAACACCTTTCTGGAAGCACAGGTAGCTGTTTATGCTGCTTTGGGCAAACATCAACAGGTGCACCTTACAGCTTTCAAATTTGCTGCACATAGTATGGATTACTTTGGTGTTCTAGTAAACTAATCACAACTTGGAGATAGACTTTTCATTAAGCCAGTTCCACCCGATTAAGAAGAGTTTTTCATATAAATCCTTTTAAAGAAATCTTCCTCCATGTGAGAGTACAAATCCTGTAATCTGAGCAAGCTTAGTTGTGGAAGAGATAATAGCAGTTCCTGTTTTCCAGATGAGTTTCTTTTCTTCACAAAGCACAGACATTTCCCTAGAAACATGCTATCATCAATTAATATGAATTGTGGCTGTTACTTTTCACATAAGACCCAATAACATATCCCCACTTGCATTAAGGTTGTAGAGATGCCTGGAGTATGGAAACTCCTCCTTGAATTCTTCCAGTATTTCATAACTGAGCAGAGAACAGGTAAGTTCTCATACATCAGCAAATAAGTAGCAAAAACAAAGTATAGTAAAGGTAAGGGTAAGCAGAAGACTTTTGTGGTATGAGCCAGCAGATTCTGAACTCAGAGAGCGTCCTTCCATTTGCCAGCCTTGGCTTGTGTATTTCGTATCATGACCCCATATATGAAACACTGACAGAATGGAAGATTATGTTTAAAGATAGTATCAGCATTCCTTCTGTAGGTTTTAAATTTTAAGGAGCAAACTCAGCATGTATTTTGCTGAATTATACTGCCTGTTCATATGTTTCAACATAGAGTAGACCTTGAAAAACATAAACTGTTTATTTTTAAGGTGTCTTAGGCATTTACATACTTTACAGAAAGAGTAAACTTGACAGGATACAACCTTTCATATATTTTAATTTTAATAACATTAAATTTAAAGGGAACAGAAAAGAATGAGGAATAATGGATTTTGAAGCCTCTGATACTCTTCAGTAAGTACCACTGGCACTGCCTTTTTAATACTTAAATCTAGATAACTCCAGAAATTAAAAGGGTCATTAAACATAGTGGAGTGGCAGATGTCTGCAGTTCTGAAACCTTACTTGTTTCTCTTTCAAGAGAACCTTCCTTCCTTTATCCAGCAGAGCCGTTCAGATTTTAGCATGCAGCAGAAGTCATACCCTTACACTGGGGGAGTGTCAGAGTATCTAAGCACAGCATTACCATGGTTGCAGATCTTGTCTGCCTTCCTGCTTCTGACAGATGTGTAACTCCATCTCTCTGTCCAAGTTTTGAAGTCAGCATGAGGATTCATCTGTTCTTGGGGATTTCAGCAGTAAGAAGGGTAAGAGAGAGGTGACTATCACAGACCGGTCTCAGCCTCTTGATCCCTAAACAAAGAGGATGAGGACTACCAAAATTTGTATTTCCATTCAGTATGGAACAGTGTTCACTGACTCTACTAGATACTGTTACAGAGCTCCCAAGTCTTTTTGTTGTTGTTTCCCAGTAGACTAGGGCCTTTTGTCCCGTTCCTCTGGGAAATCTGTCTTAGTGCTTTTTCTGGCTCCAGGATCAGGGCATATGGGATTTCTTCTTACAAAGTGATTTGTGCAAGTTAAGAGCTAGCCCTGGCACCAACATGTCTAAACACTCTTTAGTCTCCCTGACTTTTCTCATCATTTAGATTATGCAAATTTGGGTTCCACAGACTTTCTTTAGAGCCACAAATTTATGCAAATATTTTTCTCTTTTCTGAGAGTTAGTTATTTGGTTTTAGTGTCCATCTTTCACAGATTTTCCATTCATCTTTTGCAACTCATCATGAGAACTTCTTGAGGCTGCCTTGAAAACATTAAACGTATTGCTACAGCCACTAGACAAATACCAGTAAAAGCAAAAACAGATCCAGTTGCTAACCCAGTGTGAAAGTGTGAAACCTTAAGGTGTCAGTACTGGTTTTGAAGAGTTTCTAAGCACATCAGAGATGTTATGGTTTTTATTTTTTTGTTTGTTTGTTTTGTTTTGTTTTGTTTTTGTGAAGGGTACAGTGATGGACTGCTGTGGGAAGGATTCCCACATATTACTCTTACGGGACAAGAGTAAAGTATTTGATCATACGATAGTTTAAATAAAGATTCTGCCTTAAAGTTGAGAAGCCAGGCAGCAGCACTTGGCAAGCACAAACACTAGTAACACTTTATGCATAGCTCTTAATTGCTGTAGAAAAGTTGACTCAGTGATTTCACTGTTTAAGATATCAGCATGGGAAACTCTAAGAAATGGGTCTAAATATTTTCCCCATTTGTGTATTGTGCTCCACCAAGGATTCTATTAGCTTCAGGAAACTTCAGAGACAATATAACCATATCAATTATATTATGGAAGGAGCAAGCCTCAGCAGAGGATTTAATAAGCCCCATTCTTATTTTACTAGAGGTAAGAAAGTCCTTGCAGGGTTTTCTGGAATTGGGTGCTTTCTTTTTCATGTGTGTTAGTAATGAATAGCAGAAATGTCTTGAATTATGGAATTTTGCTGTTGTATTTTGTTTCTTTCTGGGGTAATAGATTAGGAGATTTTCAAGGACACTTGTTAAAATTGTACACTGAAAATCCCATTAAATTTTTGGAAGTGAATATTATCAGCAGGGACAGACCCCTCATTATCTCCTAGTAGACACACTGTTCCAGTGGAGGGAAAAAGAGAAGAAAAGCTGGATCATCCTCATTTACCATGAAATGGTTAAATCTCACCTTCCAAGCAGATTCTCTGGAGGAATTCTGCCAGGGATGCCCTAGTGACCACCTGCCATCAAATATGGAACAACTTGCAGTGAGGATGAATATTCACAGATACTTATGCCACCAGAAACTAAGGAAATGTTGACTACTCCGAGCTGCTAGGAAAATCAATAAGATCTGTGTTGTGTACCTTGTAACATGCTCTAGCAAAACTAATCCTTTTGAGAAAGTCAGCTCCACCCTCATTTAAAATGGACACGTACAATTAATGCACTCTTATGAACACTTTGATTTTAACATGACCTATCTCTCCCCAGCTGTTAGATGAGGGAAATAACAACACTTCATCTGATGGAGATTATAAGAATAAAGCCAGTGCTTACAAAGCTTCTCGGATAATGTAGTGAGGAGAATTACAAAAAAAAAAAAAAAAAAAAACTGATGAAAATAACGATTCTGCACTGAGCACAAGAATTGACTAGCATATATTAAAAGCAAGGCTGGTGACTAGGTATGAATTCAGCAATTGCCATCCATCCTGTGAAATGAAGATAGATTGTTATAACCAGGAAGACTGTATGGTTATATCATCAAAACTACGTAAAGGCAGAGTGACTGCCGTTCTACGCTGTTAAAATCTTACCATGCTTGTCAAAAATAATAAATAAATAAATAAATAATAAATAAATAAATAAATAAGAGTTGCTTCAGACCTCAGGAAACCGACTTCAAGAACAGGGGATCGAGCCCAGGATCCTAAATGAGCTTTCCCAGGTAAGATGGCAAAGTGCAGTGTTGCCAGAGGGTCCACGTACTGGGGTTTCACAGTGAGTAGAAAACAGTGCAGAAACCTTGACCTCACAAAGAAATTTCTAACCCTTGTCTTTGCCTTTTGGTGGATATGTCTGGACAGGATACGTGTGTAAATATGGCCACTGTAAAAGTACCATGAACTCAAAAAAATCATAATCTCTGGAACAGATTGGACCACTTTGTGTTTCACTCAGCA
Organism: Cygnus atratus; assembly: GCF_013377495.2. Lineage (NCBI taxonomy): Eukaryota > Metazoa > Chordata > Aves > Anseriformes > Anatidae > Cygnus > Cygnus atratus. The sequence goes on from NC_066396.1 coordinate 67,120,734, forward strand.
AAAAATGTTGAAAAGATTATGTCCAAAGACTGTGGGGAAAAAGGAAGGAAGGACAGGAAGGACAGGAAGGACAGGAAGGAAAGGAAGGAAAGAAAGGAAAGGAAGGAAAGGAAAAAGTAGCCCTTCTAGGTTATAAGATTCATCCTTAACTGTCGGTAATGGTTTACAAATGAAAGCACACATAAATGGTTTGTTTATATTTTACCTAAACCAAAAAGCTTTTGAAACAATAGTAGGGAGAAGCAGACAAAACAGAGATCAGCTCTTGTATCAGCTCTTGCTCGTGGCATCAGCAAAGGTCAACAGACTTGCCTTTCTGAGTATCAGCAACAAGAAAAGTCAAGCTGCAATTTAGTTAGGGCATGTGGAAAAAGTAATTTACAGCCTGTAGTGATGCATATTTTATCTCATGCTGGAGAAAAGCTGCCACAGCCCCATAACACTATAATGTGCAAAAAGATTCATTTAATATGTACCAAAAATAAAACAGAGCTTATTAAAACTCTGGTATAAACATCATGCTGCAAATTTTAGTCAGAATGAAGGATAAAGTAAATGTTTTAAATAGAAGTGAAATATTCTAAAAATATATTAGATGATACTGAGAAGTCAGGTGTGTTTAACGTATAGTGAAAATAGCATTATGTTTGGAGAGAGGGCATAGTCTCATTGAGCTCAGGGCAGAGGAGCTAGCTGTACCTTACACTCACGGTACTTAAAACAAGGTTTGCCAGTCATCATCTTGTTCACATCAGCTTTTTGTTGCCCCTTCTCCAGTTAACCTTGTCCTTTACGGAAACATATGTAGGGAACAGCTCCCTGGCAAACCTCCAGTTGCACTCAAGACTGGAAATTCGCATGCAAAAGGAGTTGTAAAATTACCACTTCTCCCAGGAAGGAAGGAAGGGAAGAAGAGCAGTTCTTATGGTGAGGGATAGACTGCAATTCTTTTTTAAGGGTCATGCTACTAATACTGCTGTTTATCACAGGGCCATGATGTGACAAGCCTTCCAACTTTCTGAATCTATTATTTCAAAGACTGTAACCACTGATATTTTCCTGAGGCTGAAATTTGTCCTTTGGAGGTGTGCTTTAGAGTAGAATCCTTTTGATATACACATATAATGCCTACATGAAGTAAAAAGAGAAGAAAAGCAGGAAGAACCAAAATATGACAATGACCACCATCCTCTTCTATATTTGCAAAATTGACTGCGTGGAACAGACTAACGTTATAAAAATAAATAAATTAATTAATTAAATTAAATAACCAATATTTTGGTCCATACACCCAGAAGAAAAAAAATAAATAAAGAAAGAATATTTCTTACATCAAACTTGGGAAACAATTAAGTTCTGTACACTTTAGCAAGCACCATTTTCAATAAAGCATAAGTTGTAAAAGGCATATGTTTCATCTTTTATATCCAAGTAATGCTGATGCGAGCTTCACAGATATACAGAGACAAAAGACCACAAAGTTTCAGTATATAGATGGAATATTTCATTAATTGAATTTCATTCAGTCTGACCTATTTTGAGACATTTTAAAGAAAACTTTAGGCTTCCAAGTGTTTTTGTTGTTGTTGTTGTTTTGTTTTGTTTTGTTTTGTTTTCTTTCTGCTTAGAAAATTCGAAAACAGCTATATTTTTATGTTTTTTTTTAATATAATTTGGAGTCAATTGTTCCCAAATGTTCCTCATTTGGAAAAAATGTAAAATAGATTGTGTTCCTTTACTTATAAAAATATATATTGCTCAAGTTTTTGATTTTATTTCATATGTATATATTGGGTTTGGAATTATTGAAATCTCTTTGAAGAGAGTCATGGTCTTTCAATAGGCCTTTTTTGACACTGTCAATCCTAATGAAGCCATAAAAATCAGTGCAGTTTACTATTATTAATGATTTTAATCATTGGTCATCAGACATGATGCCTGAGTCTTGAGACATAAAGAATGCTTAGTGAAAGAATTCAGAGCTTGTAAAAAATGACCTAGATACATTTAAGGTATTAATTTGTGAAAGTCACCATTTCTCATTTACTATCCCATATATTTTTGCAGCACAGTTCTATTGTTAGCACTTTTCTGCTGTCATTTAACATAAGTTTAGAATATATTTATTGTCTCCTGTAATCGAAATGTTTATATCTATTTGGAACGTACTTTTAGAAATAATCTCCATATGGAGGATCAAAGCACGACTGACAGAAAATGCCATTTGTTTCTTCTGGATTCCTTCTTCAGAGGTCAAAACCTTCATGGTACCAAAGAAAGAGGGAATTGTTGTGGATTTTTTTTGTTTTGATTTATTTTTTGTTTTTCATAATATTCTTACAGAATGTACAGAAGCCCTGTGTTCAAAGGGTGAACCTGACTTCAAAGGGTGCCTTTACCAACCTTGTCTCAAAGGGATTTTGCCTGGATCCATAACAGGATGAAAACCTTCTTTTTGGGAAAATATGGTTGCCCAAGAAAGGAGGGAGTTTCAGTAGCCTCTTCTGTATATGACGAGGACTCTGAGAACACAGGTTGTGTGTTTTCCCTACCGTACTACACAGACACAGCCATTCAGATCAGCTTTACTGTTCAGAGATGGGGCAGGGCAAGAATATGTTGGAAAGATAAACTTCTGCAACTGTTCGTTGCAGTCTGACCAACATTTTAATTTGTCCTGAGCCTAGTGTGCAGTGTTTACACAGTATGAAGAAGGTACTGCCCACCTGAGTCCAAGTGTTGTGTTAGGATTCCCTTAGTGAACTCAGTAGAAAGGAGTTGAGGAGTTAGAAGGTTCATTTGATATTGTGTTAGTTTATAATATAGGAAATGAAAATGTTGAATTCTCAAGTTTATAAATGTTTTAGGAAACCATCTATCATGTGCAAGCTGGCAAACTTTTTGGCTCAGCATGTGAGGGCAACGAGTTTATCTCAACATCACTGACTGAATTGGTGGTTTGGGACTGATTACTCTGAGCAATCTATTTGCAGGTTTGAACGAAATAAGTGATTTGTGACTTAGGGAGAGGGAGCAACATCAATAATGCAATTCCCTATAGCAAAAATAAGTTAACACAGAGGCTACAAACTTATCCTACAATTTCTTTATCAGACTATATAATGGTAGAAAAAATGCTAATAAATTGAGGTATCTGCTGTATTTCAAAATAAACTCCAAAATAATTGTTAAGTGTTATGACATCATATTAAAGTGAGGTTTCTTGCTCAAGAGAAGATAACATACGAGTCTTTTTATATTTCAATCAACAAATGTTGTGTTTTGAAGTGTGGCAAAACTCACTTGCTTGAGTTATTAATGAATTAGAACATCCTTGACAATGGGATTAAAATGTGAAAAAGGTAGTGATAAGAAAGAAGATGTTAATTAATGGTGTCTTCCTCAGAATATATTGCTTTTCTCTATCAGCATTATAAATAATTGAGTAACCTCTTGAAGCAATCATCCAGAGACTGTTTGTAACAGCAGTAACTTTTAAAAAAATCTGAATAAATGGCTATTGTAAGCGGAGTGGGAGTGTTCAATTGTAAACCAAAGGTCAATAAAGCTAAATACAATACAGGGTTCAGTCCTTATGTTCTGCTTTATCAAAACTTGTATCATTATTATGTAGTGATTGGTGTTGCTAGGAGATTAAAGTACATTTAACCTCCTCTTCTTCCAACATTCAATTTTAGATTTAAAATGCCAAAATGTAGTTAGCTATTAAATAAAATTACTTTGGAAATGGTATTTGTTGAGTCAAAGCTCACTGTCATGGGTTACACATCAGTCATTTCCTTCACATTACCATATTGCATGTAACTATGTTCTTCCAGATGTCAAAGGATTAAATTATCTTCATACGTAAAATGTCACCACTGATGTCCAGACATCAGGGACTGTGATTTTGAGTTACAGAAGAGGGTGCTATGCAACAAGGACAAAAAGCCATGGAGGTCAAATGATGTCACAAAAGTTTAGGTAAGGAGTGTGTGTGTGTGTTTGTTTCATTTGAGGAAACAAGGCCAGTGCAATTACTTTGCCTCTCATCATCCCCCACTGTTCATTGTTACATTCCTTTCTGGTCAGTTTCACTGAATTTGACAGAGGAAAGAGGTAATGAAGCTCCCATATATTTAATACATTTAACAGCTTAGATTTTTTATTTTTATTTTTTTATTCTAATAATGGCCCCACTAGTTTTAGAGAGAAAAGTAGAGAAAGCAACCATATCCATCTTGTCTGGCAGCTGCCTGCTGGCTGGGATGACTGCTTGGATCTAGACCCAGCCAGTGCTGCCCTTCACTCTGTTGCTGTGCCAAGGAAGAGGAAGAAAGAGCCTGAAAGGGGAGACATTCATATCAGTGCCTTGATAGCCGTCAGGGATGCCCAAATTACTGCATTGTACATCCCATATAAGCCATGGTAAAGCTGGGATGGGAGTGAGCATAAGGGACATAATGGTCTCTCTCCTGCAAGCACATCTTTGTCACTTTTTTTTTTTTTTTTTTTAAGAGCAGTTTTGCTCTGTCATGCTCTTACTTTATATACTCTGACTATGGAGAAAGAGGATTGTTTCCATGTGTGGAAGAATCCATTGAATTCATAGGTCAAGAAGATGGGGAACCAAAAATGAGGAGAGAGAATAAGAAATGGCTTTCTAAATGTTGCAGATAGAAAACTGTAAGTGTATGGCCACAGCCTCATGGGAAAGAAGGCAGGGTGGGGCGCCTTGGCACAGCAATCCAGGAGATAAAGCAGCTCCCATGGCGGTGCCAGAATAACGGAAAGGAGGCACATGAGGGCAGGGCAGGTGAGAAGGCAAAGGAAGCAGATTATACAAGACAGTAGGAAAAAAACTGAGGATGCTGTTGAAGAAAAGCTTCTGTGGAGACTTTCCTCTCTTGATGAGGCATCAAATTTCCTCCACTGGAGCAGAATGGAGTGATCCGCCTCCAAGAACTGTCATAGGAAATCTGGTAATCCTATTGCAGATAAACCACAACTGCTGTTACTGCTATTTCCACTCTCACTTGGGCACCATCCAGCAAAATGACACATGCAGAAGAAGAACTTAGCAGTAGTTGTTTGCCAGCCCAAGCAACCAACGAGACTCTTGGGCATTACAAAGGGATTGTTTTGCCTTTTTTTGTCATCTTCTACAGAATACAAAGATATGATTTGAAAAGACCAAAACTTTCTTTAGCACAATGAAGAGCTGTTGCTTACTGCACTACAGCTGCATGTTTTACCAACACAAGATAGGTGTGCAAATAAAGCAAATGATTTAAACAGAGGCCTGACATGACAGCACAAGGGAAACAATAGATAGGTGGCATCTTGGTCCATCCAAGTACAAAATCATGAACTTGGCTGTAGGCATTCAGTTTCATCATTGCTTAATTTACTGGAATGATTCACCTTCTAAAAGATAAGCATATGCCTGTGTGCTTTGCTGAAGGAAGTGTGTTTAAGCAGTATGCTGCATTCTCTGTTACTCTGTTAATGCTGATTAAAAAGTTACATCACTTAAGTGAAACACATCTTTACCAAGTGAAAAAAATAAACTGGAGCATAGTGAGAGTAGGAGCTTGTGAAGTTTATTTTTGTGTGGCAGCCAGTCAGTTTGCTCATTATCTCCTGGAACACCCTGTGGCAAACCATGACAAAACTAAAATCATTGCAGGATATCTGGTTGCTGAAGTATTTTAGTGGTGAAATTTTTCTGCAATATGGTTCCCCACGTCTCAGGCATTGGTTTGTTTTGGGGACATGTTAAAGAAAAGCTTTTGAAGAGTTAAGAAATGTTTGTCCTCTATTCAATCTGTTTTTCTTTTATTTCTGTCCAGTATTTCTAGGCAGTTTTGGGGTGTTTGTTGCTGTTGGTGGTGGTGGTTGTTGGTTTTTTCTGTTGTTGATGATGATGATGTTACTGTCTGCTCTGCTAGGAGTCCTGAATACTAGCTGTTTTCAGACATTTGTTTCAACTCTAGGAACTCATCCTTACTGAATTACTGTAAAATATGAAATTAGTGTAACAAGTATATTTTACACTCCCTTTGAATCAGATAGGTGAGTGAAAATTAAATTTTGCACTAATGTCCTCAAAACAGTACGCAACTAGTATCTGAATGTTTAGGCTGATTACAATATGAAAAGATGTGAATTTTACCTGTTTGAGCAATGCACATATATATTCTTTTGCCATTATCAAAAATCAGGGACTTTCAGTCACTCTGCTAAAATGATATTAATTTGAGTCCTTGAAGAATGCTACATAATGTATGTTATATTATACAGGTTTCAAAACTACTCAGGACCTGTTACCAGGGGAGTAAGCAGAGATCTCCAAGAAATGTATTGCCTAAGAGCATACAAGGCACTGTGACCTAGCACTCTGAGCATAAGGAGTGAGGAATTTATTTCTACTCTGTCACTGATTAGCTATACAAACTCGTATAAATTCTATTGCCTTTTTGTTTCCCTTAGTCTCCCCTATGATGTTGAGCAATCATGATCTCTTGTCAGTCACTAAAAACTGTGGGCTGCTGTTGTTTTGTTTTGCTTTGTTTTTTCCCTTCCTGTGTTAATACTGCTTATTAGTGGTCTATCCCATCTCTTAATCTTGCAATGTGTTTCTTTGGCACTCTGAAAACTATTGTTTCTGAAGGTAACCACCCAAACAATGTTGATAGTCTACACGTAGCTTTTCATACAGGTGTGGCTTACCTGTGGCATAGGAGAGAGCCATCTTTTCTGCTGATAGACTTCACCGCTTAATGGCGGAAACAACCACAGAAATGCTAGCATGGAAAAACTGACAAGAGCATCATCACCTGCCTCCCACAGGGTCTGCTTAAGTGACCTGCAAGTACACCCAGATCCGCAGACTCTACAAATTCCCATGTGCAGAAAAGTTTCATTCATCTGCATGGCTCCTCTTTAATTGTGGTTGTACCTGAATTCAATCTTCTGCCTCCTGGTACCCCTGTGCAGCAAAGGCTGGCATAAACACAGAACATTTCAGGTCTGTTTTGAGCACCTCTGACTAGTCACACCAGCACATGATGACTTTGGGATTATCAGTAGAGCACACATTTCATGCTGTGGGAATCTGCTATATCAGACGGTTTCTCTTCAGGAAAAACCTGTTAGACAGCATTTGTTCCATATCAGCATGCAACAGGGAACAGTTTCAGGGCTGAGACATGCCCTGGGATGCTGTGGAAGAGTGCTTTAGCTAGCATTGTGTCATCAAATTTGGGAGAAGGGGGACATCTGTAAAAATATTTAGCGAAATTCCCCTTGGCAAAAATGCATGATGTATGTTGCATGCTATGCGGAGCAACCATGAAATTTCTCTCTCACTTGCAAAAAAATAATGGTGTAAAAGCAGACACAAAAAATGATTTGTTGAAGCAGCAACTTCTAAATCTAACTTTGTACCTTTATATTGCAGTAGACAACCACAGCACACAACAGGGTTCACAGATGCCAGTGCACCCTTTATTTCAAACGTCATGTTTGAATGCCTCAGGCCTAATTGTTGGTTCAGTTGTCATAAGCCATGGGGAGTGTTGACTGAAGGTCTCATGGCAAAGGAGGGTAGGGACATTGTATTTTAAGTCGCCTGGGGCATAAGGGACAAAGGCTTCCTTGTTTCAAGCAGAGTAAACTCATCAAGTCCACATTGTTTCAAGTTGGGTTTTGCCCTGGGATCAGAAATGGCTAGAATGAGTGAAAGGACAAAAAGCCAAGTGATTTACAACCCAGTGGGGAAAAATTGCATTAAATGCAATAATAAACTGAGAAACAAAAACATCTTTGATTATTTTTTTTCAAGACTCATCTATATGTGGTGATTGTTGTCATCACATCTTTATGAAGACAGACTGAATTTTTATCACTGCCTAGTTTGGCTATATCTCTGTTTTCTGGGGTGGACAATGAATTTTTTTTGTTGTTGTTGTTGTGCTTGGTTTTTTTTCTTTTTTTGTGGGGGTGGTTTTGTTTTTACTTTGGGAGGAAAAGCAAACAAAACTGAAGGAATAGCATACCATGACTTCTTGTTTTTTTGTTTTTTTTTTTTTCTTTAATCAAGAAATAAAAAGGCTCAGACAAAATCTGAATCCTGAAATGGAAAATAGAAAGTGTTTTGCATTGTTCATTCATGACTCTTTCTGCTGTAATTAAGCAGCTAATGCTCCAGATGGTTTAGTTTTCAAAATTCATAAATTTCAGCTCTGCTGAACACTTTATTTCAAAATGTGCAAAATTCTAACGAGAAGATTTAGCAACTTCAGTTGTAATTGTCCCATAACACTGGAAGCTTTGTGGCTTTTGCGGCATGGGACAGATATAGCGTCCCCTACTGACACTTTGGGCTCTGTGTAGCACTGGGCCACGTGGGTCACACAGTTCCAAGGATCCAGCCCACACTCTGAAGCCCCTTTGCTGCAGATTCAGCATTTCTCCCATTAGACATTTCCTGCCCTCATTGCAGTAGTTTTCAGGGATGGGCTGTGTCTATGGCAAGGGATATTTGAAAGGAGACATCTGTCCCTGACACTTCAGTCAAAATGAAAGTCCTGCCTGTTGCTCAGGACAAATATGTGCAATATTACCAGCAATAGCATTAAAGCAATTTGCTACAATTGCTTGTGGAGGTCAACCAAACCAAGTTTCTATCTCTTCTCTGACTGTGGCAACCACCTGCTTGCTTCAGAAGCGAATCTGAAGATACATGGCATGTCCTTCTCCTGTGCACTCCAGCCCAATGTATAGCTGACCTGTGCTGGGATTTACAAAGGGTTCATACTGCACTGTATGTTTCCACAAACCAAATCCAATGCAGCCTTTAAGTTCAAACTTCTTTATCTAAAATTTAATATGGCTCTAGAAAAGAAAATAATACTTTGACTGTTCTGTGCAGCCTTTTCTTATAATGGTATGTATGTGTGAATGCATTGCTTAATGGATGATACATTATTTCCTGTTCTCTTTCTGTTTGTTCCTAAGGATGAAATCATTTTACAATAATACTGCGTTAAACTTGTAGAAATCTTCAGGCATTATGAACCCTTCTTTCATTTTCTGCACTGCTCCTCTTTGTTCAGTCACTTGTCAGCAACCTCTGTCATGCAGCTCCAGACTTAAAACATCTCAGAAGTCTGAGGACACAAAATGGCACATTGCTTATTCATTTCAACATCGTTGTTATAGACAGGGCACGTAGTACTACAGCCAGTGCAAAAGTAAGCATAGCTTGTTCCACAGAGTTTACAGTGTGAAAGGAAAGGCATTTCAGGGGAGTGCAGGAGACTAGCACCTAGGAGACCAGGTGGAGAGCCATGATATGACTTCTGGAAGGTTTCATGAATGGGAGCATTTTAAGCCTACTAAAGATTTGTAACCTGATTGACCTGGCAGCTCATATGGATATTCCTTTTTCTAGGTCACAGAAGACAGTGAGAATTCTCATTGTGGCTAGTTTCTTTGCAGTAACTCTCAGATACTTCTGGGTCACAGCCAGTTGTTTGCATTCTTGCATTCCTGAATTGATGGTACTGAATGATTGTAAATATCTCACACGGAAAAGAGAAATTCACTTTATAGAAGTGATTCTGGGCAAAGTGCAGCCCATGTTCACCTTCCCTCTGTATAGTCACAGCCTGGCTGCCCACTCAGAGCTCTGAATGGAGCAGAGATGATGCACAGTTGCTTTCCTCTGTATCAGCATCCAGAGGCCTACAAACACCACCACAGCAGCACAGATTTGTCTTTTCCTCAGCTCTCACAGCAGCTGGAAGAAAGACATCCTGTGAGAAGGCATGGGAAACCAGCATCACCTGAGGATTTGATTTTGCAGGAAGAGCTCTCAGGGTTTGGATTTGTGGCTCCTATATGCTGGTCTGCCAGACTGAAGTTGCTACAACACAGCCAATATCATGTCTCCATTTCTGGCTTTTTGTACCTTTTCATATGAAGACTGTTCTCACTATTAGACCACGCTGACTAAAAGCCAGCTTGAGTTATGCCTTCTGTTTTTATCTCATGTTTTCTTATGCAGGTCAGTCATAGCCATTTTACCATATTTCACCTGAAGAAGCATTCATATAAGAGTTTTGAGTTTTATTCACACCTCCAACCACCTGTTTCTGCCTCTGAAAACAGGCTTATTGTAAACTATTCAAACCACAAATGAGAGCACAGGGAAAGGGATCATTTGATTTACTGTAGGGCTGACATGAGATTTCTTTCAAGCCCTGATAAACAGGCTTCTCAAAGATCTGAAAAAGTATATCCAGGGCCAGAACCTCTGTTTACCCATTAGACTCTTAACCCACTTATGCAAGCCTACACTTAAAACAATTCCATTCTGAGGTCATGGCCCCTCATGGTGGGTTTAACATCCAGCACAAGGAATGGTCTGTGTGGCCAGAGCTGCAAGCTTGGGGCTACCAAGTAGTCACAGAAACTGGAAGACTGTGGGAGTAGTGTAGGAGTAACTTCATGTTGTATGGAAGAAATAATTGTTGATAGTTGATGTTGGCAGCACTGTGAGCTGAGAGTGGGAGCAGGGAATGAAAAAGGCAATTCTCTAAAGGATTCCCCTCCAAAGACGTCATCAGCAAGGGCTGCCAGTAGAAAAGTGTCAGGGGTGTAGAGACTACGTCAGTAGCAGCAGCAAGTGGTAACATTAGGCACTGATAGTAGGCTGGGAGTTTTGGTCAGGTCGTTCCTCCCAGATGCTGCAAAAGATGTAAGAACTGAGACTCAGGAGGGACTCTGCATCCACACATCAGTAAGCCTGCACCACAGCACCAGGACAGCTCAGGAGACTCCAGCTCCCAGACCTGCATCTTGCTTGCTGTCCTTGGATGTGTCTCATCACATTTATCACCAGCAGTTTCAGGAGCAGAACCCGCCAGCTGGAGCAGCGGGTGGAAAGGGAGGCCCAGGAGCTGTTCTGTGCCCAGCTCACCCCTCTGGGCACACGCCAACAGCCTGTGTTGTGGTGAACACTGTGATAACCTTCATATACTGCACTCTTTCAGTTTCACTGCCTTTTATGCCTCACTTGATTTTGTTTTGTTGGTAGGAGGACTGCTCCTAAAATCCCACACTTCTGGGGCAGCTTCAAGCAGTTCTCTTTGTGCTGATAGAAAAAGAGAAAGAAAAAAAAAAAAAACCTTCTTCAAGCTAAATTAGGAACAGAACAGTCAGAGTCAATATGAGAAACAGAGCAACATTAAACTTTTGTGATATAATGTAAAACATCCTAGCTAGAAACATCCATTTAATTATTCCGTTGGGGAGCCAAGACTCCAAGTTTAGGAAGATTTGTTTCTAGATCAAGTCAAGCATAAAATAGTTGATTTTATAGTACATTGCTCTTATTGCTAACTTTTTTATTTGAGAATATTCCTAGGATGATCTTCTATGTCTTTTTCTCTTTTTATAGTTCTCATACACAGAATTTGCAGTGAATTTCTCACATATTTACTGAAACTAAATTCAAAATAACCAAAGTTTGATAACATATAATGGATTTGAGCAATAACACATAGGAATTGCTTTTATGGCTCTTTTACAGTGTCACCTTTTGTAAGCAGCGACACCAAATTGAATTCACACAATTTAATGCTCCTTTACGTATGAAGTGGTCAACAAAGTTGCTTGGGAAATACCTTAACCATTTCACATCTCTTGTGAGTCACTCAGACATCTAAATCTGTTACACTTCAGCCATCACCAGTTAAGAAAAGCTAATGAACCCAAAGGTATCTGAACAAACTTTGGTATTGCAAATGTTAACAATAGTATCTTTCAACATTTTAGTACAGACAAGGACCTAAAATAAACTGGAGATCTGCTGCCTCGAATAGAGAATGCATTTGTTCCATGCTGAACCACTGAGACATTCAGTGGGTTGTATATTATTCTCCAGTTTGGGTAGTTCTCAAAGCAACAAGCACACTTAATAAAAAATAAATAAATAAAATAAAATAAAATAATAAAATAAAATTAAAATAAAATAAAATAAAATAAAATAAATAATAAAATAAAATAAAATAAAATAAATAATAAAATAAAATAAAATTAAAATAAAATAAAATAAAATAAAATAAATAAAATTAAAATAAAATAAAAAATCATACCAAAATCCTGTGTGTTAGCAGCTATCTCTTTCCAAGCCTCAATCTACTTTTTGTTCCAAGGATTATCATAAAAGCATTCTCGTTACAAAGACATAAAATGAAACCCACGTGTGCTGTGTTGTATGATTTGATTCCTTTTATAAAATCCATTTGACATATCCAGATTTCACCATACTTAAGGCTCTGATTTATCATCAGTCCATTTCAACATTATATGTTGATTATTATAGCTTCGGGCTAAGAAGAAACATTTAATATTCACAACAATGAAAGCATTGGGGCAAGTTACTCAGGCAAGCCTGATATTTATTTTTTGAGTCTTCCATCTTCGTGTGCAATGCATAGCTCTCTGACAGGTCTGGTGATCATTTGGCTCTTCTCAGGTGAGCCTGAGGGAGGACCATGCCTGAAGGAGAGGCTGAGTTCTCCTTCAGTCTTCTGAACAGCAAGGAAGCTGTCCATCCTCAACTCTAGTCAGAAAATGAAGTACTGCCTTCACTGTGTGCTCAGATACTTTCCAATGAGTGCTTTGATGAATCAGCCCTGCTTCAAGGTCACCTAAGACCTGAAGGAACATGACTAAAACTTGCTGCTGATCTGGGCACTTTATTTTTGTGCCCTGTATTTATCTAGATAGTGGTACGGGTGCAATCTGGATGTATTAAAAAAAAAAAAAAAACAACGCTGTAGAGCACGTGTTTAAAAGGAGCGATTAAATGCTGAGAAATCACATAGAATAACTTTTTAGAGGATGATTTTCCACCCAGCTTTTCTTTTTATTTCTTAATACAGAGTGGGAAGTAAAAGTTGACATTCAGAAATGATGCATGAGGTTCATTTGGGAGGGAAAATTGTTTTGGTAAAAAAGCCATGGTCACATTCCAATCCTCAAAATATTTGTATAAACATTGCAATATTTTAACATTACTGAAAGGCTTTTCAAAGTAAAAATAAATAAAACGGTGCAATATGCCATTTTGATATTTTAAAAACAATTCTGTTTCTAAAACAAATGCTGATCTATGAAATGCTATTTGAAAGATGTCAACTTTACTGAAATGTTGGTTTCCAGGGCAACCCTGTTTGATTTACACTTTCTGACCAGATTTGCTCTGTAGTACTTTCATGTTATTAGCTTCTATTGCACTCTGCAGTCACAGCCTCTTCAGTACCTATTAGTCTCTTACCCTTCCTAAAGTGCTCTGTAGTAAGTCAAAGTAAATGGGTAGGGAGAAATGGCCTTTAATATTTTACTGAGCAAACCTGGTTATAACCAGTCTCCTGTCACGCAGCCTTGGTTCTTGAAGTGTGTTTTATTAATTCTTCAGTATGTCCTGTGATATCCTTTCTGCTCATCATAAGACAAAGTTCATTTCCTTCAAAGTTTTTTGGAGCTCTTTGAGGTGGTCTTCATTTTTGTTTCCAGATGCACCAACAGTTTTGTGCTTCTAAGCCAAATGTGGTTTAAATTTCCCTTCCACTCAGGAAATGAGCAAAGTAATCCATGACTATGCTCATGTAAAGCACATCATTTTTCTCCCAAGTGCTTGCAATTGAGTCAGGAAAAGCAACTGCACACTGGCTGTCCTTAACAACGAAACTTTCTCTTTTCCAGCCTAAGACCCATTATGGGACTGGAGACCATTCTCCAAAGTGACTTCAAAACATTTTATCTGAAATTGTGCCAGTTATATCAGCTGATTAAGTTAAAAGAGATGAGGGATATCTGAGGGAGGTGGAAATTGCTTTAGTGCTTCCTGACACCTGCAAACATTTGGTCTTGAAGCACAAAGGCAAATGTGATTTCATCTTAAAGTTTAGAGGTGGGTCTGGTCCCAAACTGTGCTAGCATAGCTCTGCTCTCCCAATAACTTTGTCCGGCAGTATGGGGCAAGTTCCTGCTAAGACTTGGGAAAGCAAGGTCCAGCAGAAATATCCTTTAGCTGGCTTGGGAGGGAAGAGGCTGGAGAGTTGGTGGATGTGGGAACACAGCCACCTCATGCGTGAATGATCCTGTAGCTTCTGCAGCCTTGTTAACAGCTGACATCTGATGAATTATTTTCTAACCCAGTAAAACTGGCAAACACTGTGTAACCTGTGTGAAACCCAGTCTGGATCTGACCTGAATATCAGAAGAATCTATTAATCTTTTTTCTTTAACATTTATGTGTGAGCACCTCATTCATAACTGGCCCTAACTTACCTTGAGGAGGAAAGAAACACTAATTTCCCTAAAACAAGAAGAAGCTGGTCTCAGAAGAATAGGTTCAAATTCAAGTTTAGAGGAATTCACTGTGTGTATCAATAAGTGCCATAGAAAATGTGGATATTGATATTTGCTGTCCAGTAAATTTAATTACTCTTTCTGTCATCCCATACATGTACACATATACTCACTGTCCAGCACGGTCATCTGTCACTGTCTGGGGTTTGTATGCTGGAAAAAGAGGAAGGAGTCTTTTGTTTAAACAGAGAAACAAACAATAAATCCTTGGCTTTTGGTCCAGTGGCCTGAAGCCAAAACCAATAGAAATATATTAGTCCACATGTTTCAGATTAGCACGGGAGCCCACACATAGGGAAAAGAAATGTCCCTTCAAAGCCACCTGCATTTAGTAGAATCAAAATCTAAACTGCTGTGATTTGCAGGGCCAGTCTGGCAGTTTTTACTCTCATGTTTAGTACCATGACCTAATCTAGCCTGGTATCTTTGAACTACTGGTGTCATTAAAGCTTGAATAAGTGGTCAGACTATCTCAAAGTGCCTCCAGACCTGGGAGGTAGCTCTTCCAGCATGTGTGAGTTGCCTCTGACATGTTTGGCACATTATGAGTATGAAAGTCTGACTTGGGAAAGTGGTGAGCACCCAACTCCTTATTGAGAAAAAGCATCAACACCTTCAACATAGTAAACAAACAAGGCAGTAACAAAAATAAAACACTACAGAATCCAGCATCTGGTACAGAATGTGCTGCTGAATTTTGAAATGCCCTTCTGCTCACTGCTGTCTGGGACTGTGCTGATGGTAGTGCCCAGAGGAGTTCTCTGAAGCAGTGGAGGTCTCTAGTATTCAAAACAGTTTAAAACAGGTGTGTTCCTAATTTAATTCTGGAAAACTTAAAGTATGGGTAGGATTTCAGGATGCAATCTCTAACAGACAAAATGACTCTAAAAACAAGCAAATATTCAAACAGGTGTGATGTTCTTGTCCTAGCTTTAATAGGCATCAACCAAGCAAAATGAAACTTCTGGTGAGAGTACAATTTTATGATCCAAGAAACAGAGAGAGCTAACTAATAAAAATCTCAAGATTCATATGAAATACAAATTATTATGTGGTATATGGTTAGAAATGTAGAATCTTTCCTGTAAACAACTCTACACTTTGTGGGCAATACTCACTTCCTCTAATATGTCACCTTTTCCTGGGCCTCACCTCAACTGATAAAAATGTAGAGTGAGCTCATACAATGATCACCCAGTGCCTCCACCATGTGCAAGACCTTCCGAGAGTACGCCAGTCCTTCCCACTACACTTCTTCAGGATGTCAGTTTTCATCCCATCCCCTGCTTCTGGAGCAAGATGTGTAGCAAGTGTGTATGAAAGGAATAGGTGCAGTTGATTTAAATCATTATAGATCTCAAACAAAATTAGTGGAGAGATGTTCACAGTGCATCATTCTACTTTGTTATGGCTTATTGCAATGCATGTAACTCTGGACCGTAAATGATAAATTCAGATTATTCCATACTACTAAAATGACCCGTGTCCTGATGAGTATTTTAGGCAGCCAGGTTAGAGTTAACAAATCTCAGTTTCCCTCTGAAATTTTTTATAATAATAACAGTACAGAAAGACAAAGAGGATTAATCCCTTCTAAAGTATCACAAAATATTTAGTCATTATAATGTGTGAAAGGGAAACTGTCGTTAAACATTTAACAAAACAAAACAAAACAGAACAAAAAAAACATAGCTGCTAGATATATATATCACTAAAATAAGATATAATATTAAAGCTGATAAAGTAAATATAAACTGTAAGGCTTGGCTGCTTCTTAAATGAAATGCATTTTAAAAGACTATTTCTTCCAAAACTTGAAAAGCCTTCAATTGGTTTTGGCAGATGGGCTGACATAGAATATTGATTACAGTAGAAGTAATCATAATCAAAGATACTCACAAGTACTGATTTAATTAACTTTGAGTCTCATAAAGCTTCCTTGAAAAATCAACAGGATGGCTTCAACCATTAAAATGTGTGGAACTGGCCAGGAAAACCCCATCTGAACCTCCCCAAAACTGCAGTTGCTCTCTGGTCCCAAACGGTGCCAGCATAGTTCTGCCCTCCCAATAACTCTGTCTGGCAGTGTGGGGCAAGTTCCTGCTAAGGCTTGGGAAAGCAAGGTCCAGCAGAAATATCCTGTAGCAGGCTTGGGAGGGAAGAGGCTGGAGAGCTGGTAGTACGGCTCTAGGTCAATCAATGGCTTAAGCTTCTTATTTTTTACTTTGCATATTTGATTTTAGCATTTAACCAGTCATGTCTTTAAAGAGAACTCAGTAGATGACCAAATTGATTGACTGATCATTTGAATCTATTTTGCACATGATAAGTTCTGGGTCAGATTGTTTTCTTTTAATTAGGGAAGTGGTAGGTGTACCAGGCAGTCTGACTGAATGTTAACTTAGTTTAATTGTACTCTGTATCAGCCCTCATTCTCTCAATAAAGTGGGTAATATTTATCTGTTTCACCTCCACTTTGCACAAATACACATGACGTTCCTGTGCAGTAGCAAATACATTGCATCTTTATCATTTTTGACAGGATACTTTCTCCACTGAGAGCATGTCTCAGACCACAGAAAACATCTGTCTGTCGGAGACTACTCTGTAAGGAAGTATTTGTGTACCTTGTAATTCCTGGTTTTTGTTGATACAGAGCACTCTGTTCCGTGAGAAAATTTCTTTCCCTATGACTTGTAAAATTAAATCTGTCCTCTTGGCCCATGGAAATGAATCCGTGAAAGCCAATAGCTTTTGTTTATTTCCTCAAGTAATTACTGCCCCTGCCCACCCATACTCTGAAAACAACACAAAGGTGGGAAATATGTTAAACTGCACTACTTTTTGTCCTATATACCATACCTTCAGGTAAGGACAAGGAAATTACTTGAAAATTTTACCTGAATTTTGGGTATCCTTGACAAGATACATTTATATCATGCATTTTTAAAAATCTAATTGTGTTTGGCACCCCTCCTAGTCAGGAAAAATATTATCCCTACTGGAACAAGTTAACCACAGGACCAAATAACACTGTTGGTCTGATCTCACCTACTACAGACCTAGCTCTTTTCCAAAGACTGTTGGATGCACAGAGCTTCATATATCCGTCTGTGACCAAATCTAGTGATTTTTCCAGAGCCTGTGTGGAGGTTTTTCCAGTAAAGACATAGCTGAGGAATCAGAAAGTTGCCCCATTTTGTTAAACAATTAGGTGGTTTTGCACAGAGATAAAGACATATCTGTGCTTACTGTACCTGATCATTTTCTGCTCTGTGTTATGCACAGAGAAATGGACTCCTTCTAACTGTAAATGTAAATCACAATTTTTTAACCATGATCAACTTTTATATATAATAGCTTGTAGAGAAGTAAATAGAAAGTTTAATTAAAACAGAGCTTAGACAAGTTGAACCCGCAACCTTTGAAATAAGCAGCAGGGCTGTTATCCACTTGCTACCTGTTCTCTGTGAGAGTATATATATAGAGATATATACATACAGGAGTTTACTAGCTGAACTTTTGTTCCTTCAGTATAATAGAAATCCGGAGAGAATACAACATTAAAAAGCATTTTAAAAACCAAATATAAGTAGTATTCAGTTCAAACAAACCCTATTCCCCAATTCATACAAAGATCTAAGTGCACAGAAAATTTAATGAAGGTTTGATTTGAAGTAATAGTCTGTTATTTTGCTTGAACCAGAAATATTTGAATAGTTTTAAGGGCCAAATGCTACCATCATTCAGTACATCAGCTACTGATTTCAATGGGATCAAGGTTTGGCCTTTGATGCCCCATTTTGGCATTCTAATGAATTTATTGTTTGACTGCTTTGAAAAGTCTCCTCACAGAAAGCTGCTGCAAATATAATGGTTCAGTAATATAGAGTCTTTTTTTTTTTTTCTTTATGCTGAACTGGCTGTACTTTCAGCCATTGTGGAATAGAAATATTATTCAGCAGAAGAACTATATTAAAAATAATAGAGAAAAGTTAATTAAAAGTCAGCAGTGAATGCTGAGTTCAGAAAAACTGATTCTTTACTTCATAGTTTTATGTGTAAACAAAATATAATAAAAAGTTAGGTTAATCTGCTTTTTTTTAATCAGAAAAAAAATGGTCCAAAAATGAATTATGTACTTCTTTAATACTTAATCCATAAATATATGCAGAAAGATGGTATTAATAAAATGACTTTGGGATATGGGAGTGATTGGGTCTGCGCAAACCCATCAAGGGACTAATATTTAAGAGTTTGGTATTAAAGTTCACATCTGAATATGAATTATCCATGAGATGTCAGACAATGCTTATGACATATAAAAGGATATATGCATCCATGTGTATCTTGACTTGTTCATGCAAGTTCTGTGAGACCAAAGCATTTTTCCTCTCTGAGTAGTGTTGTTGGAGGGTTTTTTTGATGGTGGTGGTGGTTTTTTTTCACATGTGGATGACATTCACTTTCACTTTACTAAGTTTTCTCTTGAAGATAGAATGATTATGTTTTTTGCCAACTGTGTATTAATATGTGTCTGGTCCCAAGCCTTGTCATTGAGCTATATCCTATTGGTATCTACATTCAGTATATGTGTCTGGAATCTGCATTACTTACCTCAACTATTCCATTCTGTAGACATGAGTTTCCTGGCAGAGGTAATTGAAGTCGCCTAGTGGTTCAGGATGAATTTACAATTAAAAAAAAAAAAAAAAGTTATGGGCATTCTTAATATGCAGAAATAGAGAATGGAGTATGACTTTTTAACAGGTGTTTGTGATGTTCATCCCAATCGCAATAAATAAGTAAATAAATAAATAAGATTAGAATATCTTACTACATATAATCAATCTACAAACTAAAGATTTTGTAGATGGCCACAGCAATGCTGATTAGAGCTACAAAGTCATGCCCCTTAGTCAGCATACTAACCAGATACACCATCAAGTATCATCTTACCTATATGTCATTCATGACACTATTTAGCTGAGATCAATCATACCTATGATTAGGCAGATATGTGTTAAAGTTCAGTGTACGCTGGAGACTACTAATCTCAAGTAACTGCTGCATTTTATTGTCATGTGTTTAACCAGTGAATTTGACTTTCACAGCAAGATCATCTAGAGTCACAGTGTATGTATAGTTAAACATTTCACTTTTTGCAAAATGGGGGCCTATCCATGAATAAATGTTCCCTGTCTCACTCTGCTAGCAGAGGATATCACTCTTGCTATCAAGTTTCTTCCAGCTGTTATAGGAGAACATCTAGTCATCCATGTCTGCTGACTGTTTTAATGAGCAAGCTTAATTTTATTTATTAATTTATCTTCTTTTTTTTTTGGGGGGGGTGTATGTATGATAGTGCTGCAACAAATAAAAAAGAAACAGAAACTCAGTGGAAGAACCAGAACAGAGCCAAACTAGGGTTGCTGTGCTTTGCACTACAGCAGAGATACCTAAGCACGAGTATTGATGCTTCTCAGTTACATATACCATGAAAAAAGTATGTCGTGGACAGGTCTTGAAACACTAAGAAAGTAGCCAGAGAACAGATATGCATGTGGTTTCAGGATTTTAATAGCCCATATCACTGCAACAGCTCCATTGTGGCGTTGGGGCTATTCTCACTGTCCCCTCTAAGAGGTGGATTTTATCTGCCCCTATCTTCACCTTTCATTCATTTGAAATCTAGATATTTTGACAGTACACTGACAAAATAAGTTTCAGGCAGACTGAAAAAGCCACTGCTTGTAGCTAGAATAGTGATCTTATTTTGACATACACTTTGGTATATTATTATTGCTGCTGGCAATGCTAGGACAAGTCAGCAACAGAATCCCTCCACTCTCTGCATCTCTCCTGAAGAGCACTCAGTGATGGTGGGCAGAGGACCATAGACAGACATTTTGTCGATTTTAAGTGTATAAACAAGTAAGTATATTCTTGGCACACGGCAGTGTCACCATTATAGTTCAGAGAGGGGACTTAAATCCCAGCAGAAGAGCTCCATTTCAATATTTCTTTAATGGCAACACTCAGAGAATAAAGATGTAAAGTTATATATACAACCTTTATTTCCTATAAGTAGGAGTGTACTGTAAAAAAAAAAAAAAGTAGTGGGTTGTTCTTGTGAGTAAATTTTAACAGTCCCAGGACTGCAAAAAACAGCCTGTCATCAGGTAGGCCAGTTATAGTTACTGTCTCCATTTTCTGCTATTAGTCTTCTGCACCTCCATCTCTCAACAAAATGGTCTTGGAGTATTTGTGGGAGTTTACAGCTTTTAAAGAAAAACATATCAAGGGAGAAAAATGCTGTGATTTTCAATTTCTTAAAGAGTGTGCTTCTGGTACTAAATCTTAGCTTATGATTTACCCTATGATCATATACATTTTAAGGAGGAAAATAATAAATAGATAAAAAAAAAAAAAGTAAAAAACAAAGGCACGTGATCATGGGCAGAAGGAGTAGTTAGAATTGTCCAAGAGTCACATGCTGTAAACTGCTGCCTTGAGCTTTTCAAGAAATGTCTGTGCAATAATGTACAGATTCCTTTTACCATTGGGAGAAAACGAGAGAGAAAGCACCTTAGTAAGCACACATCTTAATGGTGCTTATTGAGATGCCCTAAATATATGTGCAAGTTTTCCCCATGTCTTTTAATACAGCCAAAATAAGTAAGAAAAACATCAGGGGAAAATAAGAATCATTGTGCAGAAACCTCCCAGTTAGCTGTAATCTTGAAGTAAATTATACATTTTTATGCAGAAGGTCAGTCACTTCTGTAATAGAGAGAAGCTAAATATCTGGCTAGTCAAGCACAACAATTGTACCCTGAACACTTGGCAATATATGGAATTCACCATTAGATAAAACTGTTTACTCTAATTCACTCAGTAGGAAGAATAGCCAATGGTTAAGTGAGACTATATCTCACAAGAGTATAATCTATGGAAATGCATGTAGCATCCCATGAATACTAAACAAATTCATTATGATCAGCAGTATTTCCAATGAATCTGTAATGATGAAACCTTTAAATTAAATTGTCTCTCTTGATTTTTTAGTGTAATCATGTTCATCAGCCCATTCCTATTTTTCCCCCTTTTTTAAGGCATCGAACCTATGAGCTCGTCCACATGTGAAAGCATATTTGAGCCGCTCAGCGTAAGAACAAAACAGAGGGAAAAAGACAAAGGAGTCATTCTTCACATCATGGAATGCCAAATTCTTTGTTGTAAAAAGTACCATAAAATAATAATAATAATAATAATAATAATAATAATAATAATAATAATAGAGAGGGATTAAGAAATACAAAACAAAATACAAAATACACTGAACAAAATACAAAATACATGAACAAAATACACCATCTAGAGAAACTGCAAGGGCTCAATTTCCTAATCTCTATTCTATAAAGATATTGTAAGGCCTAAGAGGGATAAGATACCCGCTGACATTTGAATCAGTAAGGAGGATTTCTGAAAGACAGTTGTTACAAAGCTTAAACCAGCTTCCTACTAATGTAACAAACCCCCAAAACACATTTGTTTCTACCTGCAACTCAGATTCTTACCAGGAATATCTCAGTGGTGCCATCAGTAGACTGTCTGTGCCAGCATCATATAGCAAAGTGTTGCTTTTGGTTGGTTGGTTGGTTTTGTTTGTTTGTTTGTTTTACTCTGGGTGATCTACCTGTTAGGATAACAGGTTTCCAAATGGGAACCAACTCTTTTCATTTCTTCAGCATCAGCATTTGAGAAACAACAGCTGATCATTTTATTGACTCTCCTCCTATTGTAAGAAATCTTGGATTCTTCCATTACTAGTGAGTTTATTAATGAAACCATCTTCTGAACCGTGCAGACCTCCAGCTGCACCATTTGCTCCTCTAGTGCTCAAAATATGTATACAGTCACTAAAAGGCAAATGTCTAACAGTTCTGGGTTTATATCCTCATATTTCTGTGTTGATCCCAGCAGAATACTAGAACAAATCACTGTCAAGACTATTGCTTTTAACTGATGTAGGGAATACATATAGGAAAACCTCAAACTTTAGTGTCTTATATATTCTTTAAACAATATAGCCAGCTGGACTGTATATTTTCAACCCAAATGCTCTTCTATATCTAGTAGAATTGTTGAAAAAGAGCCTTTACTAGAAGTAAATGGCAGTGTGTATCTATTTAATTTCCCCAGTAAACCCATATAATTTCAATATTTACTTCAATTAATACCATCTCAGCTTCTTTATTTCTTTGTCAGGAATTAGTTTAAGAGTCCTTTTAAAAATGGGCAAGAAGGAGGACCCAGGTAACTACAGGCCCATCAGCCCCACCTCCAGCCCTAGAAAGGTGATGGAACAGCTCGTCCTGGAAGTCATCTCCAAGTATGTGGAGGATAAGAAGGGATCAGGAACAGTCAGCATGGATTCACCAAGGGGAAATCATGCTTAACCAATCTGATAGTCTTCTTCGACGAGATGACTAGCTGGGTAGATGTGGGAAGAGTGGTGGATGTGGTCTACCTTGACTTCATAAAGGCTTTTGACACTGTCTCTTGTAACACGCCCGTAGGAAAGATCAGGAAGCGCGGCCTAGAGGAGTGGACAGCGAGGTGGATTGATAATTGGCTGGACAGGAGAGCTTAGAGGGTTGTGCTTAGTGGTGAGGAGTCTAGTTGGAGGCCTGTAGCTAGCAGTGTCCCCCAGGGGTCAGTACTGGGTCCAGTGTGGTTCAACTTACTCATCAAAGACCTAGACAATGGAACGAAGTGCACCCTCAGCAAGTTTGCTGATAACTCAAAGCTGGGAGGAGTGGCTGATACCCCAGAGGGCCGTGCTGCCATTCAGATGAACCTCGACAGGCTGGAGGGCTGGGACAAGAAGAACCTCATGAAGTTGAACAAAGGCAAGTACAGGGTCCTGCACCTAGGGAGAAATAACCCCAAGCACCAGTACAAGCTGGGGGCTGACCTGCTGGAGAGCAGCTCTTCAGAGAGACCTGGAAGTCCTGGTGGACAGCAGGCTGACCATGAGCCAGCAATGTGCCCTTGTAGGCACATTGGCCTTGTAGGCCAACGGTATCCTGGGGTACATTCGGAAGAGCGTTGCCAGCAGGTTGAGGGAGGTGATCCTCCCCTTCTATTCAGACTTGGTGAGGCCACATATGAAGAGCTGTGTCCAGTTCTGGACTTCCCATTACAAGAAGGACATGGAACTACTGGAGTTAGTCCAGAGGAGGGCTACTAAGATGATTAGAGGACTGGAGCACCTGTCATACAAAGGACAGGCTGAGAACAGAGACTGTTTAGTCTGGAAAAGAGAAGACTGAGGGGAGACCTCATTAGTATGTATAAATATCTGAGGGGAGGGTGTCAAGAGGATGGAGCTGGTCTGTTTTCAGATGTGCCCAGAGACAGGATGAGAGGCAATGGGTACAAACTGAAGCACAGGAAGTTCTGGTTGAATTTGAGGGCGCCCTTCTTTACTGTGAGGGTGACAGAGCACTGGAACAGGTTGCCGAGATAGGTTGTGGAGTCTTCTTCTCTGGAGATACTCAAAACCTTCCTAGATGCCATCCTGTGCAATGAGCACTAGGTGATCCTGTTTGGCAGGGGGGTTGGACTAGATGACCTTCAGAGGTCCCTTCCAACCTTGGCCATTCTGTGATTCTGTGATAAAAAGTCTCTCTCTATCCAGTGCATAGATATAGTTTAAAATACATCATCTTGCTATAACATACGTGAATTAGAATTAACTAAATAGTTCATATAATCAGAGAAACTCGATGCTGCTGTTGATGACAAGTGGTCTTGATCATTTTTAACTGGTCACAAATAAATTGCATCATTCTTATTTGTTGACTAGGTCAAAGTTCATTCACTTTTCTGTGTAAGCATTTGAAAAAAACTGTGAACTGTCTCCCACCACTGGATTTTTCATCTGTGAAAATACAGAGGTGATCTTTTTTTTATTTTTTTTTCAGTGAAGGTACTTAAATTTCTCATCAACTGTCTCTGTCATGTATGTAAAACACACTAAACTATCAACATGGTTGAATCAAATTCCTTTAAAAATGAAAATGAATCTTTCAAGAATCCTTTTATTTTGCAACATTTATTTATGCTTCTCAGAGACTTGAAGTACCTTCCCATTTTTTTCATGTTTCTAGTTTCCTGTTCAGTACAGATTCACAGAAGGACAACGTTTATCATATCGAATCAGGTCCATCAAACAGTGCATGTCTCCTTTCACTGGTCATCAAAGTTGCATGCTGCAGAGAAAGTTTCAGGCCAAAGCAGAACACAATTTCCTTTTATTTCTGCTAGTAGAGACTGACTAAAACTTGAGGACCAAAGATAATATCCTTTCAAAATTTTGTAGCCACTTTAAAGTTCAGTGACAGACTCTACTATTCAAATAACTCTTCCCTTCAAAGTAACCCAGTACAAATGCCTGAAAAGCACTCCATATTTCATGCTACAAGAAGATGTCAAGTTAATTGTACAAACAAAAGGTTTCTAATGTGCTTGCCATATCACTGTAACCAACACCTGCTCTCTCCTAAGTTCACTGAACACCCTTCAAACACTCATGCTTGTACATCTCTGATTTGTTTTAGTGTGTTGCATCTCCATAGCAGAACTAATAGGATAAAAAGTGTTGTGTGCATTGTGTGACCTTTCTCTTTAGCTGTAGAGTGACTACAGTAAACACATATTTACAGAAAGTAGGTAATACAACAAACAACAGAGCAGAAATATGTTACTGGAAATAAAGCAGCTTCATAAAATTACTTTCCAGAGGCTAAATGCTTGTCTACTGTTGTAGTTGTACTGTTTTGTTGTTGTCGTTGTTTGTTTCCCTGACCATCTAGTTATCTTGAAAATAAACCATGTTTGCCAGATAGCTAACCTCTGATATTTTCATCTCATTCAATAACCACAGTTTCAGAAGGCAAGGTGAGAACATGCCTATTGCAAAAATGAGGGCTTCACCAAAAAGCTTTTGGGTTTGTTAAGTAAGAGAAAATATCTTTGACATACTTAGAACCTGTGACAATTTCTTAGCTGAAAGCAAGCTAACATTTGATTATATAAAAAGCAAAATAGAAGAACATTGTTAGCGCCTGAATGTCAGTTTCTCTAGTGCTTCCCTGAAATGAGTAAGAACAATGACTGGATGTAAAATCTATTTATGTAACATGTCAGCACTCTTGCCAGTGTAACAGCTAAGGTAGCACCACAGCAAATTAGCCAGTGATAAGAGTCTGATGCTTGAACAGAACTCAGATCTTCTTTACCAATTCTGATTTAAAAAAAAAAAAAAAAAAAGGATTTTGGTGACAAACCTACTACCAGGATTATCTTGATGCTTCTTCTCCTGATCACATCCTTACACAAATATTTCAGCCTTAGCAGCAGTAAAGGTGTAAATTCAACATAAACTATATGGATAACCAGTATTGGTATAGAAACAGTGAAATAACCATAGATTGCTCATGTTAACCATTAATCCATCTCATCTGAGTAAAGCTCACTGAAAAAAAAAAAAAAATGTTTTTATACATAATGCCTTGAGTTACATTGTGCACAGTGCTTTTTAACTTTTTTTTTTATTGTCAGCACACCTAAAAGTGCTACACTGCCATCCAGAAATGCAAAATTTCAAACAGGGTTTGAATGCCTCTTTTGAAAACATCAGCCATTCTTCAAAGTCTACCCATTGCATCCAGTTACACTCAATATCACCAAATCACAAATGCCCAGCTATTCTACACAGGAAGACCGAAAGACTGAAAGTGGTTGAACTGGTTTTCCTTTGAGTGAACACAACTGTACGAACAGTGTAAGACAAGAACAGGATTCTGTAATACTGCATTCTAAAGAATTTTCAATCAAGCAAACACTTAAGCAGAGTCTTAGTTGTTAGGACCCCGGCACCCTACCACTGCAGGAGGTTCCAAACATTTCATGAAAACAAGAGATCAATCTACTGTGTCTTTGCAGCTGGTCATGCTTTGAGGAGGAATTGGTCCTCCAGAGGCACTTCCCAACCCAAGTTAGTATATGATACTTCATCTCTGTTGCTACAAACAACAGATCTTGGCTATGAAACCAGCCCTCCCATTTCTAAACTCTTGAATAGTCGCTGTCATTTGGTAGAGAGGTATGTTAGCTGTGCAGATTACAACTGGAAGAGCCAATGACTATATATCAAAGCTCTATCAAAGGTACTAGGAGTCTGATAAACTTTAATATGTTTACCTTGGCTCTACCTCTTTTAGAATGCCGCAGAATTTTCAGGAGACATCAAATGCAAAAGAATCCTCCAAATGACAGTCTACTGGGAGTTAACTTGACAAGCAGGCCACTCAAGTGAAACAGCTTCCCCAGATTAAGTCATTTATGAGCATAGACATTTAACTTGAATCTCCACAAATTTCCCTAAATGTTTAACTTCGAAGTATGTGAATAGTGTCATTCACTGCAATAAGAGAATGATGGCTGTAAGAGATTAAGCAAATGAATAAATGTTTATAGAATTAAAACATTGCCAAAATGATAGATACAAATACAAATGATAAATACAGCACTTTTTAGTTGTTAACTTCCACTATCTAGAAAAGAAAATCTATTGAAATGGAGATTCTTCTCAGTTGTTTTATTTTTATTTTAATAAAAGAAAAATAAGAAAAATGGATGAGAAGACAGAGGAGGAACTTAATTCTAATTGCATGGTTTAAGATGAAAAATTGAAATATTTTTTATAACCTGTCCCATACAAGAATAGCATGCCACTTCTCTGTTTTTGCAGCACACACTTTTAATGTGGATTGTAACAACTATAATGTAATAAAAAAATAAAATGATAATAATAATAATATAATAATAATAATAATAATAATAATAATTACACTAATACAGCACGTTATTAAATAATGGTTGCAAACTGACTTAATCTGGCCTCCACAGACACCCAATGCTGTAAAACCTTCTTCCCCATTTCTCTCTGGCTGTTGTAGCTTTTTTTTTTTTTTTCCCAAATTATGCTATGCTAGCCAGTCCTTCTGTATAATTTGATATGTCTTATGTCAACCTTAAAAATGCTGGTTTTGCAACATTTGTTTTGAACAATAAAACTCTAAAGAAACACAGCTGATGTCTCCCTCCAGACATACTTTCGCTGCAATGTTATAGTTTGTTTTAAATGCAGTTAATGTCAATATCCATGAACTTGAGCTTTTAGCTAATTTCTCATTAAATTAAAATGGTCTTAGTCAATTTCCAATGCATACATCAAATGCTACAACATTTCTAAGCATCTTTTATTTATTGTTCTCTGCTACCATCCCCCGGATAAAATTCATCTTTGTCCCATAGTCTCATGGCTGCTAAGGGAAATGGCAAGAGGAAAATAGCCACAGCTAGCATTAGCCTGGGGATGTTGTTTAGGGCAGAAGATTGATATGGCAAGAGACACTTACTCCCTGCACAGGAACAAATCTGCTGTACACCTTTTTCTGTCTTTCCCCCTCTACTTCGAGGAGATGTAGGAGAGTAGCATGTCAGGAGCAAGCCCCCCTAATTTGCAGAAGGCTTCTACAGGTCCTGCAGTCTGCACATCTCCAGGGCTAACTGCTCCCAGAGGAGGAAAGCTGGGCACTTGCGAAGGGGCTTTCCTTTGTCCTGGCAAGGCACAGTTGACAGTGGGCGATCCAGGGTGAAACAGGTAGGAGGGGAACACAGTGAGGCCTGGGCCAGGAAATATAATTTGTTCTTCCTCCAGAGCAGCAAAATGTACCTTTTGCCCATACTGCTGAGAAGGTTTTAGCCAGCAATTTCTGTACTTCATGCTGGTACAGGTATTCCCTGTACTGGTTTGAGCAGTGTCAGGTAACAGTAGCCAAAATGAGAATTGTGCACCAGAAAAGTTTTTGATGAGAGATTTGCATTCACCATTCTTAACATACACTCAGAATGCACAAAAGGAAAATCTTTAATTTAAATCTCTCTTAAGAGAATGGATCTGGGTAGCTGAAGTTAACATTTGGTTATACTCTGTGTTTCTGCACTGGGAACGTGTGTGGTGCAACTACCCAAATGCTGCTTGTCTGTGCAGTCATGATTACTGCTCATACTCTCAGAACTGAGGGTGGTCTAATATGTCATGTTGCAGGAAACAGTAGTAAGAGGTTTCTCAGACTCTCAGGGAGTGCTGCTCCTGTTTTGAACTCTTTTATGTTCAAAGATCTGATTTAAGTTAAAGTTTAAATTCTGCAGACCTTGCTATTTTAGGTAGCATAAAGCTGGCTTACAATGAGCAGCTTATATTTCTTGTTTTTCAAATGCTGTGTTCATAAGGCATGGAGAGTTTTGGTGGTGGTGGTACATATATATATATATATATATATATATATATATATAAAATAAGTAGAATAAAAGAGAATAAAAGAGAAGCCAGTGTGTACTGTGGAAGACCAAAGTAATTTTAACATAGGGGACTTGATTTCATGAGGCAATATGGCAATATCCTCTCAGGTCTCTATTCATCCAACTGTTTCTCTTTGCAGGACTAAAGGTAAAATTTCTTATCCTTGCTGTTTATCAGTAAAGCACTATGATGTTAAGACTTGTAACACTTTATAATATGTCAGATTATTCCATCCAACAGAACAAGATTTATTTCAGCCAGAAAAAAAAAAAAAAAAGTGCACAGTATCTTACACAGGAAAATGCTAATAACTTTTTAATTCTACCTCTGTAGGGACAATTTTAAGTCTGATTTCCTTTTTCATTTTTAATTAGTAGTATTATTATTATTCTTTCTCATATGGTTATTATACACACCCTCTTTTCTTCCAAAAACTCTGATTGTCTTCAGCTGTTTGTGATCATTTGGTTTTCTGTACCAACTTTAATACTTCTTTAGGACTTTTCCACTTTCCTCTCTCTCTTCAAGACAGACTTGGTTTTCCTCACTACATTTTCATTTCTGTTAAGTTCATTATATGTTGCTCTCATCATATGTTTGTTTTTTACTAACAGAGAAGAAAGGGAAAAGGGTCAAATACTGTGGCCACATCTTCGAGAGCTGGTCTGAGAGATGTCTGTGATAGATTCAGGAGTTATTTCTGCCACACAAGCTGACCCCCAGCTATTTACCACATGCCACCTAGGTAAAGCACCTTTTCTCCATACCCTGGTGTCACCACAGTGAATCTCCTCAGGAAGTCATTCCACAGAGGCATTATAGCCATGCATGTCTTGGAACTGCAACTACTTGGTTCAAGGATAATTGGAGTAACATGTGATATAAGCATCTTCTTTTCATAATATAAAAAACCTGTGCAATCCACAAACTTAAATAGATAGTATAAAAATCAGCTACAGCCCAAATGCTGAAATTCCTGTGTTCAATCAGACCCTTCCTGTTACTCATTTAAAGTATCCTGCAGAGGAGATTTAGGCTGGGGAGGGAACAAGGGAGGGTGCTGTGTGACTGCTGTTCCAACCAACAGGAGCTCAGCAGTTAACAAATGTGGGCTTTAGCAAAACAACGAGTTCTGCTACTTTAACTCATTTTCTTTTTCCTGTCGGCAAATAACACCTGTCGGCCAAACATTCGGCCCTGGTGTTGTATTTCTTCCATCATTTTTATGCATTTCATTCAGCCCTTTTTGCAGATTGTTGCTAGAATGAAGTCAGAGCTTCTAGAGATCAAACTTCCTGTTGTTCTTTGAATAAGAGATTGTACTTGAGTACAGAGATTTGCATAAGAATTAGTCCCCTTCTTTGTATCGTCAGCTATATTCAGCTCAGTGTAGCAATCTTAGATTTCTTGGTTGTAACTATGGCAATAAGATTAGATGGTATTCAGTAAAATTCGTTTTACAAATTGGCATGGGGGGTGCCCATGACTGTGATAGAAGGAGCAACGTAAAAACATTGAGGAACGAAATTGAAATTAATTCAGAATATTCTTCAAAATAATGATTCTAAAATTCATCCAGCACCATCTGGTACTTTGTGAATGATTTACAGTTAGCCACAATAAACATGATGGGATCAATGGGCATGATGGGGGCTATAGTTCTTACTCCATGCTATTTTGAAAAAAAACATTTTAACCCCATTTCGGATGGACGTTGATTTCTTTGATCTATAACTTTTGTAACAGCAGCAGTCAAATCAATTTCAAACACTTTCATTACAGTACAAATCTACAAAGCTTGTTACGGTCTGGGAAAAAATAAAAAAATAAAATAAAATAAAATAAAAAAGTCTTGCTCCAGGCCTCAGGCCATGTTATAATGAGGATAAGAATGAACAGTGGTAGGTACTATCTGGAGTTCTGCCTCAGCCTTTCTGCTGCATGGTACAATCCTGTCAGTTCATCAGAACAGCAGACCTTAATTTGCACACACTAAATATGGCTTCCTGAAGTTTTGCATCATTTCCAATAAATCTCGGGTTTGATCATATTTCATTACTAATGAGTCTCCTGTCCATACCTAACCTTTGCTGTTCTTAATGATATGTGCAAACAGGGTTAGAAGGAAGGCAGATTTCGATGCATATTTTTCAGATGTTTAACAAATATATTTTTATATATTTACATATATATTTACTATATATACAAATATATACTTATATATTTGTATTTTCCCAAGGAAACAATTATCTTAATAAAAAATGTACTGCGAAAAATAATTTACTATCAAAAAGTATTTGATTTGATTTGATATATAGTATAATATGATATGACATTTAATGGATACTGGTACGGTTCTTTCATTGTATATTAAGAAAATACTAAATTTCAAAAACAACAAGTGAAGTCTTATTTTTCTTCTTCTCCAAAACATAGTCTTTCACAACTTTTCTTGGATGTAGGTCAGTATATTGGAAGGCTGGCAGATATCAGCCCTGCAGCCTTGCACAAGACAGCAGAATTATGTGAAATTTCATCTCGCACCACAGTTTAAGTTCAATTTGTGTCTTTCAGTATTACACAAGACCTGTATCTCTGCACAAAACTGAATTGTCCTTATGGAACAAATGCATGTTTGAACTGCATAAAATGGAATTTTACCTTTATAAATAATGTCCAGCAGCCCCTATTCACAGTTTGACGAGATCATCTTACCAAACTGCATGCACAGACAAGTCTTAAAAGGAGTGGCT
The DNA here is from genome assembly GCF_013377495.2 of Cygnus atratus. Classification (NCBI taxonomy): domain Eukaryota; kingdom Metazoa; phylum Chordata; class Aves; order Anseriformes; family Anatidae; genus Cygnus; species Cygnus atratus. Next base: position 67,152,375 of record NC_066396.1, read on the forward strand.
GAAGGAGCTGGGATTGTTCAGCCTGGAGAAAAGGAGGCTCAGGGGAGACCTCATCGCACTATATAGGTACCTTAAAGGAGGCTGTAGCGAGGTGGGGGTTGGTCTATTCTCCCACGTGCCTGGTGACAGGATGAGGGGGAATGGGCTAAAGTTGTACCAGGGGAGGTTTAGGTTGGATATTAGGAAAACTTCTTTACCAAAAGAGTTGTTAGGCATTGGAATGGGCTGCCCAGGGAAGTGGTTGAGTCACCATCCCTGAAGGTCTTTAAAAGACATTTAGATGTAGAGCTTAGTGATATGGTTTAGTGGTTTAGTGGAGGACTTGTTAGTGTTAGGTCAGAGGTCATCTTCCAACCTAGGTGATTCTGTGATTCTGTGATTCCAAGATCACAAGTAGCCAAACCTGACTTTTCAGGAGGAAGGGGGAGTAATAGATTATGTAGACCCATTCAGGACTACTATTTCTCTTTGGAAGGGTCATCTTAAGGTACCTTTTCAGAGCTCAGTCCTGAAGTAGCGAAGATGTTAGCACAAACACTCAGAGACTTTCAGGATGAAGCCTTTATTTCCCACTTGACCATTGTGGGAATTCACAAAGTAAATGAACATGCAATTTCATTGGTTACTTTTTCTCTCTAATACCTTCCTGTGAAGTTATTTAATTGCAAATCCTCATTGAAAGCCAGGAAAAGGGACATCACTTCAGAAGACACATCATGTATTATCAAAATTGCTTTGTGTCCCTTCTCAGATAGAAAGAAAGGCTAGTGGGGTGGAATTTACTTGCTCTCACTATTGGTTATCTATATAATTGTTTGTTGCTGTAAATGAAAACAAATGGATGTTTGCACATAAATAATCATAACCTATTTTCTTGCCAGCAAAACATATTTCAGTTGGTAGTATATAAAACATCAGATACACAAACGCTCAGGAATTACTGTTTTTTTGTTTGTTTGTTTTTGTTTGTTTGTTTAATGGCTTATTCTGTAGGATAAAACAAAGTGTTTAGCAACACATACAAGACCTTGCAGGTTTTAAATGCTTCATACTTTTGCATGGCTGGATTCAGCAGTATGCTTAGTTTTTCTGTGAATCTCTGAAACAGATCATACCATGGCACAAATTCACCTTATACAGGGTATGCATTACAATGAGGTTGTATGATGCAATGTGACAGCAGAATGACAATGAGGCAGATACCAGATTACTAAAATCTGTGTAATATGTAGTTCTCAGTGCTGAGAGTTTAAATGAAACAAAACACTAGGAAACCTGAAATCAAATACTGTAATTTAGGAAGCAACAGGGCATCCGTCCTTATTTTGAAGAAAAAAAAAAAAGAAAAAAAAAAGTGAAAGGATCAACTAGGTCTGTGAAGGCTGTTTCCTTCCCAGGTAAGAAGACCATCAGCCAAGGACACAGCTTGCCAGGTGGTGAGCTAGGTGAGGAATGGAACCACACCATCTAAAGCATGTGAAAGGGTAATTTAAACTCTTGGCATTTACTAGCAAATAAAAGACAGTTGACATAGTTTTAACTCATGCCATTTAGAAAAAAAAAACACACAGGATAGGTAGGAATCTTATAAGGATGACACATTTTCAAGAATCCCTACAAGGGATATCTACTCCTTCATTCTTATGCAATGGAGAGATTTTCCTTGGTCTAACCCCCTTGGATTTCAGCCCTAAATCTCATCTCCTGTTCAGGTGCCAGAAGTTCTGCCTTTAAGCATTTCTGAGTTTCTGTTTTATGGGCAGCACAGCTCAATAAGTAACTTGTCTGATAGTAGCTGCCCAATAAAACTCTTTTCTTGACTTTTCCAAGCATCAAAGTAAACAGCAGTAATAGACCCTACACACACACACACACACACCCTTCCCCACGTGTCCTTGTTCCCAGACAGAAAAGACATGGCCTGTCTTATTTCATTTTCTGAGTTGCAGGTGTGTGAGATGGGATGTGTGCAGTAATAGTGGGATACAGCTGACAGTTCAGTCGAGAGCAGGTGAGGCATGGGTTAACAAAAGGTATGTGAAAACACCTATTCTGCCTGTCTTGGGAAAAGTTGCAGATTATGTTTATAAATAAAGGGAAAAGAAGCCACCTTAAAAGAAAAAAAATAATTTTCGGGTACTAAGTTGACCTGCAAACCTGCTTATTTCATCTGTATTTTCTTGGCCAATCAAGGCCATACAGCCTTGAAATGCTACAGACAATCAGTTAGGTGTATCAACATCCTTTGTAATAGATGACTGTGTTTCTGCTTTTCATTTGTGAATGCACTAACTGTGTTTTACAATGCCTACCTCTGATTGAAGGAAATGTCTGAGTGTAATGGGAGCCTGTGGATAAGGTTTGCTCTCCTGTTGTCCTTCATATACTGAGAACAATGCAGAAAATGAGTCATTACTTAGCTGACAATGTAGCAGATCAGAAGCAGCTGATATTTATCACTGATTAGGAAGGCATCATTATAGTTCTTTTTACCTGAGCAACTTAAAACCTTTTCTTTAATCTGAGAGAAAGGAAGCTCCGCTGTTGTACTGAGTGAAGGATATTTTTAGAGTTACTGAATACTGTAGGATCAGAATTTCCACCTGTCTTTGAAACTTTCCTCACAAAGGGGAGTGGAGAGGCAGGTGACCTATTCACTGTAAACACCAGTGATAGGACCCATGGGAATGGTGTTAAGCTGAGGCGGGGGAAGTTTAGGCTGGACATCAGGAAGAGGTTCCTCACCGACAGGGTGGTCACACACTGGAACAGGCTCCCTAGGGACGTAGTCACTGCACCAAGCTTGTCTGAATTTAAAAAGCTATTGGACTGTGCGCTTAGTCACATGGTCTAAACTTTGGGCAGACCTGTGCGGTGCCAAGAGTTAGACTAGATGATCCTTATGGGTCCCTTCCAACTCGGAATACTCTATGATTCTATGATTCTATGATTCTATGAAACGTGTTGGAGCTTTCCTGTTCTTGTGGACTAGATTTCTTTGTCTCATTATAGCCTGTCCGTCCTACCCTTTATACAGTTCTCATGAGATGTAAGAAATACATGGGGGGCATACTTGTATATGTGGCACAAACAAGGCCTAACTCTTTGTGTGGATAGCCAACCAGACAACTGTCAGCTCCTTCAGGCTGAAATTTGGAGGGCTATAAGGCCCTGTATGCTTTTTCCTTTAGTGCAGTTATGAGTGAAATGAAATAACAAAACCATCACCTGTTGAAAAATTCTATATAACTTTACTTTTTGGATTTTTGAGGAACTGAGCTATCAGAGGTGGAAAGCACAGTAAAAAAATGTCTACATGAAAAAGGAAAAAACAAAGTAATTCTGCAAAGTGCTTTGGGCTATATGAGGTATAGAAATATTTTTTAGCAATTTTAATCAAGCTACAAGGAAAATTATGGAGCATATTCATTCTTGTAGTGTTTATAAAAAGTCAGTATGCATCATCAGTATGGGTTTTGCAGTGCTAAATGGAACATTCAGCTGAAACAGAGAGATCCACTGTGTTTCTTGATACAGCTGATATGAAGGAGATTGGTTACCTTTACCACAAAAATACATGCTAATTTTTTTTTATTTTTTTTCTGCAGTCATGTGCAAGTTCACCATGCTTATGAGGAAATCAGAATTTAGCTTAGTTTAGTTTTTCTCTATTTCTGCTTTCAAACATTAAGGCAATGGTGTTCAATTCATGAGCAGGAAGAATATATCTTTATGGTCTATATCAAAGCAAGAGCAGGAGGCTCTGCTTAGAGACTACATGGCTTCTTCCATAAATATCAGAACAAACCCTCCTCTGCGGATGGAAAAAAGAAAAGGGGATGGGGAGGGAGGCAGGGAGAGAAAGGGGTATCAGGGGGGAATTTTCTGACAAAAGACTATGATCTGTGAGAACCCGTAAGGAAGCATTATGGGCATCATCACCAGCTCTTCTCAACTTTTTACTGATGACAGTGCTGCTGGTTTTGTGACTCATTCACAGCTTTTCATTCTCTTGTGGTTGTTGCACATATGTGGACAGTGGCTGGCAGCAGCCTAACACTGGAAATCTTTGCCCTAGCTGCCATGTGGGAGCAGCCTACAGGTTAGCATACTCAGAGAGGGACAGAAAGTAGGATCATCTGATCAATGTTTAGAAAAAGCTATAGTGCAGGAGGCAAATTGCCAGGGACAGGCTCTTTTCAGTGGTGTGCAGTGATAGGACAAGGGGCAATGGCCAAAAATTGGAACACAGGAAATTCCACATAAACGTGTATAAGAACTTCTTTACAGTGAAGGTCACAGAGCACTGGAACAGGCTTCCCAGAGAGGTTGTAAAGTCTTCTGCTCTGAAGATATTCAAGACCCACCTGGAAGTTTTCCTGCTGAACATACTGCAGTGAACCTGCTTTTAGCAGGGGGTTTGGACTCGATGATCTCCAGTGGTCCCTTCCAACCCCTACAATTCTGTGATTCCGTGTGATCCATCCTGAGTCCAATACCCTAAGACACTGCTGTCACAGATCACTACTGTTATTACAGCAGATCCTGTAGTAGTGCCCCAAATCCCCACACAATAACAAGAACCTGATGTCTGAATACATATTACAGTGCAGCCAATTCCTGTAGGAAATTCAGTAGTTTAATGTGAAAATTTCCTGATTCAATCTTTGCTTGTTCTTTCTGAACCACTGGAGCTTCTCTTTGCTACAGAGTGGTCCTACTGTGCCATTTCCTGGTGTAAATCACGTTACACCCTGCCTGTTTGCTTGGCAAATCAACAGGAAGGCTCACACTTAATTTTCAGGTATCTGCATTTGCTTGCTTCTCCTATTAAACATGTTGACTGGCTGCTTTATTAATTGAGAGTACAAGAGAAAGAGAAGGAGGCAGAAAGCAATGAGCAAGGAGTTTCTCACAAACTGAGAAAATCTACTCACTGGTTTTCTTGAAACTTGTAGTAGCTTGGTGTCTCTGAAATTGCTTACTATTTGACAGGAAATACAGTCCATTGCTGGTCACTACATCTGTGTGCTACCTGTATCCCACATTATTATGTTTGAGGAGTACGTGGAACTCAAGAGGGATAGATTTTTATTATTTATGTCCCCTGCTCAAGAGAGCATTTAATTCTAGCTGGGCAACACTTGGTAACGTGTTGAATGTATAGAACATCCCTCACTTGTCACTAGAAGCAGAAACAAATTGCAGAAATGGAAACCAGTTTTCATAGAGCTTGATGTGTTGGGATGCCTGCTACTGCTCTGGTCCATTTCTAATTGCCACAGAAAGGATGGAGTTGTCCAAACAATGTGTCTTACCAGACTGTTCTACATCTACCTGGCAACTGTCACTAGCCAGCTGGAGAAAGAGATCATTTTCTCAAAGAGGCAGTCACCTCAAAATTGACAACAATCTAGAAAATTAAATCTTGCAAATTCTTTATGTTAGTTGATATGTATTGGTGAAGGAGATCAATAATGTATTTTATTATAGGAGTTCTGATAAAGCAGCATTGTGTAGTTTTTAAATACTACAGCTTAGATATCATGCAAATAAAATGTATTTTTATTTTGATGAATAAAATATAACATTAACTGTAGTGAAAAACAAAAGCCCAAGCTCTCTAACCTCATTAAAAGCAAAAACATTTCTGATCCAAATGTTCCCATTTGGATACTTTTGTTATTCTGATTTATTGAATGACTTCTTTTATCCAAAATCTTTAGTGACATTAAAAATTCAGTCACGCATTCATAAATCAGCTGAATTTTGCATAAAATACTTATCTTTCATTGGTGTGTTGTTGGGGCACATTGTGACTGTATTTCTCTAGGCAGCTTCCCAGAGAAACAAAACCAAAATTCTTCAGAAAGCATCCCATTTTTACCAGTGAAAGTCTTGACTAGAGCTTGTGACCCATTGTCCCTTCCAACAATGAGCTATTTGAAGGAGATGCTCCAGGTGGGCATTGTATTATTTTTCCCTTATGAAAATGCTGGCTAAACACCAGGCTCGAACACAACTAAGATGATAAAAGTGATTTGTTTAAAAAGGATGTGGACATACTGAGGTAAATAACAGGATAGTTTAGACAATCAACACATATCAGTAGCTGACTGCATATTAAACTATTTACAGCAAAAATAAAAATAAAAAGATACAGAGCTGGTTGAAGTGTTTATTAACACAGATGCACTATCTGATTATGAACCAAGAAAAATATTTATTTTTGCTGATGCCTTTTTTACTGCTTGCAAATATTCATTCATTTATTCTGTTTTACTCAAGACACCATATGCAAATACGATTAAATTGATATATAGACAACAGTTTGTTTGTTTTAGTCACAAACAGAATAAGTGCCCCAGCAGTGTATAATATCCATTGTCAAAGACACTCAAAACTCACCTGGACAATGCTCTGAGCAAACTTATCAAGGTTGACACTGCTTTGAGTGAGCAGTTGGATTTCAAAAGGTCCCTTCTGGTCTATATTATCATACAGCGGAGGTGTTATTTATTTGTGCCTTTCTCTCAGTCATGCCAAAACTTTCCTTCCATTGAGTTTTCCTCTAACTGGTCAAGTGTGAAAGCTTCAGCCTGAAACAAACATTTTAAGCTCTTTCATTTCCAAGACAGCTGGCATGTGGAGTTTCATATGGGGGAGGGGGGTAATGGACAAAAAAAAAGAAAAAAAGGCATATGTCACTTTCTGGGCATAGTTACGATGGGGCCATCCTGGTTAGTAAGACCTTTCAAAATCATGCAACCTTCTGCCAGGGACTTGTGCCACAGCCAGAGCAACCCGACCAGGAAGACAAGGCCTCAGGGACTGGCACAAGCCCCTAAGTCAAGCAGGGGACTGAAGTAAGTGTCAGGAGTGGGAAGCATCAGGGGGAATCACCAGTGTAGTCCTACCAGCGCCACAGCCGGAGCACAGGCTGTCCAAGCTGCAGGAGCCTGGACAACTCCCTCCTCCAGGGGCTTGGGCCTTTCTTCCTTCCCAGCCTGGGTCAGCAGTGTGGGGTGGGCACCCCACCCCCTCTTAAAATGACTCAAAATTTTGCACTTTTGTAGCTTTTTCTCTGCGTGGTAGAAATTATGTATGTTCACATGACATTTGGCTACTTGAAGTAAAGCTTTCATAGCAAGAACTGGGTTAGCTCTTGCTTTTTTTTTTTTTTTGGGGGGGGGCGCTTTTTAAGGCACATGTAAAGTGCTTGCACTAGCATAAGCAGAGGTCTTGTGGTTTTTGTGTTCTGCACAGACTTGGTCACACTTGCATAGGTATAAAAGACTATGCAAGGTAAGGAAGAAACTAATTCACTCTATAGTTACTCACAGAAAAGACTGTTTCCTACTAGTTTCTCTTGAGAAAATGATTGATGCGTGAAGTTGTAAGAAATAGCCTCCAAGCTAAGCCTTTTTTACCCCTCCTCACTTAGATCTCTGAAGGATTTGTGATCCAGTCCAGCACAGGCTAAGATACTTTTTATCATAGGAAAGGCTTGGTGTTTTTTGTGTTGTTGTTTGTGTGTGTGTGTTTTGGTTTGGCTTGGTTTGGTTGGTTGGTTGGTTGGTTGGCTGGTTGGTTTGTGGTTTGTTTTTTTAATTTCTTATAGTTTGCAGTGTCATCATCACTTCTGTGAAATATATTTTTCTTCTAAAGGTATTATAACAGAAAGCACGTTTGCAATGAATTTCCATGTAGTATGTGTGCAGTGTTTGGCAACTGCATTCATTTTTCTCTTTTTGATTTCACACAGTCATTGCAGGTAGCATACTGTGACATCATTGTCAGTAGTAACAATACTTCCTTTTTCTGTTTTAATATTTTGAGCCAAACTCCTGTGCATCTATTTCCTGTCAGATCCAGCTGATTTAACTGAGTGCAGATGAAAAACAACTAATGAACTTCCTGTACCACTGGTTGTAAAGAGCATCCAGCAACAACCCTTAACGTCCACTTGTAAATTTGCTTCCTCTTCCATGAAGATTTCTTTGGAAGTGCCTTTGCCTTATCTCAGACTTAAAGCTATTTATCATTGAGAACTATGACTTCTTTAATCAGCCAACCCTAACAGACATTGGCTCTGTTACAAGCATTAGGTATATACCTTCCATCTTAAATTGCTTGTCTTAATGTTCTCTAATTAGGCAGAAAGACAATTTCTGTAGAGAAAGAGGGATTATATGAAAGATTTAGAACTCACGTTGACAAAAAAAATAATAATAATATAATTTATCCAGCAGAAGGAGAGAATATTCTTGACATTGAATATTTTTGGGACTTGCTTTCATACTGTTACCTGAATAGACCTGAAAGAATATCTTTACAAAACCTAGTATTTTTATTTATGTGTTTATTTATGTTTGTGACCAAGATCAGGGGCCCTTTGTGCTGGATACTCTAGAAATGTATGTAAGAGAATGCCTAGCAGAGATTATTACCTGAATAGGCAACACAGGAAAAATGTGGGAAGACTGGAACTTACTATTGGTCTTGTTTGTTTGTTTGTTTGTGATTATTGCTTATGTTTTACAGACAAGGAACAGAAACACCAGGAGGGCTGTGCTGACCTTTTTCAGTGTAATAATCACACTGGAAACCAAGTAATCTGTCAGAAAAGTGGTCTGGTGCCCAGCTTCTATAGGTAATGCCCATTCCCCTGTAGGACAACACCAGAAAGCTGAAAATTCACTGTTGAAATAAGGATGCCTGTGCACCAGAAAACACACCACAGGCAGGCCTGTAGCTTCTTGCTTTTCTGGGAGATAATGGCAATCTTGCAATCTGGAAGCTAATGTAAAATCTTTAAATACAAGCTGGTGAGCTCACTCACAAAATACTTCACTGAAGAGCTTGTCAGCTCCCAGGCATAGCTGCAGATACAGTAGGTGTCACCATCCCAAGTGTGCATGGCTGTGCCTACCTGTGCCAGTCCTTGGCAGTAGTCTGGTGTGACTGGACTCTCTTAATTCAACCAGGATCTCAGCTGTAAACAGGTATTGATAGAAAATAAAGGAGGACTAGCAAAGAAATGCCCTTACCGTTTGCATGATGCTGTGTGCCTATTCACATTAGCTTGACCGCTTCCTACCTCCAGCTCTTCCCTGAATGTTTACACCTCAAGAGAGCAATAACTTCCATCTGTAAGTGGAAGTCCTGCTGCACAGGTTGCATTCAACATACAGTTTGTGCTGTTAGGTTTTTTGAACTTTGAGCTGTTCAGGACACTGGTTGGCAGAGTCCCTTGGGAGGAGGTTCTGAAGGGCAAAGGAGTCCAGGAAGGCTGGGCACTCTTCAAGAAGGAAATCTTAATGGCTCAGGAGCGGTCTGTCCCCACGTGCCCAAAGACGAGCCGGCGCGGAACTAGACCAGCCTGGCTGAACAGAGAGTTGTGGCTCGAGCTTAGGAGAAAAAGGAGGGTTTATAATCTTTGGAAAAGAGGGCGGGCTACTCAAGAGGACTATAAGGATGTTGCGAGGCTGTGCAGGGACAAAACTAGAAAGGCCAAAGCTCATCTGGAGCTCAATCTGGCTACTGCTGTTAAAGATAACAAAAAACGTTTTTGCAAATACATAAACACAAAAAGGAGGACTAAGGAGAATCTCCATCCTTTACTGGATGCGGGGGGAAACTTAGTTACAAAAGATGAGGAAGAGGCTGAGGTACTCAATGCCTTCTTTGCCTCAGTCTTTAGCGGCAAGACCAGTTGTTCTCTGGATACCTGGTACCCTGAGCTGGTGGAAGGAGATGGGGAACGGGATGTGGCCCTCACTATCCACAAGGAAATGGTTGGCGACCTGCTACAGCACTTGGATGTACGCAAGTCGATGGGACTGGATAGGATCCAACCGAGGGTACTGAGCGAACTGGTGGAGGAGCTGGCCAAGCCACTTTCCATCATTTATCAGCAGTCCTGGCTATCAGGAGAGGTCCCAGTCGACTGGCTGCTAGCAAATGTGACGCCCATCTATAAGAAGGGCCGGAGGGCAGACCCGGGGAACTATAGGCCTGTTAGTTTGACATCAGTGCCAGGGAAGCTCATGGAGCAGATTATCTTGAACGTCATCACGTGGCACTTGAATGGCAACCAGGCGATCAGGCCCAGTCAGCATGGGTTTATGAAAGGTAGGTCCTGCTTGACGAACCTGATCTCCTTCTATGACCAAGTGACGTGCTTGGTGGATGAGGGGAAGGCTGTGGATGTGATCTACCTTGACTTCAGTAAGGCTTTTGACACCATTTCCCACAATATTCTCCTCAAGAAACTGGCTGCTCGTGGCTTGGACTGGCGTAATCTTCGTTGGGTTAAAAACTGGCTGGATGGCCGGGCCCAAAGAGTTGTGGTGAATGGAGTCAAATCCAGTTGGAGGCCGGTCACTAGTGGAGTCCCCCAGGGCTCAGTGCTGGGGCCAGTCCTCTTTAATATCTTTATCGATGACCTGGATGAGGGGATCGAGTGCACCCTCAGTAAGTTTGCAGATGGCACCAAGTTAGGTGCGTGTGTCGATCTGCTCGAGGGAAGGAAGGCTCTGCAGGAGGATCTGGATAGGCTGGACCAATGGGCTGAGGTCAACTGTATGAAGTTCAACAAGGCCAAGTGCTGGGTCCTGCACCTGTGGCGCAACAACCCCAAGCAGCGCTACAGGCTGGGAGATGAGTGGCTGGAAAGCTGCCTGGCCGAGAAGGACCTGGGAATACTGGTTGATAGGCAGCTGAATATGAGCCAGCAGTGTGCTCAGGTGGCCAAGAAGGCCAACAACATCCTGGCTTGTATAAGAAGCAGTGTGGCCAGCAAGTCTAGGGAGGTGATTGTCCCCCTGTACTTGGCTCTGGTGAGGCCGCACCTTGAGTACTGTGTTCAGTTTTGGGCCTCTCGCTACAAGAAGGACATGGACGTGCTTGAGAGAGTCCAGAGAAGGGCAACGAAGCTGGTGTGGGGTCTAGAGAACAAGTCTTACGAGGAGTGGCTGAGGGAGCTGTGGTTGTTTAGCCTGGAGAAGAGGAGGTTCAGGGGAGACCTCATCGCTCTCTATAGGTACCTTAAAGGAGGCTGTAGCGAGGTAGGGGTTGGTCTATTCTCCCACGTGCCTGGTGACAGGACAAGGGGGAATGGGCTAAAGTTGTACCCGGGGAGGTTTAGGTTGGATATTAGGAAGAACTTCTTTACTGAAAGGGTTGTTAGGCATTGGAATGGGCTGCCCAGGGAAGTGGTTGAGTCGCCATCCCTGGAGGTCTTTAAAAGACGTTTAGATGTAGCCCTTAGTGATATGGTTTAGTGGAGGTCTTGTTAGTGTTAGGACAGAGGTTGGACTAGATGATCTTGGAGGTCTCTTCCAACCTAGACGATTCTGTGATTCTGTGATTCTGTTTTCTTTAGTTACTCAATGTCCAGTTAATCTTAAATAAATTATCATTCTTGAATGAAGAAAGATTTGGGCCTGAGGAAGCACAGCCTAATCATTGTTCTTGCAAACTTAAGACAATATATTTCTGGACTAAAATATAAGGAATTTATATGTTCTTTTTCACTGTGCAATATTCCTATTTTTGTTGAGCAGGAATTTCCTTACCCACTGAACTTGTTTCCATATGAGCCACTGCAACTGTTTTCTTGTTTTCTGTTTCTTTTTTCTTTTCTTTTTTTTTTTTTTTAATTTTCCATGTCGTTTTTCCCAATATTTTCGATCTTAATTAGATTTTTTTCACATTCAGAGAGGTTGTGTCCCCAGTTCTGAATCACCTAGTATTACAAGAATCAAAGTATCATGAAATTTGGCTGTAAAATGGGGTTGGTTACACATAGTTTGTAGTTATGTGTGTGTATGTGTGTTTATCCAATGAAGATATTAAGAAAATATACTCAGTTGCCAGCTCAGTCGACAAAGAACACTTTCATATTTAATCACATATTGTCATTACAGCATATTATTATTTCTGAGACATACAAAGATTTGACCTTTATTATTCAAATTTCTAGTTAATGTATTTTAACAATGCTGTGCTTTTGGTTCATGTAAAATAGTTTTATTCTAAAATTAGACTATTTAGTAACAATAATGAATGTGAGCTTTAATCTGCATGCAGCCATGTCCTCTTACTCCCTTAAGGTACTAAATTGGGATCTTTTCATGCATTGTAATTTGGGAAGTTGTTCCTGAGCAATTGCACACACAGTTAAGCCAATCTTTCTTCCTCAGGATGGGAGATTCCTTCCTGATGCAAACTAGTGACTATGATTTCCTTTTCCAGGATACTTGACTTTGACTGATAGCAGCTAACCTATTTCTTAAAATATCCCCTGAAGCTAATGCTGCGAAGCTCAGAGCTGTGTGACCTGCCCTCCTGAGGCAGAGCATCCTGTGCATAAAGCCATTGTATCCCAGGGCATGTGTGCATGGCAGTCTCTGTGGGTGCATGTATGGGTGTATATGGAGAGGGCAAACCTCCTTCGTCAAGTTTTCTTCAAAATTCCAGCTGGAACAGCAAGCCAAAAGCAAACACAGAACTAAGGTCAAGGCAAGAAACCAGGAAAAAAAATGTTTGGGCAAAATATAGGTTAAAAAAAAAAAAAAAAAAAAAAAAAGCTTTTTTTACTGATACTAGCAAGAAAAACAGAATGATATAATCCACTTGAATGGGAAATTACATGTTCTTCCAACCTATCTTTCTGGGTCAGTTCCTCATTTCCTCAGTTATAAGCTGGTAAGTTAGAAGCTGTTATATTGTCATTTACACCTGTGCAGAGTACAAGTCTAGCAAACAGTTTTCTTCCTTTTGCCCCCATGTAAATGCTTTCCCTTTAGTTTCTGCTCTTTCTGCAGCAGGAAAGGTGGAGAGCCAGCCTTCCCAGAGGTACACACCAGATCTCTTCAGAGAAGGACCTGTAAAGGGGAACAAGCTTGTATTAACACCATCCCAATGGATTTAAGGAGGAATTAACATAAGCCTGTCTCCCATGCCATGCCACTGTCAGTCCTTCTGCCAGACTCCTAGTCCCTGGCCAGCTGGTTCCTGTCTCCAGTCAGTACCCTTTTTGTCTCAGGTCTGCCCAGAGTTCCTTGTCCAGTATTTTCCACCCTGATTTCAGTGCTCTGCTATCTCACAGTCCCCTAATTTCTGGCTCCATCTTCTTCTTTCCAGCTGATTCCAGTCTCTAAGTCAAGAAAGTCTCTGTCCTGCCCCAGGCTGCTCCATCTCCACACCAGCTGATGTGCTATTTTTCTTTTCTCAGTGTAAGCAGTGCATGGCAGGGCATCCCAGGGAGACCACAGGAGATACATTCCTCTGCCTCCAAACCAAAGTCCCTGCAACGTCCTCAGAGGCAGACACAAGTAGTGTGCAGAAAATTCAACGACTTCAGGCTGTAGCCATGGGCTGTGCTATGCTCAGCATGAGAGAATCACCTCAGAGAAACAACTATCCTGCCCTAGCAAGTCTCTACAGAACATGCGTGAGCTGTCATCTCCTGAGGGTTTGTAACTTACACTCACCATATGATTTAAACGACCATTTAAACAGTTTGTAACTTACACTCACCATATGATTTAAACGACCAGCTACTGCAGTCTGCTTCTGAATAGAAAATGCTCGCCATGCTAGGGCCAGCCTTGGAGTTACTCACAGGACGAATATCTTTGAATGCGGAATAAATCACAGCAAGTAGCAAACAGTCATCTGACTTGTCACAAAGATGACAGGAAGGGAGGATGGAGCTGAAATTAATAAATTATCTTATGGCAAATTATTTACCTAGTTCTAGCAAAGACGGGGGGCCAGATCCTGAGGTGATATAAATCACCCTAATCCTATTAAAGTCAAGGAAAATATTCTGAGTCTAAATGAGACTTCTGCATCATGTAATTTGACCTCTGTCATGACATAAGACAGGAAATTTCAGTCATTCACCTCTTTATTAAGTTTAACACTAATTATTTTTTTGGGTAACATTAATGGGCATTGGGCTTGAAGTGTTTTTTCACTGTTTCAAACTATCTTGTAACACTGCTACTTCAGAACAAATACATATACTTACATATATGCATGTATGATTGTGTGTACATACATTCACTGCAGATGGGGGGGGGCTGTCTTTAATGTTATTTGTGTTTAATTAAGCTCCTAGCAGAGGGCCTTTCAACTTATTTTCAGTTGAGGGAAAATATCTATATAATGAATGTCAACAGAATGACATTTGCATTTCCCACGCTTTTTTTTTTATCACAGCCCTAATCATAGAACCATAGAATCAGAGAATCGACCACAGAATCTTAGAACCATAGAATGGCTTGGGTTTGAAGGGACCTTATAGATCATCTAGTTCCAACCCCCCTGCCCATGCCACCCACTAGACCAAATTGCTCAAAGTCCCATCTGACCTGGCCTTGAACACTTCCAGGGATGGGACATTCTATTTAAGCATCTGAAAGGTCACTCTTCAGAAATTCAGGGTCCTGAGTTTGTTCTTTGCCAGGCCCATATTCCTCAAGATCACAAACTCAACCAGGATTTGGTCACTCCAGCCCAGACTGCCTCCAGTCTTAAACTCTTTAATGAGTTCATCTACGCTGGCAAGCACCAGGCCCAGTAACACTTCTCTGGCTGGTTTGTCTGATACCTGGACCAGGAGTTTATCCTCAATGCCCTCCAGGATTGCTTACAGCCTGCAGTGTGGCTTTCCCAGCAGACATTGGGATGGATGTCACTTCCATAGAAAGTGGAGGTGATATTATGTGCTGCTAAGTTGTCAAATGCTTGTTCTTCTCTGAATCGGAGTCATGGTAGCTGCAAATATTATAGCTACAGGCATGGACATAACATCTTACCTTGCTCAACCCTGAGGAACAACATCTGGGGGAAAGAACCTGGCTAAGGCAAAAGGGGCAGAGAACTGCCCATCTTGTAAACAGCAGGTTTGATAACCGAGAGAAAACAAGGCAGTAAGTGACTCCTGCTGAAAACATTTATGCCAAGGACAGAAACCAAGTATTTTCATATGCATGAATGACATACTGTGAATTCTCCTGTGTTTGCTATGCTGTCTACGTGTGTGTGTATCTGTGTGCGGTTGCTAATTAGTTTATATGACAGAACACAATATAATTAAACAGTTTTATATTAAGTCTCACCATTTAAAATTGCTGCAGCTTATAACCTGTTTTCTGAGTTTAGATTAATGGTGACATCTAATTGAGCTGTAACTGAGCTACAGCTGGCTATCCATGCATCATTATAGGAGTGCCCAGTGTCATAGAGGAGACTGATAGAGATCAGCCTGCCCTGCCTGTCCTCAGTGCCTTGTGTAACCTGGGACTATAAAATCAATCATATGCAATTAGGCATAAATGTCATTATTGGAAAGCTGCTGTAAAGCAAAAGATGTCCCTTTTAGCTCCTGGTAAACATGTGCATAGTAAGCACAAATATGGCAGATCAGTTTCACTAAGCAATTATTTTCTCGGTGTGAACATCCTGTTAAACATATTGAAAAATTTTGAAGGATAGTTGCTTTAAAAAATAAATAAATAAATCTCAGTAAGTATACTGTGATTATTCATTCATGCAGCCTAACAATTGTCCATTACAAGTACACAATTGTTACCTACCACTTTGACTAAATATTCTCTCACTGTTGCTTTTTCATCATTCATATACATCTTCTAAACTGATGTTTGTTTGTTGCAACACTTGTAAAGGTGCCATTTTGCCAACACTGTTTTTTGCTCTATGACACTAGCTTCTTTAGTGACTTTACACTTAGTGACTGTGTAATCTTGGTTTTGTTTTCATTTGTGTTCTGCTACTGCTCCTAGCTTCTTCCTGTTATGTATGGATAGAGGAGACGGGAGGAAAAAAGGATTTTTGTTCTTTTGTTTTATACTCTATGGTTCCTGTCTTGGTTCAGATTGGTCCCAGTTCTCCAACTTCAGTGCAAATGCCTGACACCTGCCCCACTGTCCCCGGTGACATTCTTTTGCAGCCATACTAACTGATACTGGGCAGATTTTAGATTGTAGTCCCTTGGGAGAAAGACCCTGTCTTCATTGTATTGCAAAGAACCTAGTACGTGAATGAGTAGGGTCACCAATCGTAACAGTAAACTCCACTGAGAAATGTTGCAGATCTGATAGCTGTTGAACTTCTCAGTGCGTTTTTTTTCAAGTTGATTTTACAAATTTTTTTTTCATATAATTTAAGTCAACTTATCGTCTTGGTTACTAGTCTAACCTCCAAGCCTGTATAAAGCCTAAAATAGCTTTGGACAAGATCTGTGAGAACAGCCATCTCTCCTTAATGCAAAAGTCAGGGTTTTTAACCCACAGCATTCAAGTGGTTTCACAAGGGTATCACTCATTTAGTTCTTTGGATTCCTCAAACAAACCATGCCTGACAGCATAAGTTTGGATTTTGATCAAGGGCTTTTAGTGACAATACAAGCCACAAGAACAAAATTGGTATAGTTTCAACATGCCACTAAAATCCGCAGCTAAATAGAAAAGACATACATGCTGTCTAATGATGTGCTGAAGCCATAGTCTATTTATATGGCTCAAGAAAAAGAAGAAGGAAAAACAAAATCATCAGATACAAACATTTATGTTTGGAAAATATTGTGCAAGTTGTATCAGAAGAATCCTTCCTTTGTGGTATCATGCAGCTGAAACCCCCCAGCAATGCTTTCAACAAGTATAATTGCAAATTTGAGTAGCTTTTCTCGAGATTTTGGTTAAAACTTGATAGTTCCTATTAGAACCATGCAGACTGGGTATTTATAGCATTTTAGCTCCTGCTGCACACTTCTTTTCATATTTGAAAGCTTCACATCATCATGTTTAGCAGTCACAGAATAAATAGCTTAGAAGATCATAACATTTAATTTTTCTGGAAGAGCTTTTTGCATTTCATTACTTTTTGCCAATCTTTATATGTGCTATTAATAGAATAGCTACATTTCAATTAACAATTACTAGTTAACAGTAGCAAGATCACTTCTGCAATCCATTTCTTTTTAGTCGTTTAGTTTGCTTATTTGATTGTCTGTTAGAAAATCATGGATTTCTTTGCAGTTAACATTGCCAGTAACACAGTTGCAATGTCCTTCAAATAACTGAACAAATCGGGTCTGTGTTTGCTCATGAGATGTGTGTTAGCTGAGACATAGAAGTAGAAATACTACCTTAAAATTGGGTTTTCATTCTCAGTAATGCCTGCCACAGCTCTCAGGATTTCTGTTGCAGACCACCTTCTGACCATTATTTCAGGTGAAAAGAAAAGATTATAGATGGGCATATACATTGTTTAGCTTCACTGATTGCTCTGGGCTTCAATTCCCTTGGGAAATGGGACTATTGTACTTCCCTGATAAGTCTATTTTTATTTCCCGTATTAGTAATTCACTGCTACCTAACAAAGATGTCACGAGAGTGAATGGAAGACAGATAGCAAGAAGAGAGTGTCTCGAAATACAGGTGTTTTGTCTTGAATTCAGGACAGATTACCATTCTGGCTTTACTCCCCATTCTGTCTCTGTCCCTTTCTTCAGGATGTGCAGCCATAGTTAAGATCTTAAGTAAGGGTCTAGCCTTATAATGCCATGCTCACTTGAATCTCAGCAGACACATAGCAGCAGCAAGTACTGGCTTAATGGCTTAGTTTTGTGGTGAAATAGTCAGCCAGTTTCAGAGGGGTATTTAAGTGACACTGAAGCCAGGACTAACTGGCCACGGAAAACAGATCAGGAAGTCATTGGTTCTTCATCCTTCTTTCATCAGGTCACAAAGAGAAAAAGTAGCTGGTGTCTTGTGTTGGAAATGAAACAGTAGCAGCATGAGTCTTTCCTCACACCAGGAGCTGCAAACATAGTCCATTATGATCTGCGATAAGTATGAGACAGTATGGTGGAGCTATAAAGGCCAGCGAAGCACAGTGTAAGATGCAAGAGAGAATGGCTCAGTGGGATATGCAAAATTCTGGGGTTGTTTCAATGGTCATGCAGGTGAGGCACAGTGGAGATCCCAAAGAGGAATTACAACCTCCCTCAGCCATCTGGAAAACCAAATAAAACCATATGCGCTCTCACTTCCAAATTTCCTTAGGATTATTGTGATACTAAGTTAATGTTCTCCAGGTCAAAGCAACCTGTGTGTCTTTTCTTCTACTCCCATGTGTTTGATTTCATTTTTTTTCTTTCTGTTCCTCATGTTAGAGCAGCTAATCCAAGCATTCCTAAGGGTATTTTGCTGCAGTTCAGCAGTTGAAGCTGCTGTCCATCCACTTGCAATCTGGGCATAAGCAAATTGGATAGACAATGTACACTCTTTGTTTTACTGCAGTCTCTCTTATGCCATGTGGTAAGGCTTTTCCTCTTTTAAATGACATGAGATGCTGCACACTTCTCTTTAAACGTCTGTCTACTCAGTAACAATATTTTTATGGGATCTTAGAAGGTATAAAGCAAAGATAAATGCCTGAGAGCTTGTTTTGAGGAGTAAGCTTTGTCAGCTGCCTGTGAAATGAACTGCATTCCCTGCCCCCCTCTCCAGCTGATGTACAGCATGCCGGATGGTGGTCTGACAGCGTAAACAGGGACAGAAATTTCTCATTCACTGTCTCATAGTTAGAGAGTAATTTCTCCTTTGCCTGCACCACAGTGTGCTATGGAAATGCAGAGCGACTACAAGGGATGATGGACAGTCCTGCTGTGCGTAACTAACAGGTGCCACACAGATAGATTTCACTGACTGGGCTGGATGTGCCTCTGCAGAGGGTCTCCTCGCGACCTGTCATGCAGCCTCTCCTCCTTCCATTAGGGCTTTATAAATCTACAGGCACACTAGTACGTTGTGGGTAGAAAAAGAAAGGTGACTTCAAACAGTCTTCTATTTAAGCAACTTCTGTCTCAAGTAGGTTCTCACAACTCATTTTCTGATGTCATTTACAACAGTGAAAAGCTGGAGTTCCGCTCTTTACCTCTCTGGAGTTATAACTGGATTCACACAGGTGTGACTAAAAGCCATGTTTGCTTTCTATAGAAATCTGCATATTTATCTTTCTTGATAAAGTGCTGAAAATCATGGTCACAAAGCTGGCAATGTGCCTTAGCTGCAAATGCTGAAAGAGAGAAAAGAATGGTGACAAGTTTGGAAATTATTCTTTTCTCTATACTTGAGAGTCAAATAGATTCCTACTTCTTGAACTATAAAGCCATTTAAAAAAAAAAAGAGGAAAAAAAAAAGAATAAGACTCAGCATTTCCTTAGGTTTATAGCACACAGAGATGAGGGAAGAAAAAAGGAAACAGTTTTATTTCTTTTCTGTTTTACAGTCAGTCTGAATCCTGTCTGTGAAAAATGCTCCACTTTTTCTGACCTTTCCCACCATGAATTTAAAAAATGTCACCTCTTTGCTCAGTCTCAGATTTATAGCAGAATGTCTAACGCCTGGGTTGTGCATACACAATTAAAAAAAAAAAGAATTGCTGTTAGTAATCCGTGTAATACCATGTGGGTGAATTTGGGTGAGCATGAAAGCTCCAGTGAACTGTTCACCTCCACAGTAAATGTAGCAAACAATCCCCTCTAAGTTCACAAACTGAATGCTGTTTCCCATGAAGAAAAACTCTTTATCATGCAGCCTGAATGTGCCCATTAGGATGGCAAAGGAGTGTGGGTCTGAAGAGAAAACTTTTTGCTGACAGCTGTGGGAGAGGGATTCTGCAGTCCTGTGGCAGTACAGGGTCCTCCCAGCCCTGAGCTCTGAATCCCCAGCTCTCCTGAGGACTGTGCCCTTTTATCCAGCTAGCTCTCAGTTATCTGGCTCCAAAACCAAATAACTGTGAATTTTAAAGCCTGTTGAGTTGCTTCAATTTGCATTAATATGCTCAAGATCAGAACTTGGCCTATTGTGGACAGTCTGTCTGAAAGACTCATTATTTTCCCTCTCAGCTTCTAGGCAGCATCTGGACTATTGATAACAATCTTGGAGCCAGAAGCTGTGAAACACATCATGAAAACCAAGCTGAGAGTGCCTGAGTGAAACGCAGTAGCACAGTCATGAAGGACTAGTTTTCAAACCAGGGCCTCAGCTCTCAGACACCCCACCTGTTTGCCTGCATAAACACACACCATCAGGTGGATGGAGGCTAGAAGCCATCTTTAAGCTGCCTGAAAGCATGAAGAGTTACCCCTACTTACAATTTTAACCTATTAAATGTCGCTGTGGAAGGTCTAATTATCTACATAAATGTCTAATCACTTTTTGAAACCTGCTAAGCCTCTGACCTCAGTAAGACTGGTGGCAATGAATCACAAAGTTTACAAGCCACAATTAGATAGCAATTGGGGACAGTCTGGGCAAGAGTGCCTCCCAGCACCAAGCACATCTGCTAGTGAGCCAGTAGGGAATTTAGTTTTTTACTATCAGAGATGATAAAAGTCTTGCTTCATAATCCTTTTAGGTATTTTACTCATGCAGCCTTACCTAGCACAAATATCTGTGTATAATGAGCATTGCCAGATTGCTCTGTTTTTGAAAGGCTTTCCATTGTTAGGGTTTATTGAGTGAGAAATGGCATGGGTTTGGTTTTCCCTTTGAAAGGAGTAGGAGTGAGAAGGGAGAAATGCCCCTGGATTTCTTGGTCGGGGCATCTCAGCTGTCTCCTGATGGGAAAAGTGTGGTGTCCAGGTGTAAAGAGCAGATGAGTGTGGTGCTTGCAAAATTAAGAAGAAACCTAATCTAAAGTGCTGAGGATGGAAGAAATCTCTGCTTAACTTACGCCACCTTGCATAGCTCTTACTTCTAAAGGGGTGTAGAAGCTACCCTGATGGACAACAGGGCTCCCACAGGTGAAGCATTGGAGGACTCCCAGGTTGCTGAAAGCCAACATTTCTGCTGTTCCCTGACTCATGCAAGGTGATACAGGTTTGCCTGGTGCAGGCTGCACAGGGCTGGGTCAGGGCATTTTGTGACATTGGACCAGGTGAAGCAGTGCACACAGGGGGCTGTTGCAAGTGCTGCCTGTTGCACCAACCCATCCAGCTCAGCAGGGAGGGAAAAGAACAGATGTGTTTTTAGAGACACTGTTATCATATAAGTGGTGACTGTCCACTAAAGAAAGGCCAAACACGGAGAAGTGAATATAATGGAATAGTTTCAGGTCATCTGTGGCTTGGGCTTGTTACAGCTGTCTGCCTTTTAGTTTTGAGATGCTGGAACTCACCAGGTGGGCATTTCACCAAGCAGGCGGCAATGCAGCTGCCTTCTTAGGACTGATTCTCATTATACTTCTCTCTACCAGCAGTCTGCTGATGAAAACCACATTCATAGGACGGCACGGCATGGCACAGAGCAGCATGGCACTGAAATCTTCACATAGGAATAAACAAATCATGCTTGAATGCCTGTGTCTGGAGATGCCTTGTTGCTTCTTTGCTGTGCTATCCCATGAGCCAGAATTTCAAGAAACTGTTACATAAAATGCAGTATTTCCCTTGCTTTGCAACCAAACGAATAACAATAGTAGGTGAGGAAACACTCCAGAGACAAGCATTAGCACTGTGCACAGATATTTCTGTGGAATATATTTATCATCTTCTAACTGACTATCATTTCTGAGCACTTGAACAGCCATTTCTCTGAATTCTGTTACAGAAGAGCTTGGCTCTGGGGGCAGCTTTCTTTAGCTGCTGTTTGCCATTGTTTCTAAGCCTCCTGCTGTTTTTCTAAACGTTAGAGCAGGCCAACAGTACATTTGTTTCACTTCAAATTCTTGCACAACAAACACGAAACAAAAAAGAAGCCCAGTTCTTGCACTCAAGGGAATGAAGAGCTGGGTAGAAAAGGTCAGTGGCTGAAGGCTGCTACTCTGTAGATTAATGCTCAGATTCACTCCGCATTTGACATCCCTACAAAACATCTCTACAAAAACAGCTCACACTTGGAGCCCGCTACCTGAACCAGTAAATAGTTCCTTTTGCACAGAAGATGGCTGCACAGCCAGGTCTGCACAGCCGTATTGCACGCAAGTTGCAGGGCTGTGGTATACGCTGCCCTGCTGGAGGCTGCATGCAGCTGGACGCCATCCTCAGCTGGGCGTCATACCAGTGAGGGGGCTGTGTGAGAGCAAGAGAAACACGTAACTCAAATATGCAGAGGATTTCTGGGAGCTGGGGAGAGGACAGTGAGGTGTGGCTGCATACTCCTTCTGCTTCATCTCCTGGAAGCTTGCTGCTAAACTGAACTCAGCCTCCGCCATGCCTGCATGCACTGGCCTGCAGCCCTGGACCTCATGTAGACTTTTGCTGGGGTGAGAAACTCATTTTCCTTCCCCTCCATTCAGACAAATAGAAGGTGGATTCACTCCATCCTCACACAGACACAGTTTTGCCTTCCAAACAAAAAGTTTTAGAGAATGTGAGAATCTGACTGGGATGCTGGTGCCTTTCACAGCAAGGAGAGCTCGGGAGGTCAACACAAAAACAGCAGGAGACCACAGTCTCCAGCTTACCTCTTTAATTCGTCTTTCATCATTTTAGTTTAGCAACTGGCACAGTAGGCACTGTGACTTTGTTCCCGTGACATTTCATCATGAGAATGAGTGCAGCCTTGGACAAGATGAGTGGAAAATCACTTTAGGAGTCAATGATGAGCAAACTTATTCAAAATCTTTTCTTGTTCAGGACTCTGAAACATTCTCCCTGCAAATCTGTTTCAGGATCTAGATAAAGAGCAAAGACTCAGATGATAATTAGGCCTCTGACAATTGTGGTGAGTTGAAGAACAGACCTGTTAGATTAGTCTTGAATGCCGTTCTACCAGCCTGTTATTTTGCTCTGGTTTTTAATCATCTTGCCTGAATGTTTGTGTCAGTTCTACCTTGTTACTTATCCCTCTGTCTCTTGACCTGCTAAAATGAAACAGAGACCACTAGTAATGTATTAAAAAATGAAATGGTGAAACATTACACATTGCTGAAAAATTAATGGGAAAACTTTCATAAAATGTCATTCAACACATTCAAAGTGATATTAAACACTTTCAGTCATACAGAGTCAAACAACTACAAACCTCAGTATTCTTTATGAAAAATCAGCCTTGTGCTTCTCTCTTCCAAAATGGGGTAGAATAATATAGATTTTGGCTGAGAGAGTGGATTACTTTAGAGGCTTGGTTTTTCCTACTGGGAAAATGAAAAATTTGTGCATGTATAATAAGGAAAGAATAACCAGAGCTGCTCCACATGAAGGTTATTTTCAGTTCATCTTTGTGCTATTCCTAATTGATTAATCCATTTTTATAACTTCAGAACTTTTTAGTGGTGCATTTCCTCTAGGCACCGGAGTGTCCCAAAACTACTCAACTGGGACTCACAAACTTAGCAATGAGATTTTCAAAGTAGCAGGAGGAGTGCAAATGCCAAATGCTTGTTTGAAATAGTTAAATCTCTGCTGGTATGAAAAGACCTGTCCCAGGTGTTAAAGCCAGACACTCATGCTACAATAAATTCCACCTTGATGGTGACTGCAGTGCTAAACCTATTGATTTATATTTTTGTTTTCATGCTGAAGATACTTATTTAAAATGTTAAATATGGATTTGAGTCTGTCACTGATGTTTCTAATATGAATGCTTTGTTCTTGTTACCAGTAAGTCATACACATGTGCAAATATAAGTTTTAGTGTAATGACGGCAGCTCAATATGTATCAAGCCACAAAGACAGCTCTCGCTTCTTCAGCTTGCCTGACCTAGGAGTATGTTAAACCTACAAGCATCATCAGGAGTGAGGTAGCCACACGGAGCTTATTGTCAAAGAGCTCTGAAATCAGCAGCACCCAGGAAAATGAGATCACTATGATGGACTATAAAAAGATACTTGTGTTACAGATCTTTTGGGACTTCATGGGTTTAATGGCTTTAAAACAAGATTTGGTGGCAAAATGCTGAAAACTATGTCAGCAATGAACTGTTGCAAACTCAGTTTTGTGAAGCTTCCATTTACTTCTTAGGAGTAGCCCAGATTAAAGTACTTAATTGTACCCTAGCTTTGATATTTAACAATTAAGTAAGCCTTGTTTGACTGAGAAACATCTTCTGAGCAAATTACAGGTGAAGAACAAATGATATGTTTATACCTGTCATATGTCTGAGTGAGCAAACTGCAATGAAACCATTACTGAGAGACAGTCTTTGACAAAACTTAACCGTTAGCCTAGTTTGCTCTTAGGTGTTTCTTGTCAGTTTTGTTTCTTTTCACCTAGAATGAGCTTCCTTTTACACCTTTTATCCCCACCCCAGCCTTCTTTGAGTACCTGGGAAAGCAAAATCATAACGTCACTTAGACGTCTAGAAGATCCTCCAATCCAAACCAAAACAAACTGAACATTATGACATGCATTGTCTGTTTGATATCTTCAAGCATGTGTAAGGACATGTACACATTTATTATAAGAGAACTATGTAATATCCATGTTTTCTGGCTGAGAAATTCTGAGAACAAACCACTTCACCACCATGCTGCATTTTTTTAATGGAGAACCTTCAGGAAACAAGATGTTGTTTCCTCATTAGCCTGACATTATTGTTTCATATTGCTCACCCAACAAGAAGTTGTGCAGGTTCCTTTAACTCCCATACTGGTATTATCGTTAAGGAAGAACATCCTGTGGGGAAATGTTGTAGTTTGTGCTGCCTGATATAAATAACTGTATTAGGTTAATATGATTAAGGCTAATGAGACTCAGAACCTCATCCAAAAATTTGTCATTAAAGCACATTTACCACTGATGAATTAATTAGTAAAATACACATCACCTTTTCTGTGGTATATGTGCTAGGACTAGTCAAAAAATGTCAACCACCAAACATTCTCACGGTGGCAGCTTCAGCTTATAAATCTGAAAAGGGGATAGATGGACAAGTCCTGCTAATGTACTCTCTGGCACTGATCCTCAAAACCCAGAGAACAAAATTTAGCACAGAGGGAAGAGGCAAAAGTGCAGAGCGGGTATTTACCAGCATCTTTTGCTCAGTGACTGTCTCTTGCAGCTGTTTCCACCTATTTTCACCTTTTCCCACCCCCTTATCAGTCATATTTAAGAGCAAAGGGAAACAGAATCTTTGGAAAGATTTTTTGAATAGCAGAATGTACTTCTGGATTTATTTAAGGATCTATAGATCTCATGACTGATTTTGTTCTGAGATACCTGTGCGAAGTTCCCAAGCAATTTACAAGCAAAACTTAAGATTTGCAATTAGAGCTCTGCAAAGGGGGCTCATTTCACTTCTCTGATATTTTTAAAAGTTCTAGTTCATTTCTAATTTACCTAACAACTTCAAGTGAAACTGAAAGACAGATCAAATTCAAAGTGACAATACGCAAAATGATTACCTGGACAGACTTTTCCTGGTACCACTGCCTCTCTATGATATAAACAATTTTACAGCTTCCAGTCATTTTCTACCAAGTTTGTAGCTCCTTTTTGAGCTAAGTCATCCTTCTTTGACTCCACTACACCTTTAGGCAAATTGTTGCAATAACTGACAGCACTATTTATTGCCACTTATCCCTATTATTTGTCTTCTATTAATTCAGCCCAAATCACCCTGAGTTTGTGTCTCACTGCAATAATACTGAGCTCATTTCAGCAGGGAGAGAGGTGTCTATGCATGGTATGTACTAACTCCCATCAGAGCTGCAAAATTTGAGATGTTACTCTATCACCACTTTTGTAATAAACTAACTTCATGACTACTGTTACCTTTTTAAAGTATTTCATGATGTCTTTTAAAACTCCCCTCTATCTGATTAGCCTGAGAAGCAAGCTTGTCATGGGATGAGGTTTTGCTAAGGACTACCATCCCTATTTTTCAGGAAACATGTGAAGGTGCATGGGGCTTGCTCAGAGACTGAGCTAATAAACTTTTGATTGTCCTCAGAGAAATCTGGTTTCTTGAGAAAGCTGGGATACAGACAAGTTCATGTTCATGTTTACGTAAAAGAAATGATCTAGTGTAGCTGGTAGTGGTCCAACTCAAGAAAATTTCCACAAATAGCTTTAGAAGCTCACTGGTAAAAAAAAAAGTATCAGTTCACATTTAATTATTTAGTCAGGCTGCTATGCTGACATGTAAAACCATTGACCCGTTAGTACCAACACAGGTAGTAGTCTTTTCATGGCTACGTGTATGTTCCTAATATATTAAATACATACAGTGGTATGGTAAAAGGGCTAAAAGAGAAAGGTTTGATATTACATACTGCAGTGCTTTCCACACTTCTGCATTAAGGAGCAGAGAGCTGTTTCTGTTCTTGCTTTGCTCAGCACAAAATAGCAGATGTGCCCGTGACACACTCA
This sequence comes from Cygnus atratus, assembly GCF_013377495.2. Classification (NCBI taxonomy): domain Eukaryota; kingdom Metazoa; phylum Chordata; class Aves; order Anseriformes; family Anatidae; genus Cygnus; species Cygnus atratus. Next base: position 67,178,733 of record NC_066396.1, read on the forward strand.
CACATGGCACGTACACTCATGGCACAGGGCAGAAGGTCAGGTCTGGGTCTGCAAACGCATGCAGTGCAATCACACTGGGGAACTAAGCACATTCTGTGTACACTATAATTGCATCTGTAATATTTGAAGGCATTAGAAATTGCCTTTATTGAGGGAAGGGCTGTTGACCAAGACTCTGGTGCTGTCACTAGTCCGTTTAGAAAGAGTGCTTGGTTTGTTCTTTGGTACCTGAGCACCTGTGAGAGCTATACAGACAGGATCATAGAGTGTGCACCCAATTTACTGTCTAACAGAGATGGGAAGGTACATTATCAATCAGAAAGCACTGATGGGGACAGCATGTCTTTGCAACACCTTATATTTAATTAACTTACAGTGTAGGACAGACCATGTACCAGTTACTGTCTCAAGGTGAATGTGGTTCCTGAAATGAACTCTTTGATTTGATGGAGACTTTGGTGGGGGATTCACAGTCTGCCTCAGGTCATGCACAATAACGTTGTTTAATAACAAACATTTTTTTTGTTGTTAACTTACAGAGAGAATGCAAAGACCAAAACTTGCTGAATGTTTGACCTCTGCATAGTTACCACTATTAAATTTTCACACTAAGAATTACATGGTCAAGAATCCCTTTAAAATACATTTGCAGGTATGAACCATGTAATTACATATGTAAGTGGTAATATGTATATGCAAATTCAGTAATTACATATGCAAAAAACACAGAGCTGTGATCAGCACTGTGAGTTGTGTGGAATGTGTCTGACACTAAACCACCAGGCTGGAGAATTTTGTACTCAATCAGTATTATGATTCTTTTAATTATGTGTATCATCATAATGATGAATCTTACATGCAGGGTGTGTTTACCTGTGATCTCTGGCTCCTATTCCATTTCCTGATGGAAAGCTATTGTTCTTTGCATCATTAGTGACATATTTATTTCCAATTCACCTCTCCTTTTTACAATTTCTTCTTTATTTTTTTAAGTTCTCTGTGTTTTCTTCTTCTAATTTCTTTTTTTTTTTTTCAAAACTATTCTCCAGAGGAAAACTAAGTCCAGAGTTTCTGGACCTGAAGGCCTATATTTAGACTTCTGTAATCAGATTTATGGTACATAAATAAATAGCTCAATCATCAAAGTTGTTGAGAACCCATAATTATCATCAGCTTCAGTATGTATCTAGTTTCCACAAATCAAGAGCTGCAAAGGCTGGTTTTGAAAATATGCAGACCAGTGAGCCTCTGTGTTTGAAACCATGATCTTCTGTGGCTTCTCTGTGAAATCAGTGGCAGTCTTAGAACAGAAAAATTCCTAGCTTTCAGGCCTATGGTTGACCCATCTGCTGCTATAGACCCTTATGAAGGCACAGGTAATTCCTTCAGTAAAGATCTGTCTTGTTTCAACAGGAAATTCATTCATATGCTAGAGCATATGTAACTGTATGCTCAGCCCATGGACCAAATACTTTTTATAGCACACAAAAAAAAAAAATACCAACTTATATCAGTCTTAAAGATTAGTTCCTTGTTATATGAAACTTCTAAATTCTAAAATATATAACTTATCATCCCTGAAATGTTCTAGTAAAATACACCATTTGATAATTTCTAGGAATCTGTTTTTATAAGTCACAGCTAAATAAAACTGAGAGATTGAAAAGTATTAACAAGGACAGTTACAAACCACCTTCCCACTGTGTAAACTTTCAACAGTATGTGACTGGTTTTTAATATTCTCTCATAAATAGCAGTTTTCTTGCTTGTGAGTGACACTGAATGTTCACAGTAGATGAGTCTAATGGCATTATTCTTTCTTCAGGTATGCTGCAGTCTGCCTTTTGCTTTCCTGTTTTTCTCTGGATACTATGAAGCTCAGAAAGGTTTGCTCATTATTCAGTTTTTAGTGTAAAAATTTTATTGTGCTAGTCCCCTCCTCGCCTGCACCCCAGAACCATCCGCATGCTGCCGTTTGGTAACGCTGTGGTTGATCAATTCTTTGTGTGGAGACCTTTCAGGTTTTCTTTTATTCAAAGGTTTGCAGAGTGAGGCAAGGGAGCAAAGTCAGAAAAGTTAAGGCTTGCTAACTTCCATCTCTGCAAGACACGGCAAGCTGAAAGCTTGCAGAAAACACTGTCTGAGATAATTATATGAAGAGTGAGAAGGAAAAGATATTCATTTGACACTAGAAAATACTTTGAAAAGAGTCTTTTCCTGAAGGTGTAAATTGAGAGGATAGTACCCATTAACAATAAGTCTCTTGCTAATGAAAAAGATTATGTATCTAGAATTCGAGGTTTATTTTGTCACTGTTTTGACAGTCTGTGATGTCTATAAGTGCTTTTCCAATATTCCCATGTATTGAATGAAGCTGGCGTTCATTAACTAGCTTTTGGCTTCTGCATTTGCTCTCAGCTTAATTAATGTATTTAGGCAGTTTGGAGCTACATTTACATGAAAATGAGAGTATAGCCAGTGGAACTTACACTGATCATTTCTTAGATATAAATAGAAACATATTTGGGAATGGACAAGACTAGTGAGAAAATATATATATATATATAAATAAAATCTAAGTGAAAAGATTCTGTGTTTAGGGTAAAAAATATAATAAAAATGAAAATATGAAACATTGAACAAATTAGTGGAAGAAATATGATAATAGATGTTAAAAGAGAGGGTTTTCTTAATTTCATTTTGGTTAGCCATTTCACTACTGCAATGGTTTTCAAACTTGTAGTTAATTAGCTGTGGTTGGTCAGAAAATACAAGAAAAATGCCTTGTACAATGCCACTGTATCATCAGGCCTCGTGTAGGGCCAAACTTGCCAAAAAGTGCTGGGATATGCATCAGATACAGTGCAGAATGACAAAATGAAATTGTTATACAGGGTGCACAGTGCAGCAATATGGGAAAGGAACTAGAGCCTATACATGATGATGACACACTGGTTTATGAGAATGTTTATCACTAACAGGGTTGTCAGAGCCTCTCACCAACAGAAGGAGAGAAATAAAGCAGAGAGACCACACACAGACCAAGCTGGCAATAAGGACTAGGGTCAATTTTAAAGCCTTTACTCACATCCACTTCAGATTATTCATATTTCTATTTAATCTGTTGTTTGCTACCCTGTATTAGTGAATAATTTGCTTTAAGAAAGAGCTACTCAACGTCTAAAAATAAGGGATGTTAAGCAACCCTACATTAAGAGACATTCCTAGAGGAGCATTTTCTGGAAAAAAGCTATTCTGTGAAGTAAGGCATGTTTTTTTAATGAATGGATCTCAAAATTAGGAGCTACAGGTTAATAAGCCTAATATGTAATCAACTTTTATATCAAAATATGTACCTTGAAAGGCAAGAAGACTTAATGCATCTCTAGGTGTCTGGTGTATGTGTGAAGTGCATCTCTTGATATAAATAAATTTAGAAAAGACATAATAAAGACATAATAAAACTGAGGAAAAAAAGATTTTGCTGAGATTAAATAAAATGATCGTGAAAATTTTATTCTCATTCTTAAAAAAAAGATTTGGACCAAACTGATCCTATTAAGTGAGATGAAAGGGAAAGACTTTATTGTCCTTAAAATAGAAAGAATTATTCACTGGCTGATTTATTTCCTTCCTCTCTGTCTCTCTCCTTTATTTACATTTTCTGGGGCTAAATGACACAGTGCTGAGTAGTGAAACCATAAGTTTTCGGCACGACATTTTTGCTGCCTCAGTTGACTCCATCAACCTTTGCAAAGTTATGCAGGTGGCCAAGACGGTATTCCCTCCAGCCACCCAACTCATTAGGCTTTCGATGCAAGTGCAGGAGAAGCAGCATGGAGCATACACAGTGCCCTGGCTGCTTATGCTCTCAAAGTCAGCTCTTTTGCAAGCGAATTTTGATGTCGTGACTCAAATACTGGGACAGCTGAAGAAGTTCACAGGGATGCAAACATATGTAAACGACTAAATTGTGCATTGGGAATGGGGATTTTGGTCTCATTCTCTCTCCCCTAGCCACATTTCTTAAGACTCCTGTCACAAAGATGGCTCACAGGAAGGGTATGTCTCAATTATAGCAACGAAGACTTTTGGGTACTGTCTGTTCACGCCAGTGAGAGCATTCACTCATGGTACCATATTTAGTGTTTCCCAATGTTTTATGACTCCTCCCAGTGCTGTAACTTCAGTCATGATGTAAGGTAGTGAAAGTCATCTACACAAATTAAGGAGACAGTCAGTGAGACTTTGTATGATCTCCTCCCAGCATCATTCATGTCTGTTCTAGGGAGACTTTCTGTGAATGAGAAAACAGTTTGCTCTGGATTTTAGTTTCTGTATTGAGACTGTTGGGTGTTAAAGGCACATGAGTTTTCACATTGTAGGCCAGTTGGTCCTCTGGTCTGTCTTCACATGTCCAAAAAGTTTTAGTAGGAGCTATGAGAATGAAGATTTAGACTCATAATAAATACTTATTCAATGACCCACCAGCAAAGGAAATGGATTTTTTTTAAATTTCTAGTTGTAAGGAAAATAAACTTGTGTTTACTCCTCCAAACTTGTATCAATAGCAGTTGGCCCTTAAATACCTTGTATCAGAGATTTTATAACTAATGTTAATAGGCAAGATTGTATGATAATCTTAGGTGAGGAAAATGTGCTATGGCTTAATGGGAAATATATTTTTATGGGTATATAAACGTCAGCTTTATTTTCTTACAGCCTGTTAAATCTTTTGAAAATGTTGCACAAATACCTCAATAAATATTCAGAAATTACTTTTTCAAGTAAAATCTCTTCATCCTCCTCATCTTGTATAAAATCTTATGAAGCTGAGACTAAACAAATGCAATTTCATAATCACATATATGTGATTGATGTGATGTGGTGATAAGTCATGGGAACTGGAAATCAATCATTCAGCTTCTTCACTTGGCATGATTAATGCCTTGTTTTAGTGCAAGGAGAAGATATTTAACATCAGGTTTGACCCTTAGGAAGAGGCCACAAGTCCAGAGACTGGGGCAGCATTTCAGCTTAGAGAGTGATCTAGAAAACGTTTAATATAGGATTGTGGCATTGTAGGGGCTGTCCACAGAAAACAAAATAGGTGCACATTTACTTGGCTTAATGAAAAGAAAAATGCAAACAAAAGTTCTTTCTGCTAGTTGGACAATAAAATTTACATCTTTTTCTTTCCCCTGGATAAGGAAGTAACGCAACTATTCTAAAAATTTTGTTTCATTAAAATCTAATATCTTCACGGTGGAAAAATGGCCAAGGGTTTACAATTTCTTTAAGTTCTGTGTTTATCCAGTCCTAGGGGCTCCTGAAGATATCCTGTCCCTTCAAATTCCTGATGAGTTCATCAGATCTTTATCTTGTTAATAGCTTAGAGCATCAAGGTAGGGAATGCATCATGAATGTATTTAGACTAATCAGGTCCTGAAGTGATCATGAGTACCCCTTACACATAGTAAGCAGAGACCATCATTAGTCCTTAGGATAATGCATGCAGCCCACCAGACTCCCTTTTCGTAAAGGCTAGGAAATGGCAATACTTGCTTGCTGCTAACTTATCTATGCTGAAGGCTCACTGGGGCAGCATTCTCCTGGCTGCTTCAACACCCCCAGCCATGGCTCAGCACCTGTGTTGGCTGGTTAGAGGCTGGGGGATATCCTGGCCCAGGCTGGTGTGCCAAGAGGTAAAGGGAACTGCCTTACACCCTGAGCAACAGCTCGTATCATGAGTTGCAACACAGCAAGGAAGAAAGTTAGCTCTGGCTGTTTCTTCTTGCAGAGGATAGAAAGTACAGCAGGTTACTTCATGTACAGAGACATAAGCCCAGACACATACATTGCAAATTATCCCATTTTCAAAAATACTTACGTGCCTGTATCTGGGATTTGCAGCTGAGATGGGCAAAAGGGATCAACCATGTTGACCAGGTGACTTCAGTGTAAGATGTTGGTTTGCAGAACTTGTCAACTACATTCTTTTGCCTTTGTTTTAGGAAATGTTTTTGCTTTATTTGAGTTGTTGGCTAACCTTACTAGATTCAGTAGTTTTTCCTGATGATGATGATGATTTTTGTTATTCAAATCCAAACACAATATCAATTTTATTTCCCATATGTTTGTCGTTATTTTTTGGTCCCATTAAAGAGAAAATTGTGGTAATTAATGCTAGAGCAAAAGCTGAGATTTGGAAACCTGAGCACTCCTATCAGCGTATACCTTCAAGTACTTTTTCAGCCATTGCCAGCTTTACTCACAGCAGTTACACATTGGTGTGTGATTACAGCAAACCTCTCTCCTGAAAAAAGAAGAAAAAGTACTTTCTAAAAATCTCCTACATTTTCACAATCAGAACCAAGAAAAGATATCTTCTGAACAAATGGAAGGATAGTTTGCATATCACATCAATGTTGACCATGTTTTCACCTCTCCTCTTTAGTTAGCAATATGAATTCATGATCATTAGTGCACAGGTGCTCAGTGTTCCCAGCACTCAAATGACACGGGAGTTTTCTTTATTTCATTCCAAGATTTTTACTTTCTGATTTAATGTAGTAAGTTCAGTCATTTCTTGAGCACAAAGGACTCCTATGGCTGTTTCCTGAGAAACTACTTGGATGGGAATGGGGCAACATTTTCTGCTGTCTTTCTGCCAAGTCTCCAGCTTCAAAGAATTGGCTTTTAGGATTTCCCATTAAAAAGCTGAAGGAGCAGGAAAAATAAAGATTACCACAACAATTACAGCAGAAAATAATCCTCTTGCACCAACAGCTATGGAACTTCCTGATTTTACTTTGCAATCTTGGCCCCAGCAGCTAGAGATAGGAATTAACCCTTACGCTCCTTGACTGTAGTTGCCATTTATTATTCATATTGCTGTTGCGCCTGGAGGCCCCAGCCAGTGACTGAAACTCTTTTGTCCTAAACATTGCATGTGTGTGAGCTATAAAAACAGCCTCTGACCTCAATAACTTAACAGGTGCAGGGAGTTCAATAGTACACCCCTGTTTGCGCTTGTATTGAGATCTGCTTCTTACATCTGTGCTGTATGTAATAGTTAAATAATAATAATTAAAGGAGAAACCACTGAGTTTCTATTGTGTCTGCTTTAACTCTGCACAAAAACAGTTAATTCATATTTGCAGCTCTTCTGCACTCACATCATTACAACCATGGTACTGTGTCATGCAATTACATATGAATGAGCAAGGAGAGGGGGGTTTCATGGGTTTCTCTAACACCTTTGTATTATAGGCAAGGAGAGGATAAGAACTTTGCATCCAGAAGTCCCTTAGCCCTCTTTTGTTTTCGTGTGTCCCTTTTTTTTTTTTTTTTTTTTTGTGTGTGTCTGTGTGTGTGTGTTTGTGTGTGTGGCTTTGGTTTTTCCGGATATTTATGTTGTAGGAGCAAAGTCTGGTCTTTATTCTTATTTCACTTGTGAGAAGACCAAATGTTTTTAAAAGTGTCTTTTTTATTACATATGGTAGCTTATCATGAATATTGCTGTTATACTGTTATAGAATACACAGCAGGTTATGTTCCAGTAGAAGAGTATCAGAGCTGGACAGATTCTGATCTAAATTACATAGTAGAGATACAAAGCAATTCTTCAGCCTACCTGATTTATTGTAGCACAACTGAGCTAAAAGTAGGTCTTAGTATTTAATCTGCAGATTAATATTTTATTCATATTTAGAAATATTACCAGAATGGGCCAAGATATTAATAGAAAGAGACCAATGCAACACAAAAGTAGGTTGTTTTCCAAATCTCCTTCACAGAAATCTGCTGTGGACTGACTGCAGATTATTGAAGCAACATAGTGATAGCTTCAGATGCCTTAGACAAAGTCTACAGTACAAATGCATATTAAAAAATTTGGGTCATAAGTGTAACCAGAGCTTACAGGGGTTTCCCAAGAAAAAAACAATGCCTGCATGAATCTGTGTGAAACTGTTACAGTCTTCACAGACAGGCCCAGTGATATCTCTGCCTTGAAGTGGGGAGCAGATGGAGAAACATTGCCAGTATGGACTTTGTTTTCTCCATTTCATTAAACACTACTTTTCTTTCACTTCTTTTCAAGCAGTAGGCAGTGGTCACTTATGCGATTTCTATGTATAGAAAAATATATCAAGACTACAGTGAAGGAAGACTGTTTTTGCATTGCTGGAGAGTCAAGGATCCAAAGTTTCAGAAGTAGCAGCTCTCAGTCTCTCACCTGTGTGGTCACCATGATGAATTTTTTAACTGTATGATCTTATAGTGCTTTCCATTTGGTCCCTGTGTGATTCATTAATAGGTTCATATTCAGCCAATGAGCAAGATATTCCATATTCTCTCATTGCTCTGGGGCTGGCCCCAGGCCTTGTCAGGTGCTCCCAATGTGAAAACCTTTCTCCATAGAAAGCAAATAGAAAGCAAATATCCATAGAAATATCCATAGAAGCATATATCCATAGAAAGCAAATATCCAAAGATATTTGCTTCTTCATGTTTGTTGCTTGGGTGCTCATCAGAACCTGAGGCCGGAACCAAAGAAAAACGGGGTTTGTGTTGGACTCAAAAGATATTTGTACATGCCCTGCCAAATATGAAGCTAGTTGGCTAGGTCCCCTGAATAAAGTGGAGAGAGGTAGGCATTGCAAGATCAATCTACAAAGACAAATGCAGAGAGATGCAACATCAGCCCCACGAGCAAGGAGTTAGCTAAGTTTAACCAATGGGGGGAAAACCTGCTTCTCTGCAGGGCTTAAATGCCTTAGTCAATGCGACCAGACAGTGCCTCCCTACACTCAGACTCTACAGCTTCCAGGACATGTGATACCTTGTTCTTGCCAGCTTCACTCCTTTCTTTCAGATTAAGGCCATTGAAAGAAGAGAAAAAAGGGATTCTCCTCCTAACCCTTTATTAGAAGCATCAGGAGTGTGAAGGCAACATGCACATTCAGTTTCTTCCCTATTCAGGAGAGGTATTGTTCCAGAAGGCTTCCAGGTTTTCTCAGGTTTGGCAGAGGTATATTCTTAACCCAGCTCACTGGAAATGAATTCAACGTGTCTGAGCATGGTAGCCAAGGGGGAAAAAAAATCATTATGGGGGATGTTGGGAATATTGCTAATAAGCCGTGAGAGCCCTTCTGCTTATACCACCTATAACTCTCTTCCTTCTCAGCACCCCACAGGGCCTTAATCTTTCCAGTCGTACACAAAAACAAGTAGTAATTTACTTCTTCATGTGCTAATGGTGCCAAAATGGTGACAGTAGGAAAGACAAAGTAAAGGTCCTTTGCAGAAAAAAAAAAAATACTGAAAACAACAGATTATTTTGGGGGGTTAATTATTATTTTTACTATTTTGTCATTTTTTTTCATTTGAAAGGACTTGTAAGCATGAGGCTAAATCACTGATGAGTCATTTGGGAACAAAGATGCTTTGCAGTGCTGCTCTGAACATGCAATTATGTGCAAATATACACACTTCCCTGCAGATAATTAATCTGAGGATCAAAGGCTGAGATGACAATTTTCCTCCAAGTTCTCATCCAGCCCTTTACAACTAGTGATTCCAATATGCTTTGCCACACAAAACTGTATTACAGGTTTCTAAGTCACAAAACAGGCCAAGTAACAGCAACTTGTACTCTATATGTCTTGTAACAAAAGGGAAATGAAGTTGCTCCCAGAGGCACAGTGCCTTATGCTGAAAAACCTTTCAGATGGGTTTATAATCCTTAGAAAAAGATGAATGAAAAGACAAAAGCCATCTCTGGTAGTAGCTGATGCTTTTCCAGGCCAGAGACTCCTAGAATTAATTTCCTCTTTAGTCCTCACCTCCATCCTCCACTTTTTTTTATCACTGATGAATCTGCTACCATGTCACACTTCCAAACATGACATCAGATGGCATCATGAGAGGGGAAAATAATTTTTAGATGAAAATCAAACAGGAGCCACAATAAAAGATAGAATGGGTAAGATCTACCGGTGCAAGGTTAAAAGTCCATTTAAAAATTTCATTATCAATTGTCCTTTACTGTCCTGCTCCCCTTCATTGTGTGAGCTGTTAGCAGCATGGCAGACTTCCAAAGCTATTTTTCAGATGCTTTGCAGCAGATGTGATAATTACAAGATGCACCATCATAGGATTTTCATTTATCTGTTTTCCTTAATTTCATTTTTACTACCTTTCCGTTAAAGACAGCATGTATTGAGGCCATAAACTGTCAAATTCTGTATCTTATGAGGCGACCAGTGTCATGAAATGCGAGATGATTTAAATTTTCAATCAAATGGACAGAAATGAAAAATTCAGCACAATTCCAATAGAAACATTTAAAGGCTCCCAAGTGGGATTTTTTTTTCTTCTCCTTCTAATCTTTGTAATTCCAGTACTAACACTAAATTAGAATTTGAAGAAGATTTTCATGTACAAAATTAGATCAGGCTAATAAGAATAGGATTCTAAAATGATCCAAGGTTGTTTCTTTCCAATTTTCTTTGGTGATTTTAGGAGCTTCCTTCCCCCAAAGAATCAGGCTCTGTGGCATGATTAATTCTTGCTGTCAAGAAACAAGCATGCTATGACACTTGCTAATCAGCAAGGAAAAAAGGTGGGAAATAGTCACTCATCTGCTCTGAAAGAAGGATTTTTGTATCTAAGGATCTAAATATTAATAAATCAGAACTGGAATAGGCAATTAGAGCAGGCACTCTGTGGACAAAGCAGCAGATGTGGCTATTCTCTTTAGCTAAAAAGGATGATCTGGAGAGAAGGCAGTGTGCTCCCCTCCACCCCCCACCCGCCTCATCACAACATGACATTGTGAACAGACACATGTGCATGCACACGCGGACACACACACACTCATCACTAAGGAAGCAAACATTGCTTAGCAGAGAAAGGGAATATAACCTGCAAGCAAAGGGAGAAGTTGAGGGGAGGACATATGGTGATGTTTTACTGTGCTTGATATTGTCTTGACATGAAAGACAACTCTGCAGGAGGATTTGCGATGCCCATCAACATGCAAAGGCAGCTTTCAGCTAAGCAGTTCTGATAGCATTCAGTGGCTAACAGGCATGGAGAAGTGTAAGCCACCTGGGATCACAGAATAATTAAATGCAATGCTGGTTTTCTTTCCTTCACTCTGGGAAAAGAAAAAAAAAATCAAACAAAAACGATGAGCTCTGACCTCAGAAGAGCAAACAAATTTGCAGCATTTTGTCATGTAATTCTTTACTACTGGTTAAGTTTTTATGAACAAACATGGGAGCTTTTACAGCAGTTTCAGGTCCCCGTGTAAGATGTCATAGGATAATAAAATACCCAGTGCTGAAAGTTAAGTGCATGGAGAGGGGGATGAGAGGAAATCTAATTCCCACCTGAAATATTGAAACCACTTGCTCCAGTGGCTCTTCTCCAGTTATTTTGCATCAAAGCTGCTTCAGGGCTGTAAAACTTTCATGTGCTAAAAATGCATCTGGTATTTTTGGGGCCAAAGGTGATGGTCATGCCATTCAGCACACTGGGACAACGAACAGCAAACCAGGTTGCTTCTCTTTCATGAGCACAGTGAAGGCTTCTGGGCACCATACTCTGCAACACTGGATTAGATTTTTTTAATGAGCTGCACTCATGTAAAAGCTGAGATAGGTTTTGTTTTTTTAACTGCAATTCTGTTAGTGTGGGAAACAAACTTCACCACATGAAGGTAAGAGCACTTGGCTTTTCAGTCATTACCCTTAGTAATAGATGTATCTGATCCTTTATTCTTGCAGAAAAGTTTTAATTCTAGAAGAAAGAGTTTTTATGCAGGTAGAGTTTTGCATATATAGCTACTGTTCATTCAAGCTGATTCCATTAACTTTTCTTTATTTATGCAGAGATTTCAGACTTATGAAAGACACGGATTATGGAAAGATTTCCTTTTAGTTTTTTAAAACTAGATAATAACACTTAATAAAACTATAATAATAATAATCCTCAGCACTTACATAATATTACCCCTTTTCATCCCCAAAACATCTTATAAACGCTTCCTGGGAGTTGGGAGTGAGTCTTATGATCACAATTTTACAGATTAAGAAGTAGAGGCAAGACATTAAGATTTCAATGCTTTACCTCCAGTATAAAACCGTAGCTACTGAAAATCTTTTTTCTTTTTTTTTCTTTACCTTTTTTTTTTCCTGTTGTTTCCATTGATCCAGCTCCACCATGAGACTCTCTGTTGCTGGAGTTTTCAAACTAGCAAGCCCAAATTCCTATATCCTACCCATGTTTTTGCTGCAGCTTTGTTGTTTTCAAACCCTATGTAAAATATCACTCTGACATTTTTGGAATAAACAAATACATAAATAAGTAAAAGAACTTCCTACAACCAGCTCTCACAACAAATCCATTATCTTAGTAGTAGTAGTAGTAATAGTAGTAGTAGTAGTAATAATAATAATAATAATAATAACCTGAAATATATCAACTGGTTTCCAGCAGCAAAAGAACCTTCACTTCTGCATCTTCTTTGGCCTAGAAAACATCTCTGACTACCACTGATGTTAGTTTGCTAATTATTGAGCCTGAGGGCCCACTCACAGTTTATATGCCATCCTCTGCACAAATGCTTACCAAAGAGACAGATCTTGTTAGGAGGAACTGCAGTGTACAGTTTAGCTAGTGCTTCCCAGGAATACCTCTATTACTTGAGTTTATTTACTTGAGAATTTTAATTTAGCGTAGCTTGAGGTTCGTGATATTTCTCACTGGAACTCACAGCAGGCACACATGAGAAAACATGCGCTTTACATACTTGCATTTTAAAGAGGTCTAAGTTCAAAACTTAGATGAAAAAAAAGCTTTTCATCTTGCTTAGTCTGTGTCTCTACATTTTTCTCTCTCTTTAATATATCATCCTGAAAATGTAGTATTGGATTTTTATTCAAGGGATTGTGTTAGTGTAACATCTATTTGACAACGTAAAACTGCTTTCTGCTGTGAATTTTTGTCTTGAATCAAAATCCACAGTACTTGGAAAGATTTCTAGTGATTTTGGGGGCTTTGCTTCAAACACTCTCTCAAACTCCAAAGTATTTTGCTGTGTGGATGAGGGCTGTCTTCGTATTCACCAAGTTGTTCTAAACCTCACTAATTCTGTATTGTTCAGGTTATATTTTACCTTTAGGAATGCGAAAAAAATAAAAACAAAATAAAGGATACTTATTTCCATTTGAAATAAGGTAATTAATTTAAAATTAAATTAAACATGTTCTTCATGTGTTGCTGTGGTATAATACGTCATGAAATGATATGAGCATGAGGTAATACTCCACAAATTGCTATAGCAAATTAGACTGCGAAACCTGATGATGTATTGTAACAGATAATGTGTTTTATAATCATTTGTTTATTTTGTTGTTCGTGTGAGTATTTACCACTGGCTCAGTGAGCGCCTGTTCGGCCAGTTGCATCCTGTGGCAGTCTCAAACAAAGACAGCCTTCTTGGCAAGCAGGCATATTCCACCACCCACAAACTGCAAACTGCCCAACTTGCTGTGCGCCTTGTGCAGTCCAGCCTCGAGCCCCTGCCACAGCTGGAGCACATGGCTCCAGATGTAGAAACCCTTACAGATGCACAGGGAGTCGCAACCATTGTTCAAGCCACAGTGAACAGGGTGGGGATTGAGACATTAATTAGGAAACCTGGTTTTTACATCTCTGCGACAGTGCTTCATGTTAAGTGCTATGCTGGCCATGAGGAGGGTGAAGTACTGTGTTAGGCTTTGTGTGGAGTGTTTTACTGACCCTTCTACTTTTCTAATTAAAGAAAATCACTACGATTTTTATTTCCTTTGCAGCTCTCTGGAAGTCATTTGGCCACTTTAACGAAGTAAATTAAGAGGATTGTTTCATTTTCTATTGCTTTTTTTGCCTGCAGCACAGAACAACGCCTGACAGTGAGTATGTTGTCATTAATGCTTCTAGATTTGACATAAGCAAATAGCTCAAGGAGAAAGACTTTTTTTCTGTATTTCATATCAGCCTTTTTCAAGAAAGAAATCTATGGATCATTCACTTTACACACTTTACACTTTATCACCCAACAATTAGTAAGAGTCCAAAGAGGTAAAAAAAAAAAAAAAAAAAAAAGCAGCCATTAGCTAATTTAAGTCATGACTGAAGTATGATTTTTCCTCTACCTTCCCTCTCTTCCTCTCTTTACTCTGTGAGCCATGCACAGATTTGTAACCACAGAAATAGATCCGTTTAGGAGAAAAATATTTTTATTTGGTTTTAAACTAGCTGAAAATTCAAATTGGTGTTTTTGTAAGTGCATGGGAATCTCCCCCATCACATATGAGCCTTTCTCCTTCCCTAACCTCATATTCTGGAAATCTGCTGGTGGTAAAAACGCATTGAAAAGGCAGCACAAAAGGTTCAAAAAGAAAAAAAAAGTTAGTGTGGAAAACAAGTCCAACAGCAAATCATTGAACTTCAATGAAAATGTGATATGGCGGTATAGTGTCATACACATACTCTTTAATTAGACAGGAGCTGTCATATCTGCAAGTCCTATGAAATTAATTGTCAATTTGCTTGGAATTAGTCTAATTCTATGTAAATTCCATGCAATCTGTAGTTTGGAGAAGGTGGGTATTATATCTGATAGAGGCCACAATTAACCATATAATCCTCCTAGGTACGAGTCTTCTGACATGTTGTGCTACAACAGCTGGGAATAACTTACTATGTGACTCATCCTATTGAGATCCATGTAAAAAACTATTCATGAGAACTCAGTAACAATAGACCTTCAGATTAAACAGAAGATGTTCTTTGGTTCAATTACACAATTAAACAATAAGTGATAAAACCAACATGCATCACTTATAGACTAGCACAACCACGCACATAGAGTTAACAGCACCATGAACAGTATGACCTCATGCTGTTACAAAAGTTACATTTTTGTTAACCAGAAACAAAATTATCATGCTATCACCCACAAATTTTGAGACACATGTCTTTACATGGTTACACTTCCAGGAGCTCAGCTTCCCCAGTAAGGCCAGCATTCCCAGAAAAGTTAGACATCAAAATGAAAGCTGATTTTTCCAAAAGCATTCAGTGCTTAACACTGCCTGGTATATATGGCCCTGTTTTAACTTGAGGAGAAAAGCGTTTGTGAATACTGAGCCATTTTGTAAATCCTGACCATGAAGTAAAGTTTTCAAAAGTGCTTAAAACATTTCAGAAGTGAAAACAAGAGCTCAGATACACAAACATGTTACTGCGAATAAACAAATCAAGTCTTACTAGCACAATAAATTATCTGCATGTGCACAGCTAGCTCTTTCCTTCTAGCGTGAGCCAGCTTGAGATGCTATTACTCAATATTGGCTGTGAGAGCATTCAGGATATCACAAGCACCTCAGTAATCTATTCATTGACTGACCCCTTAGGCATAAAAACTGCATATAAAAATCACATGGCATCTTCAAACAGATATAAGCATCCAGCCTCTAAGGAAACTAGGAATGTAGATGCTTTTGAAAACAGAAACAGGCCCCTTATCTGCAGGCCTTTTGGAAGTTTAAAGCAAATTTGAAAACGTAGTTCTAAAGCAATTTTGACCTCCATGTGACATAGTACAAACCTTTTAAAATCTTCCACAAGCATGTGTTTGGTAGTCAATTATGAATAATTAGAAACTTTTAATTAATTAGCCAATATTGCTTCTTTTCCATGCAGGTATTACCTACAAGAAGTCGTGTTCTCAAAAGTGGGCAAAGGTATTTGCTGATGTGTTCCATGAACCATTTTTTAATCTACAGTCCATTCCACAACTGTTCACTGCAAATATTCAGAAACAAAGATGAGCCATTTAGCTAAATAAATTACATGATATTGTTTCTTTTGCCTGAGTGGGTGACTTGGGTAACTAACCAGCAACAGCAAGATCCTCAAATTGCAATCTGAGTATCAAATTTGCCATTCAGAATTACAGACATAATTAGAAACTCACTGCAAGCTATGTGTGTGCACATATTCCCATGATGAGCCTGTGTACGCAAACACACATGCCTTCAGGACCAGCTTTTTGGCTGCTGTAAATCAGAAGACCTCTACTGAGAGCTGAGCATCTGGTCTGTGTGTTTCAATCCACTTTTCAGACTTGTGCAGATCAAGTCAGATTGTGTTTGCATCTTCCTCCAAGTGCCCTGAGGAGTATTGCAGGTTTTTGTGGCTGGTGGGCAGCATGCAGCACAGCAAGTAGCTCCATGTGCATATCTGTGGCAGTCTTCCCAGTGAAGTATTTAACTGAAAAATAAAGTCACACCCAGATACGCCAGCTCTTAGCCCAGCTAGACAGCTTCCAGGCCTGAGAAGAGCACAGCTGCAGGGTACCCACAATCATTTTTCCATGGTAAGGAGAATGTGTGGGGCACCCACACCATGACGCATCTCTGTGCCTCTTGATCAACTTCCTAATTACCTAGAGGAGACTGGTGCAGCTGCAGTCTCCACTCCTCATTCTGAATTTGCTTACGGAGAAGCAGGAATGGCTAAGAATATATCAGACTTGCAGAAGTTTAAAAGATGAATGAAGATCACACTCTTCTCTTTGGAAAGTTAATAGAGATAAAGATTGGCATGCGCTTTGCCAGGGTATTAGTCAGTGTGAAAATGATGATAATGCAGCTTTAGTCAGCAGCACTTTTTTTTTTTTTGGTCTTTTTTTTCCTTTTTTTTTTTTCTTTTCCTCTTACAGAGGCAGCACACTATTGTAGGTCACACAAGACAGTGTAAACTGAGTCACTGGTTCTCTTTCCATATTTTTCAGTCAACTGCACTGCTATCTCAGGGATGTCACTTCACCTTTTAACATATATATTAATATTTATCTCCCTTGAAAATGCCCTGAAGACTTAGTCTTCTCATATTCTCTGAGACCAGTAAGAACCTGAAAGAAAGAATCCAGTGCTACTGCTGTTGGTTCTGTATGGTAAAGTTTATATAGGAAAAGTTTGCCAGACTGGTATGCTGATAAAGTGTGGCATGTCAATTCAGCTGCTTGAAAGGATGAAAAATGAGGCATGTATACGTTTACCCGCAAAACAGGTAAAAAAAATGTAAATTACAGGTCTGCATTTGGTATCTGACAGTACACATGTCTTGGGAACAACTCTTGGTAGGAGAAACTTTGAAACAGTGATGTGTAGTGGTGAATATTTTGACAAAAGCTCCCATGCATTTCCGCGCTTAGCTGGCTTCATGTCCTATGTGTTGAGCTGTATCACTTGGAAACTTACTCAGTGGAAACAAAAATACTTTCAACCAAAAAGCAGATATGACAGCCTGTCAAATAAGTAAAATTTCTGAAGACAGAGACTTCTTGCTTTTAAGAGTAAAACAAGCATATCAAGCAATATAGGCAGATATAATCTGAGAGCTAGTTCATTTCAAAAATTCAACCAAGGGACAAATTTGCACCTGGAATTTAAACACAAGAATAAATCAGAAGAATGGCTCTTCTGCATGTTTAATTGCAGGGACAATTAAAATAATTAAAGGTGCACAGGGAGCTGCTCATAACTCAGTTTTCATCCCTCAAAGCCTTTTGAAAAATCTAGCCCTAACAAGACTTTCTGAAAATGATGAAGTGTTGTTCCTTAAGATAAAATGAACTATACCACCCAGTATTCAACCTGTAAGATAAAGGCAGGTTTGAGTGCAAATCTTTTAAGACAGAGTTTCTGTAACTGCAATATGTGGTAATGTGTGTGACATTTGGTGAAAGTCAATTTCTTTCATCAGCAAAAACCTAAGCCCCTGGGAAAAGTCCTCTCTGGCAAGAATCATTTAGCTGTAACCACAGGAGACAAAGCCTGAGAGAGGGGAAAGTACCTCAAGGAAAGTCCAAACTTCTTTGATGGCAAAATTCCCACAAGGGTCTCCAAGCCCTGAGCAATTTCTTCCCAGCACATCATTGTGGAGCTGTGGAGTTAGTTACAGGACTGAACGTCTCCAAGACAAGTTGCAAATAATTAAGTATGGAAACCTTGATATGGAGGCCTGATCCACTGTCTCCAGGGATGGTGACTTCCAGCAGTAATGCAGAGGACAAAGTCTTTTCTGGAGGTCTCTTGCTAGCCTCATTGGCTCTGTTGTCCTTATTTACCTCTCTGGTGCTTTAGTTTATGGTTCATTCAGTGAAGTTACACTAAAATAAAGCTTGATTTAGGTGTGAATCAGCTGTTATGATTCTGTAATGCTTCCAGCAGAGTTGTGTCTGCTAAATCTTGCTGTGGCAGACTTACTATTGATTTTGCCCAAACATTTATTTTTAATTGATTTGAACTATATATATATGTTCAAAGCAATTAAGCAAATAAGAATTGAGTAACTAGCAATACCACATATTCTTCTGACCTCCAATAATCAAGATGACAGCTTATGCGGTGAATTTCTTTTTTTTTTAGTGGTGTATGTAAATTAATAGCCTCTGCAGATCTGCTTTTACTCTGATGGATATAAGAAACTATAATGGTCTAATAATTCTCTTCCTGCAGGGCAGCCAGGTATAGCTTCTGTGAATTTATTTAACTGAAATTATATAGACAGGACCTGAGAGTTAGTGCTGCTGAGCACCCACAACTCCTGCTGAAATCTGTGAAAGCTCAGGGTGCTCATCACTTCTGAAAGTAGGCTAGTAATGTATTCATGACAGGCTTTGTATATACAAGCCATCCTGTGAGTTGCAGCACTAATTAGGCACTGATTTCAGGAGGACTATGTTCATACTTGCCTGCCCTGCAATAACTCCCAGTCCTTCCACCATGGCCCTCTCTCACCCTTGTAACCTCAGGTCCCCCTGCAGCATTCCTAGAACCCCTTCAGCCTACACTCCCTCCTTCTCCTCAGCCCTATTCCCTCCTTAATACTCGTTGCTTCTTTCACACCTCCCCTCAGGCACCGTACACCTACCTCTTGTCTCCTTTCCATTTCTCTTCTACACCAAGTGAAAATAAACCTGATTCATTATTCCCTGATGGGCTTGAAGTTGTTTGGCCATGTTGGCTGGCCAGCTGGCAGGGAAAACAGAGCAGGTAATTGTTTTATTCACACTGAAACCCTCTCCTCATTGGGAGAACTAATTTAGCTCTCTTTTCTCTGTCTAGCTGCCAGTTTTCATGAAACCTGGAGGAACATAATATGTCTGAGGCTGATACCTCTATGTTAAATGCAGTTGAAATAAGCCAACAGTATCAAATGTTATTTGAGGGCAGGACAGAAAAACAAATGGGCAAGCAGTACTGTTATGCAAGTCTTATTTCCTTAGGAAGCCAGGATAATAAAACATGCAGGCAGATGTTCATTGTATTTTTCTTCTCATGACCTTTCATGTCTGCTTAGATCCCAGTTCCATAACCTCATGGATATTAGAAGACCAGTGTTCCCATTCAGTATCCCAGCTGAACACAGCTTTACTCGTAGACAATAGGCTTAATTTTCAAACTCTTCAGACTATTTCTTTTTCATGACAGTCACAGTGCCTAACCCACCTTCCCACAGTTAACAACTGAGAGACCAGATCCTCGTGTATTAAAAATTTCCATTGTCTTCCATGACACTGTGCATATTACTCAGAATCTAATCCATTAACGATAACATTAGTTTGTTCATGTTCTCCTGCTATTATTTATTTCTGGTGTACTTACAATTGCAAAGGATGTGTGGGGTTTGCTGGTTTTCATCTGAGATCTCAAGCTAAACACTGTTGTTGCTTTCTTCCATTAGAAATAGTTGATCTTCATTTTCTTCTTGGCTCCTCCCAGGAGTTGTTGGAAGTATCCATAGAGATATGGTATACGGATGTAAACTGAGCTGTGGCTTTTCCTCCTCATATGGGAGCTGTGGATGTGAGATTCTGATTCTTAGAATTACCAGAGCAGTGCAAAAGTCTGTGGGAGAAGGCTGGCCAGTTGTAAACAGTGATGTGCTTGTTTGCCTAGGGCAGCTGTACTACTATGGTTGGCACGGCAGCACTAGATTTTTTGATGAGTGGTAAAATAGAGTTCATTGGTGGTCCTGTAGTTTTTTCCACAACGGGAAGGACTTTTGTCCTACTACTGTAGACCAATTCCATATTAAGCAATTTGTGGAAAATTAATGCAATATGGTGTTCTTCACTTCTTGCCTACAGATTGGAAGTTTCTTTCAGCCTGATCCAAAACCTCTGCAGTGAACTAGGTTTAGACCAGATCTTCCATGGATAATGTGTGTTGCCTGTGAGACCATCTCTAATTCAATACAAAACTCACAGTGATTCCATCAGCACAGTATAAACATGGCACAAGTGTGTACCAAGAGGTTTTTAATTACCACAAATAGTTGTGATCACAGTTCCATGTGAAACTTGAAAGTGATCCCAGTTGTGCCACCTCTAAGGAGTCATTTTTTAGCACAAATGTGCTGAACCACTGGCTGTACTACAGCCTCTTTTACCATGCCTAAGAGAACTGGGATATCACAAAAGCCCATAGCCAAGCAGCTCATACTAATCCTTGGTGACAAAAAGTGTATGGTACAGAAGAAGTGTTGGGGCATAATCAAGAGGGATGTTGTGCTGTTGAGGAATTGAAACTTTCCATCAACCTCTACCAGTCGTCCCAGCATTGAGCCAGTTGGCCTGAAGGCAGGCAGGGAAAGAGCAGAACCAATTACAGCTGCAAGTTCAAGGAGCAGCCACTGTCACCTTTGCTGCTTCTACCTTTCAGATGTGTCCCAAATTCATGAGGAATGTCTATGGACTTAATCCACAGTCTAAATTTCTCTTGGTCCATGCTCTGAGGCCTGAAACAGTTAATCAAGTCTCCTCAGCAGCATTGGCTAATCAGATTTTGCTGGCACATGGGTGAGAAGGAAATCACATACCTGACCAGCTTGTCCAAATGTAATGGAGCTTACGTTCCTCTAAGGGAGCTCAGCAAAGTGCTCTACAGGACTGGGTGAATGGACTTTGCTTCTACCTAAGCTGTGAACTTGTGAGGGGTCCAGCCAGGTTATCAAAGTCATCACCACCTCTTGCCTCTGCCATGGACACTCTTTGTCAAGAGTGGGTTCAGCAGGCTGCTGCTGACTCCATGAAGATGCAACAGCTCAGTCCTGCCATGGCCAAATCCCACCCCAGTGGCCCTGAGAGGGGAGAAGACTGCCTGGTGGGGAAGGAAGCAAGATCTGAGGTGGGGAGGAATCTTCACACAGGCATCAAGGCCATTGCTGTCTGTCCACAGAGATACCTCCCAGGGCCTGTCCCCTCTGCATCACCTGCACAGTCTCCCCAGGGTCAGGACCAGCCTTGTGGTAGCCTCTTTCAGTGGAGCTAGGCTCAGTTGCCTTCAGCTGCAAAGCTGGGCCAGCAGGTAAAAAACGTTAGTACTAACACAGGTGTGCTTTTCCCTGGTTGCTGTGTTAATGCAGCTACTCCTAGTCTGAGCGGCACACATCCCCGCTGTTTCTGACTGTCCTGTTCAGCCACATTCCACCTGGGAGTGCACAGAATCCTTTGGCAGGCAGGGATGGGTGTCTGCTGAGCATGGACGAGGACCTGAACTTCCCTGCGCCTAGCACTTCTGCTTCTGTCATTTTCCATCATCAGGTGTCAGGTCAAGTGCCCCTTGTTGCCTGACTGTACGGTCTGAGATCTGTCAGCACTGAGGGTGGAAATGACTGAGCAGCACTTAATTTTACACATTCAGCAAAGCAGTCTGAATTTTTCTGTAGAGAGAGTTCTTCCAGAGAGCAATTCAGAGCACTATTAAATCACTCCTTGGCAAGGCCTGCCTCACACTTGACTACTGAGAGAAGTTAAGGCTGTGTCTAATTGTGGGCTCCAGGAGGACTTTAAAGCTGCACGATCCAAATGCTTTTCCCAAATTTGTGTTGTCTAAGTCCCCAAAACCTTTGGCTGTGCTTCTACAGAAAAAGAAAACCAGACACAAAGGCTAAACAGAAGTCACAGCAAACTCAGCCAGTCAGTTAGCTCGAAGATGAGGGGTACTACCAGCAGGTTTAAAGCCAAACCAAGGAGATTATCTTTATTTAGCTGCCTAAACTATGTGAATCGCATAATTTGGGACAGATCCTGCAAAAGATTTATTGTACCTTATGTCCATAAAGATCTGGTCCTTCATAGTGTATCTTTTTCATGTTTTTATCCACGTAATCTGAATAAAAATGGCTTTATATAGTTCACTTCTGTGGAAAATCTGATAGTGATGAGCCAATCTGCACAACCCTCCTGAGAAAGATTGTTGGTACAGAAAGAAATACAGGGATTCTTTCTGTGCTCAGGAGTCATGTCTCTTGAACAGCAGTGGGTATTACGAGCATCAGTTAAAGGAACCATGAAATATGCTGTAGTTAATACACATTTAGGTTATTAACCTACTGTTGATTCTGCTTCATCCTAGTTATTTGAGAAATTTTACAGATTAAAATGGAAGAGTATCATTTTACTCATATGTTTGCACATTGTATTACAACTGAATTATAGAAAAGCTTTTTGTAATTACCTGAATGATGCTGGAGCCCTTTTGCTTTCTCTGAGTGGGTTAATGGGAAAGAAAGGTGTAGGGATCTATTTCCCAGAACTTCTTGTCCTAAGCAGCACCAGGTGATATTTCTGACTGAGCACAAGGAGAAACATTTGGGAAGGAGGAAGGCTGATGAGGAGGGGCCGCCCCTTGAGTCAGGGGGACTCTTGGAGGCCCTTGGTAAGCAAGCAAAAAGCAGGCAGTTATGCACTCTGAATATTTTAAGATTTTTTTATTATTATTTTAAAAGTACAGGTGGTGTGTGCTTTTGCCCTCCTACTCCCCAAACATATCTGAAATTAACTGGACTGCCCTGCACTGAGGAGATAATTTAGGGACCTTACAAATACCAGGAACCCTTCTCCTCTGCCTGTGAGGGTAAAGGCCTGATGGTGCTTTTTGTGTGGTAGGACAGAAGCTCTCTATATGTGGATGTAGGCATTGCTGCATGATGGACCACATTCCAAATTCTTTTTATCCCAGGTTTTCCCCATTGCAACTGCTTTGATATAGATGATTGTCTCATGACTGCAGACTAAATGCTACAGGGTTAGGCCCCTGGGCTCAGAAGATTTGATTAAAATAATTCTACCTTGACTGAACCAGTGCAACTACTAGTTCCCCAGCCTGGAGATCATATACATGTACTTTATTATGCACCATAATAATATGAAAACATCCCTCCCATTAGCCCAGACACAGCCAACGTATACCAAATCTATCAAGAAAGACTGCAGAGAATGCTAGGCTTTGCAAAAACAAATCCTTAGGGGAGATTTAATCACCAAATGCACTGAAGCTGCAGCTGAACAAAAATAACAATCCAGTGGATACAGACCAGGAGAAGAAAAAAACTAGCAGTCCATTTAACTAATAGTAACACAGACAATAAATACTGTGTGGGACTGGAGAGCTTTCATTGTGTGATACAAAAATGTATCTTATTCTTTCTGCTTTTACTCAATGCTTGGTGAGACCACTTGTTTGTCCCTTCCCTTCTCCTTCTAGGATTCTAACAGAATGGGCCATCTTTATATCACTTCTACTAATTCACTTTGTTTCTGGGAGAAAAGAGAGCTCTGTCAGTTGTAATGTCTCTTCAATACTCAACAATAGGCAGAGGGCCTGGAAAATATACATTATGCAATGAGTATACATTATGCAATGAGCATTTATAATATTTAGAAAGTTACTTCCCTTTCCAGTTCTATAAACAAATATGAAAGGCTGCTAAGCCAGAAAGAAATCAGATCCTACCACTGAAAACAGCAATGAAAAGATGTCTGTAGTAAACTTTAACTCTCAGCTGCTATAACCATCAGTGGGTGAAGACTGAGTCTTTTGTTTTGCAAAGAACCCGGTTAATTATTTTTTTTCTTAACCTTTCAGCACAAGAATATAAAGAATGCTGTTCCTTGTAGCAGGCCTGTAATTTGGTCCTTAAGTGTGAGTTTTAAATACAGCTGTGTGAAATGCTACACTTTTAGCTTGCAATAGTTCATTGGAATTTTTCTTTATGTTTGTGGGAGATTCAGAGAAATCCCCAAATCTCATGGGCAGGCATTGGTAAAACAACCACTCTCTGGCTAGCTCTGGCATCAGATTTATGTGGCATTGCAAGCCTTGTAAGGTATCAATGTGAAACCAAAACAGGGATCAGATTCACCCAAAACCTTCTTTGCTGCACAGAGAATCCGGAGCAGATTGAAGGCTTCTTGCAGCCCTGGGGAGTCCTTGGCTGGTGCACAGCAGAGCCCAACCTCCTCCTCCTCTCTCCCAGCCAAAGTGTCAGGATTGGATGCAGATGTACCAGGGTGTGTTCCAAGCGCCTGCACTAGCTTAAGAGTCAGAGATGGAAAATTAAAAGTCAACACAACACAGACATAAGTAAGGTCTCTCTTTACTACTGGGGCTGAGAGGATAGCCACCAGGCAGAGGGAATAGAGGGATGAAGCTGAACTGTGCTTGCTGAACAAAGAGCTGCTCCCTACAGGGACAACAGTCCTAAAGGAAGCTCAGTCACATGCTTTTCAGCAAATTCCAGTTCAGTAATACCAGGAAATTTACATATGATCAAAGTACTCTTCAAACACTGGGCCAAATTCTGATCTCAGCACAGCTCTGGAGTAACTTTTTAAGCCAGTAGAGTTACTGCTGTTTAATGTCAGTATCAATTTTCCCTAATATAATTTGGCTAAACTTGCTAATATGATGGCAAAATATGTAAATGAGGTATGATTTTAGTCTCTTAACTCTCCTTTTCAGGGGTTTGCAATTTCCCTTTTGGCTCCTGCTCCCCATTTAATTATGCCAGGCTCTAAAATGCATTCTTAACAGCAAGCCAAGATTTTGAGTAATTGCAACGAATGGAGGATTTCTTGTTCCGACACACACATTAGCTAATTTTCCTTGGGTTCTGATACTAACTATCAAATTTCACCACCCCTGTGTCTCTTTTTTTTTTTTTTTTTTTTTCCTTGTTTTCCAATTGCAAAGCAGACATCTGAGAGCTCTCTGGTGGCAATAGCTGACACACTCACTTTGCTCATTGCGCTTTACCCGTTTCTCTGTGGGAGGTAGGAAAAGAGGCAAAAGGAGCCATGGTTTCAGATTCAAACCCTTATTCTTATCCTATGTAATTCCATAGGGGGGATGCTTTCCTCTTCCTCCCACCCTCAGGCTTGTGCTTTCTAGTATCATTAAAAGACCCAACTACCAAGAAAGGCTTCCACTGTCTTTAAAATCAGGAAAATTCTTTCTGGCTTCTCCTTTTGCAAGCAGCATTTATGTCTTCTCCTCCCAAGTCTCAGATGATTTGCTCCTTCCCTCACACCCTCAGAAGGAAGAAGCATCCAAGCTAGGGTGGGGGAAGCTTCATTCAGCATTGCCACCTGGCCTGCCTGATGCTTGCTGCTGCAGAGATCACTGCAGTCTGGGACACAATGTGGAGAGCACCTGCCAGATTATTTTTGTGTGGGAAGAGTCCCCAAGGGGAATATTGAGATGCGGGAAAGGGAGGGGAGAAAGGAGGCAGCGTACGACTTTATCTGCCATAATTTGCTCTGCTTGTCCCTTGAGTTCTGGAAGGAGAGTATAACAGAGCCCTCCATGACCTCAAGCTTTCACCTTAATATTTAATCATGATTTAGATTACTGTGATGTTGATTAAGACTGAGTAAATATATACTACACATAAATGATTTCACTCTAAATCAACAACTACATTTTCCCCAGTAATGATCATCATTAGCATGGAATGTTTCTCAGGCTTATAATTTTTTAATAGATTGAAATTATTTTTATTGAAAAATAATCCCCACATGACCCCATACGATTTTGAATATTAATTTGTTCCTATTCCCATATCCAAGGCAATTGTGCCTGAAGTCATTTAGGCTCATATGAGAATGATCAGATTTTGTTCTTATGCAAAATATAAAGTCTTCTATTCTTTTGATACCAATGTGTTTCAGCTTTCACGCTGATGCTGACACAAATTAATTGTCAAGATATTTCACATGGTCTGTGGAAGGGCCCAACTTTGTACGACACTTTCTTTGTTCTCCATCACAGAATACATGCCTGATAGTCTTGAAATGATTTTGATAGTTGGTTCCAACTGTGCAGGCTTGTACACGTAGTCAATAGATATCTCTATCACTTTTTCATCCTACCATATTAACCCTACTTCTTTACTTCAGCTCTCTTACATTGCAAGAAACTGATGTTTAAGAAAAATTAAAGTACTGATTTATACTATTAAGCAGGCTTATGTCTCCACAAGAATAACTCTGCTGTACCAACATCAAATAATATCTTCAAGTCATTTTCCAAATAAAACTGATCATTCAGACTCAAAACTACATTTCTCAAATTCTAAACATGCTATCATAATATTTGGAGTTGCCACATGAATATGTATTGCAAAGCTTTAGTACCTGAGAAGGTCAGAACGTATAAGTACAAAAAAAAAAAAAAAAAGAACAGAGAGGAAAAAAGTAAAACATTTTAAAAATAGGCTCAAATGATTGAAAATCAGGCTAGAAACTTCTGCACTGAATGCTGAGAATGCACAATAGCAGTGAGCCCAGCATGTTAAAGATGTGCCATTACTTTTTACTCCCATATCAGTTTGAGACTGTCAGCAGCTCTTAATGCACCTTATTAAAGGATCCTGCTAGAAAGGATCCTTTGGCTTCACTCCAAGTGATAGTAACAATGTGCAATGTTTCTTTCAAGCTCAATCACAGGGCAGGAGAGTAAAGGCTAGAGAAGGCTTTAAGCAGAAAATTGAATGTGAAGCAAAGGGAGACAAAAAACAATAATTTTGTGCAAGTGTCTTTTTTGCTAAGAACATTTCTGGTTCAGTTTAAGAACTGCTAACATAGTACTTGTGCCAACCTGAGGGACATTCATGTTCTGCAGCAGAAGAATTGACCTGATACCAGTGTCAGAGCAGGCTGCTACCAATACGGTGATTTATTTGTCCAGATCACTAATCTGTTAGGACCATTCCAAATTTTAGAGACAATTAATGCTTCAACTGCTGCTAATTTTTCCTGCTCCCTGCTTCGAATCACTGTATGGGGCCCTGACCTCAGTGTGTTGCACGTCAGCAGATTATCCCTTTTGTCTGTAGAGAGTGGACAAGGTTACATTCAGTGTGTCTGATGTGTCAGTCCCAGGACACAGGTAGAGTTTAGCCAACCATCACAGACTGATAGTGATGATCTGACCACGTAGTCACAATCTGTAAGATCTGTATTGCTTTAGTTTACGGCTTTCTACATTATGCTGCCTAGACTCTAATGTGCACAAAGTGCTGCTGTCAGTCTTAACTCAGTGTTAAGGTGTCTCAACATGTCACACTAATCTTGAAGGGATGACTTTGGCTCATTTTCAGAGTTTGAATTTATTTTAATATTTCTTTGATAACATGTGCAGTTGAGGAACCAATTGAGGCACATGTGCTTGTATCTCCATTTCAGCCTAGGCACCACATGAGATCTCTGGGAACAGGTCAACACCCTCACCAAAAGTATAGGTTAGAGCTGTAGCTTCCTCATGCTGTAAGCACTGTGCATCCCACACGTGGAGTGTAAAGTTGATTACAGTCAGGAAATAAAGCTCAGTAAATTCATTTTAAAGACAACTTCCATTTTAAGTATTCATCTCCACTATCTCTTTTCGATCAGCTCTGTCCCATGCCCAAACTGTCCCCTTCAGCTATTTAAAGAGTCATAAAGTTTATGTTATGGGTTCAGTCTGTCTGGCTTCTTTCTTGCTTTTATGGAAGTAAGTCAGCTTGGTACTAGTCAAGTAAGAAGTCAAGAGAAGTCAAGAGAAGTCAAGTAAGAGTCAAGAAAAAGACAGCAAGAGAGTTTTAAGCATTTATATTTTACCTCACATTTGGGACAGACTAAGCACATGTGTATGATCAGGTAAGGTGTCTCTGCTGATGTGCAGGAACTTGTTGAGCTGCAGTAACTTTAGCATCTGTCTGAGCCCTGAGGGTTTGTCTACACAAAAAAGTTGTAATGTTTAACCATACCATATTGGTATGGTAACATATTAAAGTGCAACATTGCCCTCAAGGATAGATGCAGTCAGCTTGATGTAAAAGTATGTAAAACCATGGAACTTGGTCTTGTAAGAGAAGAGGAGTAAGCTATGCCAATGTAAAGTACCTTTATACCTAACTATAATGTTAGCTGTAGGAGAGAATGCCAGCAGATCACTACTCTGTATTTATACCAGTGCAAATACTGTGTGGAAATCATGGTTGAAATAATACAGTACTCTTGCTGTTGTCAAAATTATAACAGAACGCATATTTCAAATCCCTCCAGTTCTGATATGTGTGCCATTCAGTAGGAAAAAAAAAATTACAGCCAGATTATGTACAGAAGAGGTATGTGGGGTGGGAGGGAAATACGTAAACCGTAAAATGTGACAAGAGTCTTGGATGAGAGAGATTAAAGCTTTCTGTTTAAGCAAGAAATTGTGTATTAAAAATTCAGGGACTGAAGAGCAGGAGGGAATCTGAACCAAGGGCTATGCAGAATTACTAAGCTTTCTGCATCACATGTTCATTTGGTAATTTATGACAATTAGGTGACTTAGGAGGGTGGAAAGTAAGACAGTAACAAGTTAGCTAACAAGTTTTGCTGGAGTTCTTGCAGGAGCTTGATTTGAAACTTGGGACCCATATATTATATATTCACTGATTTACAGAGAAGAAAGAAAGCATGAGCCTTGCAGATGTATTGAATAGACTGAACTAAAACCTAATATGGAATACCCATTATATGCTGCATATATGCACAAAATGAGATCTGTGAGGAAATTCTGATGGAGGGACAGCATGTCTCCTGGAATGGATAATACATTACAGACCATTTATTTTTACTTGACTTCGTAGGATTGCCAATAGCTGTCATAACATCATCTGCTGTGTAAAATGAGTTGGTGAAATGAGTAGGGCACCCTCTTTTTGTCCTCTGAGGAAACTGTGGGGTCTGAACTTCAGTCCAGGAGTGGTTCTTGAATCATCACTCTCAGATGTGAAATGACAGCCACTGTCATAGGACAAACAGCCATCCTTAATTTCTAGTGCATGACTTTATGCTTCTGTATTTCCTTTAACCTCAATGCTATATTTGTATATTAAAGAAGTGTTAAATGTTGGATTCTTACATGACTGTACATTCCGCTGTATTAGATGAGTCAAAACCAACTAAAACACTACCTTTAATAGTAAAATACCATTCAACATGACAGAAATAGTAGAATATGGCCCTACACAATTAGCTCTGTGAAGAGGAAGCTTCCTCTACCAAAGACCGTTGACCTTTTCACAATTTTTTTTCAAAGCACCAGCACCAAACTGCTGATCTAATTTTATTGTCAGATTTCGTAAATACAAAACACCTTCTAATTCTTCTGTACTGAAATATCCAGCACTATTTGAAGAATCACAGAATCACAGAGTGGTTTCGGTTGGAAAGGACCTTAAAGATCATCTAGTTCCACCCACCTGCCATGGTCAGGGACACCTTCCACTAGATCGGGTTGCTCAAAGCCCCATCCAGCCTTGTCTTGAACACTTCCAGGAATGGGACCTCCATAACTTCTCTGGACAATCTGGTCCAGTTCCTCACCACCCTCATAGGAAAGAATTTCTTCCTTATCTCTAATCTAAAACTACCCTCTTTTAATTTAAAACTGGTACTCCTTATCCTGTCATTCTACTCCCTGATAAAAAGTACCCCCCAGTCTTTCCTGCAGGCCCCCTTCAAGTATTGGAAGGCCGCTGTAAGGTCTCGCCAGAGCCTTCTCTTCTCTAGGCTAAATAATTCCAATTTCTCGGTTTCGTCATTGGAGAGATGCTCCAGCCCTCTGTTCATCTTTGTGACCCTCCTCCAAACCCACTGTATCAGGTCTATGTCATACTTATGCTGATGGGGCCCCAAAGCTGAACACTGTACTGCAGGTGGAGTCTCAGAAGAGCAGAGTAGAGGAGGAGAATCATCTCCTGTGCTGGTCATGCTGTTTTGGATGTAGCCCAGGATACAGTAGGCTTTTTGGGCTGCAAGCACATATTGCCAGTTCATGTCAAGTTTTTTCATCTACCAATACCCCCAAGGCTTTCTCTGCAGGGCTGTGGTCTATCCACTCACTGCACAACTTGTATTCACACTTGGGATCGCCCCAATCCAGGTGCAGGACCTTGGACTTGGCTTTGTTGAACCTTGTGTTTTTTGCATGAGCCAACCTCTAAGGCCTGTCAGAGTCTCTCTGGATGGCATCCCTTACCTCCAGCATGTCGACCACATCACTCAGCTTGGTGTCATCCAAAAACTTGCTGAGGGTGCACTCAATCTCACTTTCCATGTCACCAAAAATATATTAAACAGTACCAGTCCCTGTATAGACTCCAAGAAACACCAGCCGTTATTGGTTTTCACTTGGATATCAAGCCATTGAGTACAACTCTTTGAGTACAAGTATCCAGCCAATTACTTGTCCATTGAGTGGTCCATCTGTCAAATCCACATCTCTGCAATTTGGAGACAAGGATGTCATGCAGGATGGTGTCAAATGCTATGCACAAATCTAGGTAGATTATTTCAGTTTCTCTTCCCTTTTCCAGCAGTGCTGTAAACCATCATAGAAGGCCACCATATTTGTCAGGCATGAGTTGCCCTTAGTGAAGCCATCTTGGCTATCACCGATCACCTCATAATTCTCCATGTTCCTTAGCATAGTTTCCAGGAGGATCTGCTCCATGATTTTGCCCTGCACAGAAGTGAGAATGACTGGCCTGTGGTTCCCTGGGTCTTCCTTCCTCCTGTGCTGTCCCTCCAACAGATATCAGGATGGTTAAAGTCCCCATGAGAATGAGGGCTTGTGAACTTGAGGCTACTCATGTCTATAGATGACCTCATCTGCTCATTTTTCTTGGTTGGGTGACCTTTAGCAGACCCCCCCCCAAAAAAAAGGTCACCTGTCCTAGCCCTCCCTTTAATCCTGACCCATCAGCTCTCTGTTGGCTCCTCATCCATCCACAAACAGATCTCTGTACTCTCCAGCTGCTCATTGACATAGACAGTGACACACCCTACTCGTCTCCCCTGCCTGTCCTTCCTGATGAGCTTGTAACCTTCCAGTCCAACACGCCAGTCATGGGAGCCATCACACCACATCTCTGCAATGCCACTAAGATCATAGCCCTGAAGGTGTGTGCACGTCTCTAACTCACCTTGATTGTTCCTCATGCTATGGGCATTTGCGTAGAGGCGTTTAAGTCAGGGTGATGGCATTGTTTTATTGACTGGTGTGGCTGGGATCCCTTTCTGCTGTTCTTCAGGTGCTCTTCCACCGACCTTTTTCCTGGCTCTGGGCATCTATTGCTGCTGCTGGCACTGAACTAGTAAGGGTCATGTGGATTGAGGTTCCCATCCCCCAGAAACATTAGTTTAAAGCTCTTTTTTTATGTCAGTTGAGTTCAGTTCTAGCTAACATAAACAAAAACAAAATTAAAAATTAAAAAAAGAAAAGAGACAACTCCAGAGATATGAATAGCCTGTATACTTTAAAAATGCAGTTTAACCACACATGCCTGGTGTAAATAATCCCTTTAGAGGATTAGAGACACACTTGATGCATTATGGCACAAAAGATGACCACTAGCTAGTAGTTTAGTTGAGTTTAGTTTCTTTTCTTTTCTTTTTTTTTTTTTTTAGTTTGCATTACAGCTGCACTGTCATGAAGTTTTAATTAAAAAAAAAAAAAAGTAATTCTTTACTTTTTTGATGCACATTCAACAACAGTGAAACACTCTCCACGTAGCAGAGAAGGACACTTCCATTGTACAATTGTATTTCATTTGAGAGCTTTCAGAAACCATGAATTTACACAACACATAGAATGAATCATCACCAAAGAAGGCCATGTATAACTAGATGTAATAAATTATAAGAAACGCAGGCCTCTGGAGTGGAATCCCAAATTCTGAACTGTGTGCATTAGCTCTGTGCATGCTGCCTAGGCAGAAAGGGTCACCCCAGAAGGACAATCTGAGCATCCTGTGAATGGAGGAAGCAATTAGGAAACCAGCAGTCCTGAAGCTTCACCCTT
This sequence comes from Cygnus atratus, assembly GCF_013377495.2. NCBI lineage: Eukaryota > Metazoa > Chordata > Aves > Anseriformes > Anatidae > Cygnus > Cygnus atratus. The sequence goes on from NC_066396.1 coordinate 67,210,979, forward strand.
TGTGGATGCAGATGTCAGACTGAGAGCTGCAGGCAGAACCCTCTGCACACTGCAGCTCAGAGGCTGCCTTTAGTGAGTGGGTGAAAGTATACTTCTATTTTGATGAGAAGCAAAGCACAGGGAGAGGCATAAGCAAGTTCTGACCCTCCCCGTGACTTCTGGTTGCCTACTCCTTATAATCATGTGATAACTTTCTTACCACAGTGTCACAGTTTCCTCCTAGCATGAAGTCCCTCAGCTGTTTGCAGGGACCTAAGAGACAACATAGTACTATGCAGAGACAGGGACCCAGTGCTTTCTCCAAATGCAGCTTTCCGTTGGTGCAAGTTCCTCTCATGAGTAAAAGGCTGCAGCAGAATCAGCATTTTTCTTGCTTTGGATCACAAGAATGAGAATTAGCATGCAAGCTTTCTCAGTCTGTGAGGAGGACTGAACCAAAGTCTCCCACTAATGAATAAGAGTTTGTCTGTTTCTCTCCTGATAAAAAATAAAAAATAAAAATAAAAAATGGTCACACCAGCATTTAGATGAGAACCTGAGAACGTCATCCTGCCAATAAGCAATTATGGACATTTGGAGGATTGCAACTGGATGGAGTCCTGTGCTGTATTAGGCAGAAGCTGGGAACTCAGCTGCACTGAGAGCAGCACCAGCATCTCTGAAGCAGAGCTCTGGGCTCACCAGAGACTCTGAAATCAAAGATGTACCCAGGGCTAAGCAGTGCTGGGAAGAGGGTATATATGGATCTCAGTTTTACACCTACATGCCACGGTTACACTTGCGTTCCAGTATAGCTATCAAAGGCCTTTATGGGATATAGTTCATGCTTTCATCTTGACACAAATAACTGCATCTTCAAATTAGAATGAGCTATGGTTGAATCACTGATTTTTCCAGATGTTTGATGTGTTTCCAGATGTTTGATCTTTTAAAGCTAGGACTAAAAAAAAGGCTAAGATGGGAATATGGCATGTTTATATTAGATTTATGTTTTATATGCATACTGAAACCTACCAAGAACTCTAGGACAAAAGTAACCTTTGATGCTTTGGTGATGTTGTAGCCATCATCTTTTTTAAATGGTGAGATATTCATGGACAGATATTCAAGGAAGAAAGGGTCTGTGCCAAAATAACAAAATGTAGGGAATTATTCTAAGTTTCATTAAAAAAAGGCTGAGAATGTAACAGAGAAATTTTTTGCACTAACAGAATTGTCTCCTAAGTCTTGGAGAAAAAAGTTACATACAAAAGAAAATAGAAGTTTCAAAAATAATTATTAGTAGATTAAAAATAACTTTCCCATGAATACAGTAAAAAAAAAAAATTAAAAAAATAAAAAAAAGGGGGGGGGGCAAGCAATCATTGGAGCTCCGTTTGTTAGTACTTCCTGACCAGGCATATGTCAACTAACACTTGGCAACAAATTGGCAGAAAACCAAAGCTCCTTGCAATTGCAATTGCAACTATGAGACAATGAAATTAACATAGCCTTGAGTTCCTTTTAACTGTACCTGTTTAAAAAAAAAAAAAAAAACTGTTCCTTTCAGCATGGTTGTTCTTTCATCATCTTGTACTTTTTTTTCCCCACTGAAAGATGAGCATCTGACAATTCCTTGTCAGCTTGATCTTATGAAAAGATTTAATATATTCAAAGACAAACATTTGGATTTCACAGAAGATCCCCAAAGCCAAATTACAACTTCAATATTCAAGCAACTTTTGTCATTTAGAGAAATTCTCATCTAAAAAAACCCTCAGATGTTATCAGTGGTTTATGACTAGTTTGAATTTCAGTCTTTAAGTGTATTCCTATACATTTTCAGAATTTTATCACAGCCCAGGACATAGAAACCTGAGCCTTTCTGTTGATATTTTTTCCCTCTCTCTCTAAAGGGAGTTTATTATGAATACTTTATTAAAGTATTATTAGGATATTTTATATTGTATGAATTTAAAAATTATTGTAGTGTGTCAGAGCTTCTAGCCTAACACATTTTTCCTATGAACTTTCAAAAGTGACTTATTAGGGAAATGCTTTAGTGCAAAGCAACTGTTTAAATTTTCTCCAGCTTCCCAGAATTTTTAGTTTATGATGTTCCTGAATCAGGGGTGTTTTTTCACATGCTTAGAAAGCTCCAGGTATTTTTCTTCCAGTAGTTTTCTCAATTTTGTTTTGACCCTGTGTGAAATGTTAGTTTTCACAGCATCCTATGGAAAAGAATTTCCATCATGTAATTACCTATTATGTATTTAAGATCCAGCTCCTCTGATTCTTCTGATTTTTTTTTCTCTGGACATTTTGTAAATTTACTACAACCTCAAAAGGCTACAGAACCCACCATGAATTTATACAGTGATAAAACTCTATTAAAACACTGTATCATTTCCTATTCCTTTCCTAATATTTACAAACAGTCAATACGTCTTTTTGACCACTAAGGTGACACTGTCATGAAACTGCCTGTTATAACCTCAGGATCTCATTCCTGACTCATTACAGACAGGTCACTAAGCATAATTTTTTACAAGAACACATGGGGAAAGGAAGAGCAAGGCAAGGTCCTGTGTGCATCAGTTTATATTTACCTCATTAAATTTTGTCTACTACTTTAGCACCCAAATACAAAGTCTCATGTAGTTCTTCTACAGTTCTGCACAGGTAGCTCTATCGTTACTACCCAAAGCAACATGGTTTTGTCAGGAAACTTTGTCACCATCATCAAAACAAAACAAAAGAAAAGTTTCTTAGACCTGTGACAATCATCGTGCATATTTGCACACCCGTGCGGTAAAGCAAGAGAAGCTACAGAGTTATCAGAGCTATGGAGAACAGCAAAACAGCCATTATTTGAATTGCTCATCCTGTCATTTGAATCTAGATTACAGGAGGTAGTTGAGGAAAAAATGAGGCAAAATCAATCTTTTGGAAAGAGTCACCTCTAAAGCATAGTCCTGTTCATAAAGTTCCTGCAAGGCACATCAGTTGATTATGTTTTAATGGAGTGTAGACTTTAATCTAGTTTAACTAAGTCACATCTAATCAATTCATAACCTGTCTAGCAGACTTAGAGGAAGAAATATAACACAAAGTAGCTTGCTTGTTATTGCTTTCATAGCAGAACTACTACAGAATATTACAGGTGTTGCTACCATGCATACTTGTTCAGGGCGCCTGAGAAGTATGACACCTTGATGCACTGCATTGTTACCAGAAACAGAAAATGGACCTGCAACATTCCTCCAGCATGCATTGCTGTGACAAAAGGCAGAAATATTCTCCCAATTCTTCATTACTTAATGAACTAATGCTAATTTATTAAAAGACAAATACTGTTCAAAAATGCTGTTGTATTTATCACAGTTGAGCTCTTCTTCTAGAAAACTTGAGCTAGCTTATGATCTGAGTATCATTGGTCAGCAAATTCTGACTCCAGTGAACAGACGAAAACCAGAAGAAACCATATCAGACGTAACTGCTGCTTCCTGTTAATGCACTGCTTCTTGAGCTTCCCAAAGACAGTGCATTTGGACAGAACTAGATAAATGGCAAAGATGCTACATTAGCTAAGAAAATCCCAATATAAACAGTAGTAGACAATGCAGAAATAGCACTGTAGAAATGCCTTTGGAAACAGTGAGATGATAGACAACCTGGGGATAACAGAGCATGCAGATCTCTGTGGAGGGATGTAAGCAGTGGTCCAGATTGACTGATTTGCACTATAGCCCTTTGTTGCACGATTCCAGAGCTGTGGAAGTCCAAGGGGGTATATACATCTGGAGACTCTAGGGCTGCCTAAACTGCTGAGCAATGGGTGTGGGATAATGTTGCTTTCTGCACGTTGATGCAACATTCCCCTGGCAGCCTGTGGGCCATATACATTCTGCACTGCCTCTGCATGCCTGCTATACCAGCTGGTTCTGTTTTCATGTTTTCAGATGGCACCTGATGTGTGGCCTGTCAAGGGCTCTTGAAAGATTAATCTGGCCTTCAGCAAGGGAAATGACCTCATATTAATCATTCTTCCCCTTTTTTCCATCCATGCTGTAGTTTTTGCACTGAAATAACAACATAATTGACATGCAAATAGATAAGAAATAAATTAATAAAAATACTTATCTTCTTTTAGTTCTTTGAATATGCAAATTAATACAGGAGCACTCTGTGACTCAGACAATGGCTGGCAACCTTTGATCAGTGTGTGTAATGATAATGTGTGTCCAGCAAAAAATACGAAGCCATTTCCTGAGGCCACCTAACTATGTTGCTGTCAGGCTGTTTTTAATTAAACAGCACGGTTGTGCGCTCTGCACCACCAAGTGCAGTTTATATCAGCTAAGCTATCCTGTTGGACAAGTCAGTTTCACTAGGATATGTACACGAACATATCATCAAAACCCATTCCTAAACAGCCAGAGCTTTTGTTAACCCATTTTCTGGTGGAAAATCGCAGTATGTCAGGAGATGTTCACCGAGGGAGCTCAGTGGCAGTAAGGAGCGGCAGGTAACTATATGAAATGCCTGAGAGGAAGGCTGCCCTCTCTGTCCCCTCCTACAGTGTGCCCATTGTTAATGAAGGCTGTCTTCCTTTTGTTGATGTTCATTGTGGAGAGAAATGCGCTAGTTATTTACTGGTGAAAATGAGATGGCAGTATCAAGCAATGGAAGACAGTGTTGTTTTTCATTTTGCATTGATGCCCCTCTACAGAGGCATGCATTTCTCACGTTAATCTTCTGAAAGCCTTTATTGTCCTGGCTTCCTGTTACAAATCAAGCTGGTGATGGCAGCCCCATGAAATCCCATTAGCATACTGAGAGCAGTGTATTACAGTACCAGGCAATAGAATAAATACAGAACAATAAGTATAATAGGGAATGTATTACCCACAAAATGAAGTAGCAGCTCTGTACTGCATGCTAGTTCTACGAAGGTGCCTCCTTCTCTGCTTGTAAACAAACAGCATTTCAGGGGCTCGGCTTCACTGTCAAGTGAAATCTGTAGTTTGAGACAAAGAAAGCAGAGACACAAGAGGAGTTGCATGTCCAGGTGTCACTGTCTGTCTCCCTGTTTGTGGACTCAAATCTCTTTGAAAGAATTACTTTCAGCTATAAAAAGCTGTCTATTTTTTGATCTAGAGATATAACTGTGCCCTGCAAACAGCTGAACTTATTTTGGAGTCTTATTCTTTGCTTTGTTTCACTGGCATCAATGTCAGTGTATGCTGATAGCACACAGAAGAGAAGCTATCTTTAAAAGCAGGAGGGTTGGTTTTGCTGTTGCTTCTAGTGATGCCTAGGCTAGAAGAGAAGTTATTGGTTTGCAGCCAGGCAAGCAACAGCCTGCTATAGATGAGCTGGAAGACAGATGGGTCATCAACATAGGCTAATAATCCATCCATAATACTGGTAATTCTCAGGGACAGGCCCCTGTACGTTCTCTCCTTTGGTGGTCTTAATGATCTTGAAGTAAAGGTGCATACAACAGGCAACTGCAGGCCACCTGTGGTAAAATATGCAAAATCAACTCAGAAACAATCCTGAAAAGGAATTAACATTTACCTTTGACTTAGTAAGAGGTTGTAAAAGCCTCTTTAAAAATGTGGATTCCCACTGTCTGTCAAATATGGGTGTGTTCAAAGGTGGGAAAGCAGCTGTGTTTTCCCAGAATGAAAGGATGATAAATTTGAAAGGTTTTTAAGAAAAACTGTCAATCATTTTAAAAGACTAAATCAGACTAGGTATTGGCATATTGTTTCTGATGAGAAATCACTTTCTGATTTTAAATAGAGGCTGTAATTCTGAAAATGGAGACGGTAAGTTTCAAATTTTTCTTCAAATGCTAGATGCAGGGTTTCTGTGTTAGCAACTGCAGGTGATATTATGACATGGAGCATAATTTTCTCTCTTGGATAGTTTCATTTCTAAGTGGAGCTGTTGCTTGGGAAGCTGGTCCAAGGGATCTCTTAGACCCATGGGTCTCCAGTGAGCTTTGGGCCTGTCTTTGTGTATGGCCTTGCAAAAGTGGAATAAAATCTGAAATGAGGACATCTCTCCAAGGACTTGTATTAGGACAAGCATTTGCAAGTTTGGTTGTTCAGCAGAATATAGCTGAAACAGACTGACTTGGTATTAGTTAATGTTCTTGATTATATTCACCCATCATATTCTCTGGAAAATTCAAATAATAAATAAATTAAAAAAAAAAAAAAAGTGAAAATACATGAAAACTGGCAACATTTTATGATTTCTGTGTATTCCCTCTTTCCAGACAGGTTAGGCCTCCTTTGAGATAAGAAAAGGTCTTCATGAATTTGGCTAAAAATGGGGTTCAGAGAGGGGCACAAAACCTGATCATCTTCTGAGGTTAAAAACAGGGTTCAATTCAGGGGTTCAGACTGAGTTTGGACGAAGGTTTGAAAGTAAGAAATGTAAGTGAGAGCTGACACATGGAAAGGTATCTAGTTTGTGCTAGTTTCATACAAGCTTTCAGGAGGTTCTGTCTTTTTCCAAAAGAATGATTGTTGTATAATAATCATTTTAAACAGTGGATACAGACAGTGTTATATGAGTATGAAGGGACTTGCTAGGATTTCCCAGCTTAGCATGTTAAAGAAGATACCCATGTAGGTTTTGAATAGCAATGCAGAACCTGGAAAGGACTGTTTTGGTCATCAAGCACAGAAAAGTATGCAAGAGATGTTCAATTCATACAAATCCACAAGATCTCTACCTCACCTGTCCCTGCATATCACATGCCAAAGAAAAAATCCAGCACTATAAAACAAATGCAGAGCCTTTAGTATAACAGATGGAAAATGTTTTCCAAAGGAAAGCCCCAAACAGCCCATTAGTTTCAGAGCTCCTTGAACGTCTACCCATTCTGTGAGAGAAAATATGGTAAACATGTCATTGCTAAAGTGCAATTGATTGCACAGCTATAAGTAGCTTTTCAAATTACTACCAACAATTACATAATTGTTTTTCTCCCTGTAATACCACAAGCATGCCTTACATCTTATCAAGAGCTATGAAACAGAACCATGGTACTTCCTGTTCACCTACCTGCTTCAAACTAACCCTCGAAGAATCTCATTAAACAACCTTTAAGTTGCTCCTGAATCATCCCAGGAAGTGCTTGTTCATTGTTAGATGTAGGGTGAAATTATTCAGCTGTTAATAATTTGGAAATTCCCATTTACCACAGTACCACAGTGTACTCATGCTTTCTAACTTAGCTATGGTCTTTGTGAGATGAGTCCTCCAAACATTGCTGGTGCATATGAAGAGGGAGATGAAATATTCACACTAATCTCATTTTGTTCAGCAGTAGTGAGTGGCATAGAGAGATGGTTCTGACAGCTCAGTTTCAGCTTGATCTGGTCTCTGAGGCTGAATGCTGTGCTCCCCAATGTCTAAGTTCCTCCTTTTAAAGTTTTAAAAAATATGCATGTAATATAAAAGCAAAATTACCAATATGAGATACTGCATTTAGTGTGAGAAAACCATTAACAAATATTTTAATAATGCACATCTATTTCTAAATCCCCACAAGAAGACCTTATTACAACAGTACTCCACTCTGTAATACCTTCCCCAGTGCTAAAAGCAAACTAGATGAAAATCATCTCAGAGGTGTGTCTGAGCATAACTCGCTTTGAGCGTGAGCATATTACATTTTATGACAGACTGAGCTTCATATATAGCTAGTCCACAGACGTTCTCCAACAACTAAGGCATTACAGCCCCAAAAACAGATGTGATGCACCAAAGCATCATTTGTTAGATGTTTCCAGTAGTCTTCCTTCTCCTTTAGATTCAATAACAATATGAAGTGATCTGTTCTTTTTTTTTGAAATAAAATAACATAAAAAATAAAAAACGGTCTGCAAGTGACACTGTTGGCTGCTGACACTGAGGAAATTCTGTGTATTTACCTAAGTGCCTCCTACTGTCATGGTCGGATTTGTAAAGCCCTGTTTGTAAGAAATGCTTCCTGTCTCACAGACCATAAGCCAAGATCCAGAAAAGCCTTTAGGGATCTGAGATAGGCTTTAACTGCATAAAAACAAATTACAGTCGTCAGAAATGTCACTCAACAGTTATCTAAATCTGGAAAGTGCTCAAGATTTCAGCATTGCATTGACATAAACCTTAGCTTATGGTCTTTTTCTAAATGACTGGGAAGCCCTGAGAGTACTACGCAGCACTTTCTGTCCCATGTTCAAGCTCCACCAAGTCCCACAGCCCAGATTTGTGGTTTGCTTAGGCTCGATACAATCTGTATTTTGAGATCCAATCTTCCAGACAGGGTCCTGAAGAAGGCGTAACTGTTGATTTCACTGCCCCTCGATGTGTCAGATGATGGATGGGACACACCTCTACTGCTGTTGGTTGTGGAAGATCCATTTTGGTTTCCTTCCCTGACTGAGAATATCACAAACTATCTGTCTGCCCAGGTCCTTCCCTCCTCTTCTGCTACCTGCCATGACAAAAGAAGGTCACATTTATTGACAGTTTTTACTGTTGTTGCTCTGCTTACTTTTAAGTATGTCAAAGTAAAGTAGGGAGAGATAGTGAGTGCAAGCATGTCCATTTGTCATACTAAGACTTTAGTCCCTGCTTTACTGACATCCAGTATTTTATCAAATGACCACTTAATATAAAATACTAAGTTATTATTTATACTATTTATATACTAAAACATACAATACTAATTAGATTTTGGCCTATTTAGGAGTCTGTTTGACAGAGTCCCTTGGAAGGCAGTTCTAAAGGCCAGAGGAGTACAATGAATCCTGAAGGCTCAGGAGCAGGCTGTCCCATTGTGCCAAAAGACAAGCTGACAGGGAAGAAGACTGACCAATCTGAACAGAGAGCTTCTTCAGGAACTTGGGAAGAAAAAGATGTTTTTATTTTTGGTAAAAGGGGGAGGCAACTCAGGAGTGCCACAAGATGCTGTGAGGTTATGCGGGGAGAAAATCAGAAGGGCCAAAGCCCATGTATAACTTAACTCGGCTACTGCAGAAAAAGATAATTAAAATGTTTTTATAAGTACATAAACAAGAAAAGGAGGACTAAAGAGAATCTTTGTTCGGTATGGGATGCAGAGGGAAGCACAGCGATGAGAGATGAGGGAAAGGCTGAGGTACTTAATAATGTCTCTTTTGCCTCAGTCTTTATTGGTAAGGTCAACAGTTCAGTACCTAGACAGCTGAGCTGGAAGACAGAGGCAGGAAGTAGAATGAAGCCCTTATAATCCAAGGGGAAATGTTTAGTGACCTGCTACACCACTTGAACACAAACAAATCCATGGGGCCAGACAGGATCCACCCAGCTGTGCTGAAAAAGCCAGTGGAAGTGCTCACCAAGCCAATTTGCCAGCAGTCCTGGCTAACCAGGAAAGTCACAGTTGAGCAGGGGCTGTCAAATGATATACCCATCTAAAAGAAGGGCAGAAAGGAGGATCCAGGGAAGTACAGGCCTGTCAGTCTGACTTCAGTGCCAGGGAAGGTCATGGAGAAGATTATCTTGAGTGCCATCACCTGGCATGTACAGGACAACCAGGTGATCAGACCTAGTTAGAATGGGTTTATGAAAAGCAGGTCCTGCTTGAGAAACCTGACCTCCTTCTATAATAAGACAACCTGTCATCCAGTGAACAATGGAAACGCTGTGGATTTTGTTTACTTGGGCTTTAGCAAAACATTTGATACTGTTTCCCATAGCATTCTCCTCAAGAAAGTGGTTGCTCATGTTTTGGGTAGATGTACTGTTTTCTGGGTAAAAAACTGTGTCGTAGGCCCAAAGGGTCATTGTCAATGGAGTTAAATCCAGTTGGCAACTGGTCACAGCTGGTGTTCCACAGGGCTCAGTATCAGGGCCAGTTTTGTTTTAATATTTTATCAGCAGTCTTGGTAAGGGGATTGGGTGCACCCTCTATAAGTCTGCAGATGACACCAAGTTGGACAGGCGGACTTATCTGCTGTAGGGTGGGAAGGATTTGCAGAGGCATCTGGATAGGCTGGATCAATGGGCCACGTCCAATACTATGGTATTCAACAAGGCTAAGTACTGGGTCCTGCACTTGGGTCATAACAACCCCATTGCAGCAGTACAGGGGGAAGAGTGGCTGGAAAGTTGCCCAGCAGAAAAGGGCGTGGGGTTGCTGGTCACAGCCAGCTGAACACAAGCCAGCATTGTGCTCAGGTGGCCAAGAAGGCCAAAAGCATCCTGGCCTGCAACAGAATTAGTGTGGCCAGCAGGACTAGAGAAGTGATTATCCCTCTGTACTTAGCTTTTATGAGTCCCCACCTCAAGTACTGTGTTCAGTTTTGGGCCTTTTGCTACAAGAAATTTCGTTTCTGGAATGCATTCAGAGAAGAGCAATTGAAGCTGGTGAAAGGACAAGAAAACAAGATATATGAGGAGCAGCTGAGAGAACTGTGTTTGTTTAGTCTTGAGAAAAGGAGACTGAGAGGAAACTTCATTGCTCTCTACAACTACCTCCCAAAAGGAGATTGTAGCAAGGTGGGTGTCAGTTTCTTTTTCTCAGGTGACAAGTGGTAGGACATGAGGAAACAGCCTCAAGTTGTGCCAGGGGAGGTTTCATCTACATGTCAGCCTGTTCAATGCAGGATTCCTGGTTTTGGTTACATTTTTCTTTTCCTTTCAACAACAGTGCCTTGTTTCTAATCTCAGCCAAAGCAAACAGAAAAATATTGCAGAAGATAAAAATCTTAAGTGGAGTCACAGTTCCAGAAATGTACAGGCCTGTTTCTCATCCAAAGACATTTAGGTAAGTTTGATTGAGCTTTGAACTGAAATGTAAAACTATACTAAAGCTCTGTGCCAAATCATTACTACTTTCAATATTATCAGTATTGTACTAATATGCTAGAGATGTTCACTGATTTTACTAAAGCTTATTGATCCTGCAGTTCTGCTGGCATGCCTTTACAAAAGCTTACATAGCACATGGTTTGCCTTCTTCCAGAAGATGGTCACAAAACCCTTCTCCAAGATCTGTACAGATCCCTGCTACACACAAATTTGCCTAAAGGTCTCCCTTGTCAATTATAAAGCCTGTTCTCTAATTCCTTGGAAGTCTGTCTGCTGTTTTGGAATGACCCTTTTATTCCCAGTAATGTATCCCCACGGAACATAACAAAATAATAAAGTCTAAGCTATATGATCATTTTTAAGGAAAAGCCCCAATCCAAGAATACTCTGGAAAAAAACGCACTGATTTCTATTCCCTGGATTGTCCTGTCTCTTCATTACACTCCTCTTCCCAGCTGAATGCAGATTTGCAGAGAGATTTCCAGTGGCTTTTTTGGCAGAAAATAGAGGAAGGTGACTAAGGTCCCCTTTCATCCAAGGAGAAAAAAAACCTAATAATAATAATAAAAAATAAAATAAAATAAAATAAAATAAAATAAAATAAAATAAAATAAAATAAAAAGAAAGAAAGAAAGGTCAGTTCATTACAGGTTTCTCAGGGTAACAATCCGGACCCTTCTTTTGTAAATGAATTATGGTTTCTAAGATACCTCAGTGTTTTGGATGGTGATTGCAAGTAATTAGAAGAAATACACAGCATGTAAGTGAAGTTAATAATTTTATCAGGTGTTTTGTTGAAAAATAAGGCTGTGTGATTCTTCTGTCTGGGCTCTACTAAAAGGAAAAAATACAAGAAAAAAAATATTTATTTATTTATTCTTATTATTTCAGTCCCATTAGATTTTCTTTTGATACAACAGAGAAGAGAGCCATAGGGGCCCTAGAAAACCCAAGCTCATCCTTTAGGTATTTCGCTTTTGAGTGAAAAGTTAAGATGCTAAAAATGTTTTTAAAGACAGAAAATCTCTAATGTCTATCAGTTTTTAGCATTTTCAGTTAAGACTGCATTTACACTGAAATTTGTTATCTTCATTGTTCAGCTGTCAGCAGACTTTATGTCCTAAGCTCTCCATAAACTTCTGTTTTGGCTTGTACTAATATATTGGAAATTAAAAGTCAAGACAGTGTGAGAAAACAAAATATATTCATATTTGTTAGTATTTAAATAATACGGAAAGGTAGACACATCACATCAGTTTATTTCTATAACTGTTCTTATTTTTCCTACATATTTTCAGTTGAAAAAGGCATTATAAATAAGCCCTAGACACAGCATACTTATGAGGTTTAATTTTTTATAAATACACATTTTCTCCCGAAGTGAAATCAAATGATCTGTTTTACTTTCAACTCAGCAGATTACAATAATATCTTAGGGTCCTACCAAGAAAGAATTTTACAAATATTTCATTAAACATATTTATATAAAGCTTCACTACCAGAACCTCTGCGTCTACAAAGCAGTATCTTTCCACAGCTCAGTTTGGGGATTTTTCTTTTCCTTTATCCAGCAGTGGTATCCTCAAAAATAATGAATGCTTCAATCAGAACTCCCACAGTTCCTTAAGAATACCGCAAGGACTTAATTGCTAATTGAAGAAATTGATAACATGTGTCTTCAGTTCAGCAGCCTTTATTTATTTTATGGACATTTTTCATCAACTTTCAGACATTTTCTGTTTGAAATTCTACATAATTTAATGTTCCCCATCTGCAATGTTAATACTCTACTTGAAGAAAAGGAAGTCAAAGGAAAAAAAAAAAAAGTAACATTTCTTTGACTCCTGTGTCAGTAGTACCAATTAGCTACATGAATTTTCCATCTGCTTTTGCTAAAGAATAGGTGAACAGCTGCATCCTACAGGAAGACAACACAATGCAGCCAACAAAAACTGTCATGCATCTGGTCATTTCCTGTCACTAGCTTCACTATTGCTGCAGAAATCATACCACTCAGGTTGTGTGCACTAACTTTTGAACTTTAAAAAAAAAAAAAAAAAAAAGTTGCAATTCTACTTTCTCTTCATAAAATCTCTCTGCCTATTGACTTAATTGTTTTGGGTTTATATTTTTCTTTGTGTGCATTGGATTGAACAACGTAATTCCATACATGTGGAAATTTATGGACCCCACAGTCTCCTAAACAATAAGTACACCAGAGTAATGCTGCAAATTAAAAAGAAATCAATTATTTCCTTTGGCACAGTCTAACTCTGCTGTTAATTAGTAATATATATTGTCTTGGGTGGCTGCATCTAATCTATATATTTGCTTAAAAAAATACCTACCACTTTGTCCTTATGTTTCAGATTATATCCTGAAAGCCTTCTCATTTTTCAAATTTGAAAGGAGATACTATTTTCTTTAAAAAATAATAATAATAATGCATAGATGTTATAAGGATAGATAAACTTCAGAATGTCTGGTTAGATGACTTACACAACTGAGAGTACTAATGTTTTCAGATATTTTGCGCAAAGTTTCTTGCAAGATATCTGGCCCTTTTCCTCATGTCTCCTGCTGAAAATGTTAAGAGAATACCTATCCCCTTGCTCATTGTTGAAGCAATTTGCTTACTCAAATGGTATTGTTTAGCTGTCTGACTGCATCAGTGGAAGGCTTACAAAGAGGTAAGACCATCTGTAGTGTTAGGCAGAGAGTGAGAAAGCTTTCTGGAACTGTCAGAAGAATTAGGAGATTTCTGTACTTTTTAAACTTAGGATGGCGAACCCTATAGTTTTGACCTTGCTTGTGAAATAAATGGTTTTACAAGCTGTAGATCATTCTGAAAATAACAGTAGATGTCAGAATTTAAACTTAGGCTCAACATCTTCACAAACAGCAACTTGAATATTTTGCATTCATATATGACTTGGAGCATGATGTGTGTGTATTATGTCATTTCAGCACTGCATCTCTTGACAGGAGTTGTGCCTGAGTGAAAAAAAAAAAATGCCTTATGGACTGCCTGACCTATTATATTTGCTGATATGATGGCTGTGGTGTGCAGATTTGTGAATGCAAGACTGACTCTTTCATATTATTTCGTGGCTTAAGATCTACACTCCTTCTCATTCAAAATGGTCCAAAACATTATTTTTCTCCACAGTTTCCACGATAATCATCTTTCAAAACACTTGTTGCAACACACGGCCTGTTTTGTGTGTGCTTGTGGGCACTATGAGAATGTAATCAGAGTTTTCTAACACGTCCATGCATAGAAATAGGGAGGATGCTTGAGTAAGTCTTCCCTTGTGCTCTGTGAACACCTCTGTTGCAAAGACTTGTTCTGTGCTGTCTTACCTGGCCCTCATGACACACAAACTTGCAAAGAGGGAAGCTAGCATCTGTATGGGATCCTGGGCATACTCTGGGGAACAATTTCATATGGGCTATGCTAGCATAGCTGTATCTTTGTAACCCATTATTTCTGCTAGGGCAGCTCACACTGGAAGCACAGCACAGCAACAACAGCTCCTTTGTGTTGTTTTACTGGGAAAAACAGTTTTTCTGTCACAAGCACTTTGCCATACCTTAATTCTATGCAAATGTTTGTGGATCACCTGCATTTTTAGCTGAGGTAATAGAAATGCAGGGATCAGACCTAAAATCACCAAGTGTCCTTGCTAATTGTTGATGTTCTTTGCATGAAAGCCACAGAGTAACTTTATAGTATTTCTTGATGCTTTGTAAGTTCTGGGTGAGCAGTTTCATCTCACTCCTGTGTCTATACCTGTTCCTGCCATGCCTGTCTCTCATGATTTAACTTTCACAGTTGACAGCCAAACCATTTTTGTTGTTGTTGCTGTTGTTTTAGATCAAGGAGGGAAAAAAAAAAAAGTCTCTGCAACTCTTTGATTTATGAGGTTGTAAGTAAAACTGAATAAAGACATTGGAATGGGAAATGCACATATTACTAGTGGTATTCAGCAAACTAAAGTTGTTATGATTATTAAAACCTAGAGTCCAAGAAACCTCTCAAAGACAAAAGAGGGTTCTTTTATGAGTTCATTTATGGCAAGTTTTTTCAGTCTTCAGAATCCCCAAACATCTACATCTATAAAAAACAAACAAACAACAACAAGAAAACAGTGGCTTTTTAACATAAAGAATTCCCTTTAAAGAGTATATGTGAAGCTAAAGCTGGTTCTCCTAAAATATATTTAGACTCTTTAGATATCACTTATTCATAAATAAGATAATATAAATGACTGCTTTTTGAATCCTGAATCATTAGGTTATCCTGTTATAAAGAATTTTTTGAAGCACAATGTAGAAATATATGCCTTACAAGTACCCTCCCTCCTCATAATCCATTCTGTTATGAATGTATCTCCATTCTGTATTTCTCTTGTAGGCAATTGCCCCTGACAATAAGTATATTCTGACAAAATTACTCTTTAGATCTGAGAACTGAAGAACATAATAGGAGATTCTGTAATTAATATCCAGAGATAAAATATCCATAAATCAAAGACTAAGCTGCAGCAGAAATTCTTCTTCATTATTAGAGCTATTTGTGCAAGGTTTATTCCTGACTCCCATTCAACATCTTCTAATTTTGCCTTAGCTGTATATAGCATCCTGTTTCAAAAGATTTGTAATAGGTGTGCCATCCTCTATAAAATGGGATCCAGATATTTTGTTTTTGAAAACCTTCATGTATTCAGCAAGTTTCCAGGTCTGGCTTACCTGCCATAAGCAATTCCCAAACACCTGGACGTTATTAGTCTCCCAGAACAGTGTAACTCTCTTTATAAAACCCTTTTATGATCACAAAATCTCTGATAACACCTCCCAGTATGTCGAGCTTTATCATTATCACTATTGTTATAACAGTACCTCTCTACAACACACAAACAAATTGGCTTTTGAAAACTGTTTTAGATTGCTCAAAGTGTCTATTAGACTCATACAGTATGTCATATGTCTACATTGGATAACAAGAAGGGATGGGACATCATGGAAAAAAACAGCCCATTTTTTTTTTGGCTGAGGGTCTTTCCCACTTAATCATTTGTGTTTTACTGACTGACTCGCTGGATGAACCAAATGCTGCAAAGCAGTGAATAACATCATATAAAAATGGTGAACATTAATTTAAGTTAAAAAACTGAAAGAGAAGCAGGTATATTATCCTGTATTCCTTTTTTCATAAAGCAGAAGGATTGAGAACCCATTGAGGTAAATTTAATTTTATTTCTTTTGATTTACAAACCCACCCATTTTGCAGTATTGAAGCTCTGCACATTTTGTCAGGTAGTAAAGGTTCATAATTTGATGCATCAAGCAGTGTATTTTTCTAGGTACAAGGCAATACTCTTTTAATTCTGTAATAGTTGCTAAATAAATAAATACACAAATAGCATCAGCCATCAATTATTTTAGTGTTTTTGATCAAGCTCTGCTGAGCTAGATGCCGTACTAATAGGGCAATATTTAACGACTTTCATATCAGCTAGAATTCCTTTCATGTAATCCCCATGGTTACTGCCAGGCTTAAGGTTAGAGGCAGCAATAATAGCCCAGAGAAAGGTGAGTAGGAGGTGCCACAGTGGAAGACATGTGGCACATGTATATTTGCACATCCAAAGATGTACCACACAGTTTCTGCTGCTATGGCCATGCAACCTTAATCCTCTTTAGGTGCTGGGGAGCACTGGACAAAGAGAGAAGATGAGCATGAGAAAGAGATAGCAAAGGAATAAGAATAAGATCAAGAGGAGGGAGAAGAGGAGACGACAGTTCAAGAGCAGGAGGATTAGTGGTGAAGGAGGCAAAAGCAGCTATTAGCAGCAGTTGACTACGAGAAGCTGCACTGGGGAGACAGAAAGAACAGCTCAAAGGCATTGGTTTGGAAACCACTGGCTATGCTATCAGCTTTGATGTGGTTCTGCCTCTTGCTGCCACTGGGGTTGCTCTTGCTGCTCACGTCTCTCACTCCCAAAAGCCTGAAGGAGAAGGCAGGCTTTGCAGTATCACTGGGTAGGTGTGAAAAAATAGTCAGAGAGCCAGTGGGCTGAGGAGAGGGAAAGAAATTCTTGCTTGCGAAGACATAAGCCTGTTCCACCAGCAGCCCTGTCATTTGAACTACCAGAGCAACAGCCTGAGCTCTTCCAGTCATCCCAGCAGTAACATGCTGTGCTGTGCTGTGCTGTGTTGTGCAAGGAGTAAAGGTATCTCAGGCAGTTAGGTTTGTGTCAGATATCAGTCAGTATCAGTGAAAGTGTCATGCTGGATGGGGGGACTGTGGTAGCTCTGTGAGTAAAGCTTTATGCTGGAGACTTCACAGCTTTGTCACAAAGATTTCTTAAGGAAGAAGCTGACAAGATGGTGCTCAGTGAGTAGTTTCAGACCTTGTAAACCAAGAGAGGGCAAAAAGAAACTCCGTGGATGTAGGACGCATTTGTGTCAGTCAATCAGCAATATCTTCTTGTTTGTTCTACATGAATTATTTTCCTCATTGCTCAGTTCTTCAAGATTTCTTCGCCTCTTTTAGTGATACACATATTACATAGGCAGAATCACTGCTATAAATAAATTCCTTGTTCTATTTGTCAAAGCAGTGGGACCCAAGGTATACCTTACCAGCTATGTGTAAATAACAAAGACTAAAAAGAAGTCAAGTTAATTAAAAAGAGATGAGAATGTGAATTGATTGTTTCCTACGGTTGCAATTTTTTTCTTATAACCCTTTACACTCTATCTTGATGCACTCGTGAAAAATAATGCCACTACTTGAATCAGTCTTCCAAATTCTTTTCAAGTCTACTGTGCACTCCAACCTTTAACGACAAGCACTTAAACAAAATGCACTGTTCCACTGGATTTACTGTGAGCCTCTTATGAGATTCTTCTGGTCAGCAAACTCACTTGAATGCTTGACAATCTAGCCTTTTTTTAAGTTGAAGAGGAGCTAATTTAAAATCATTGGAGAAATCAGATGTAGGAAATTAAAGCAGCAAATCAACAGAGCAAAGGTGAACAGAATTAAATGGCCACTGATTTAACTTATACATCTCCTCTGGTTGTGGATATGTTATGTGTACTTCACTCCCCTTCCTTCCCATACGTCTTGCAGGTGCAAATAAGTGCTTAGTATGCATACTATATGTAAAAATAATCTTTAAAAAAAAAATCCATAAAGGCCTCCATTTTATGCCATATCCCCATAGTGAAATAAATCAGTATAAGCCATATACCTACATTGGTTTCCATGTAGCATGATTTCTGACATGCTCATGCAACATGAATTAGACAATAATGGCACTTTGTCTGATATACCTTTTTTTTTTTTTTTAACTAGTAACAAGCCCATTTTTTAAGGCCATAACCGTGGCTTAGTGGTCCTGAAACTATTTACAAACTTGCTAAACCATTTTTGCTTAAAAAAAAAAAAAAAAAAAAAAAAGCGATCTTCAAAGTAGGCTTCAGAAAAGCGAGGAAGAGATATTGATGCCCCTATCTATGCCCCTGTTTCATCTTATAGCCTAGTGATATGTGTGCTCACCCGAGATCAGCTTCCTCTTTCCCCTAATGGGGATCACAGCCTACATCTCTTGCAACATGCTGCCTCTATCAACATGTCACAGTTTATTCCAGGATGATCCATCTTCCTGTTTCTATCTTATCAGCCTCATGCTTGTCTCGATGTGATGACTCCTCAGGTCAGCCACATGAAGTGCAGTAGTGTCACAGAAGAGCAGTGGAGATGCATGGGCAGCAGTGCTCTCCTGGGGCCTGTAGGCCCAAGGCCTTCTACAAGAGAGGAGAGGGTTGAACCCATGCCTGGCCCACACAGGTGACCAGGCTTATCCCAAGACCACCAGGTGGGTGAAGCTGCTGTGCAACTACCATGATGATGTATTGTTACTGAAAGCTCTCCAAATGAAAGGAGAGTGCATTTGTTCTAGCTTGTACCAAACACCCCGCTTGATTTGAAGCAGGGCATGTGAAGTTTTCCTTTTTTTACCCTTCAGCCTCCTGGATCTGTTTACCCAGGCATTAATCCAAATTGTGTTAACCTCTGGATGCACAGTCTCTTCTGACTGTGGTTAATCACTTGGTCTTTTACAAATTCCATCATCCAGCACCCACCCCAGCTCCCTGCGGTCAGCTTTCTGCAGCTTGCCTGGATTATCACCCTCTTCGATCTGCCAGGGGAGCTGTTTGTGTGATTCTCTCTTTAATATGTTTCAATCTAGATGTGTCAGGCTGGCAAAACCCTGCCACTTGAATTGTTTAAGTCAGATAAAACACTGTTTAAAGAAGTGCATGAGCGTCTTTCACACCTATTTTCCCTGAAAATATTACAGAGACAAAACAGACCTTGCACTAAACAGGAGAAATGTAGAACTGTTGTGACTTTGTGAATGACTAAAAATAGCACATTATGGGAATTATTTTTCCCCTTATCTGGCAAAATGAAAGAAAAACAATCATAAATATGTTGGCCTATTTTACACAGTTATTCAAGGAGATGGATGATATTCATCCCTGAGACTTAGTCACAACCTGCCAAAACCACACACACAGGCTTTTGTAAAACGCAAAACGAAAACTCTCAAACATCTTTTGGCCTTTGGATTTTTTGTTTGTTTGTTTTATTTTGTTTTCCCCATTTCTGTACTGTATACTGGCTCCTCTGTAAAGAATAACATATTTTATCTTCTTGACAAAAGAAAGTGGTCTCTGAGTTTTCAAACAATTTTAGAGGAAAAGAGGTTTTCATACAGTTATTGTACTTGGCTTTTTAAATGTCTGAGCCCTGAGAGATGTACATGCAAAGATCTTTGTGATGCTATCTTGAGCTGCTCCCAACTAACAGCCTCAGTGAAACCTCGCCCATGGAACTTAAAGGCAGTATAAGGCAGATTAGTGCAGCACTGGGCTCCTTACCTATTTCCAGGGGCAGCCTCGAGAAATCTAGCAACATATGCTTCCCTTTGAATATAATGGATGAAAAGAGGTTGAGGGCAGACTTGCATGTACCTCTAGCTTCCCTGCTTGCTGCTGCAGTTCTTTTTATTAATTCTACATTGCATATTTTATAGGCACCATGCAATGCCAGCTGAAGGTTACCACAGTAAAGCAGCAAAAAAGGATGAGGACTACAAAGTCATTGGCAGTTTATTTTAATTCAGCTGGAAAGAGCAACTTGTGCTTTTATCATCCTTTGTATTTGGCAAAGGTTAGAGTTTATCTTAGTTTCACAAGCTGCCAAAATGCTGAGTAGATCCTGCCATTGTCTCAGTGAATACTGAATTGCATATTAATTGAAGATCTAAGGCTCTAAATCAAACAATAGAAGTATAACCAAACATTGCAGACCTGGGACATGAATGTCTCTGGAGGTAGACGGGAAAGTTTGATTTAACAGCAGCATGGATCTGCCCCTTTAAATGTTTCATACAAAAACGTTACTAAACCCTTTGGAAGTTTGACAGTATTTTGCTACTAGCTGCAGTTAAAAATGATTTTCTGGAGGTCAGGCCAACCTGCTTACCTTGTGGTCATATCCGAATGACCTGTGCTAGACACAACCCCTGCATCCCAGCTTCCAGGGCTGCTCAAGACTACATATGTCATGGAGATTAAACATCCCACCTCCTGCAAGGCCTATTGATCATGCACACAGTCATGTTCTTACCTTACTGCTTCTCAATAAAAGGAGAAATAAGATGAGGGCCAAGAGAGAAGCTGCCTATCTTATCCTTCCAGGAGGTGTGTGAGTGTTGTAAGGGCAGAAAACAGTGCAGGGGAAAAAAAAAAAAAAAAGAAAAAAGAAAAAAAAAAGTGAGTAGACCTAAACCAGCAAAGTGACAAAGGTCTGCTGCTTGAATAAATAAGTGAATTCAGTCACACTGTAATGCATTAAGTATATCATCCACAGACAAGAACACATCTTCTGGATGTTATTTCTATATGCATGTACATAACATGGAAGGAGGCAGTGTGAACTGAGCATTTATCCAATATGAGATACTAAAGATGTAACATATATTACAGAGTTGGAAATCAGGAATAATGCCAAAGAATTTAATGGATTCAAATCCACATATAAACAGGTATGATAATGATTACCAATTACCATATATATTGAGTTGCAGAAATTGTTCTAAGCTGTTTATCTGGATAGGGTTATTCTTTTATGGAGCACCTTTGCTGCTTAGTTTTGGTCTAAAACACAGAATTCCAACATTTGTAAATTCAGATATTCAATTCTAGGCTTTATTGCATAGTTTCTTTGTCCAGGGAAACATTGTGAATTAAATCACAGATACAACAATATAGAGGTAACTGACAGAATTCAGTATCATCCTGGATAGTTAAGTCCCTTGCTTTAGGAGTCACAAATTAATTCAGGGTACCTGAATTGCATACCAGATACATACATCCCTTTCTGGATCTAACTCCACCTGATTGCCATATGTACATGGTGTTCCATTTACATATGATATTTTGCTAAGTAAATCTCTACATATTCTTTTTCTCATTATGTTTGTAATGCAAAAGATAAAAAGTGTATGGATGTAGAACACTTGAAAGTGTAAGTTATTAATGATAACATATGTAGTTTTAGTGGGCCTTCTTTTAACAGAGAATGGAATATAATTTTCAGCATGCAATGGTGCAATTTTAGATGTTGTCCAAAATGTTAAGAATCAGACCTTTGAGTAGGAAGGAGCTAAAAGTACTAAGTATTAACCATAATTTTAGACTCTGAATGTTGTAAACTGCAACCAGAAGAATTTTCATCCCAAGGCCGAATATCATCCAGGAAAGATATTTAGAATCCTACAACTTCTTACAGATACCCACAGCAACTTCCATCTCATCTTTGCGCATACAGCTGCCTCCTTTCCTCCTGCTTTAGGGATACATTCATTGATACTGTCAAGTAAATATATAGGGTAACTTACTCTTTGGCTTGCAAAGAAAGGGTTAGTGAATGAAAAGATGTTAAGACTCTATTTCCATATTCCATACACACACTTTAAGTAACAGAGGTTTCTTTTATTTCTTTTCTCATGGGCATATAACTAACGCATTATAAAAACTTTGTCCTACAGCTACTGGAGCCAGAACAGAGGTCATGGTTTTGAATAGTCACTCATTACCAAATTCCTCCCCCATATAGTTAAACACACACAAAACCTGTGATTCTAAGAAGGAGAAACAAACAAAACAAAACAACAACAAAAAGCAATGAGATAAGTGAGGTAAGTTCAATGAGATAAGATCTACTTTATACAGAAAAACTCTACCTCTTTCTCTTATCAGTACAGAAAAAATGATTTTGACTGTTTCCATATCTCACTTAATTCTTCCAAAAGATGTTTTATTTGATAGTTACTATTTACACACACCATTTACACACGCTAGTATCTGACATCCTATATTTCATAAACAAATCACACTTAGCAATGTTGCTGGAATGTTAAGTTCCATAAACAAGAAAGTATGAGCAAGAACATCATCTCATAACGAAAAAGTTAAAGCATAAAATTGAGTCTTTGAGGTAAAAGACACTATTTGTGATTTATCACCATGCTCAGAGGTGACTAACAATCCCCACCCTCTTTCAAGGGCTAAAACAAAAAGAGAGCTTCCTAGGTAGTCCTTCCAAGACAAATTACAACTTCAAAGAGTAGATCTGTTCATAAAATGGGTCACCAACAGCAGCTGTCTGGTGGAAGGAAATGTAACCAGCAAGAAATATGGAAAAAAGGCAAGTAAGTTTACTGAGATCTTCATGACAGCTAAAGGAGAATCTCTGCCTTTTCTCGGTATCTCTGGAGAGCTTTATAGCCCTGCTTTTCTAACACTAGATATGGAAATTTCAGACCAAAAAAAAAAATGAAAAAGAGAGAAAGAGAGAGAGAGAGAAAGAGAGAGAGAGAGAGAAAGAGAGAAACTACAAAAAATGCAGATTTGACTTTGATTTTCAGTGTTTTTTTCAGAGGGTGTTATGCAAAGTGTAAAATCAACTTGAAGATATCATAAAATCATTTACAAAAACTTCACTTACGTACTGCCATACACAATTTTTCTAACTTCTTCATTCACCACTGAATTCATTCAGTCCTGATCTTCCATTCATATAACTGGAGGATTATTAGATGTGTATTGGAACCCTCTCTTCAACTTGTTCCAAAGAAAGCAAATTGTTCAGCCAGTTTGTAGACATCTGTTACATAGGAGCCCCATTGCACAAAAATATGCATCCAGTATACACCTTTTCTTCAAAAAATGTTGTCTTCTTTCAGCCATTTTGCTTGCAAAACATCTTAAATGCACCTCCTAGTCTTATATACAGCCAAAGAGTGTAGGTGAAGCTTTTAAGAGAGATGGCCAGTACTACTTAATTACCTGTGCAGTAATACTGGCTGAGCTACTAAGGTTAATTGAATTTCCCGTGTCACACTGTAAACTCATCTATAGGAGCCATCGCTCTGCTGATCTGTATAGCTGGTGTATTTTGCATCTTCAAACAATTGGTGGGCAGAGAAAATACAGCAGTGTCATAGTTTTAAAAGTCCTCATTTACTGCAAATTGCCCTACAGTACTGTTTTTAATGTTTTCCTACCAAATTTACACGAGGACACAAGGCATTCACTATAGAGTGTAGCAATGACCATTCTGTTTTGGGGTTGTAACACTAGCCATTTCTCTGGCAGCATAGTGCATACTATTTTGTTATCCCAGATCTAGAAGACTGAGAAGGTCAGCCTACGCCAGTTCAAAGTGAAATGTGGACCTGCAAGACTCCCCCAGTTTTGTTTTTGTGTGTGTGTGTGTGTGTGATTTTTTTTCCAGGGGGTGTGTGTGTGGGGGGAAGCGGTGCGAGGTGGGGGGTGGGTCAGGTTTGGGTTTTTTGTTGTTATTGTTTTTGTTTGTTTGTTTTGTTTTTCCTGACATATATGCAGCACTGGAATATCCAGCTTTCTTGTTCTATTGTGTTTCCTTCCAAAGAGGAGCTCTATAGGGACATTTCTTTGGCTGCTGAATGCCCTGTATTTTCTGTCCTCACTAATCATGCATACTGTGCAATGTTGAGTTTGAACTGCTAAGTATAGTGTGATTCACTTTCTTATGTGAAAAAAGGCACTTCAGATCAAAATCAGTGAGTTTGTGACTGCTGGGACTTTTAATGATTGATGAGAACTTTGGCATAGTTTCTGTTTGGAAAAGAGGGCTTTGAACTGGTGGATGAAATACGAAGAGGAGAGACTTACATAATGGGCCCATCTCCCCTAATCTCCTCACAAAAGAATACACAAGGAAGAAAAACAAGGAGTCCCTTGTAACCCTTGCAGTGGCAAGCGCCTTGTTTAATATATTCAGTTACTTATTAGACCTTAGTAGACCAATATAAATCTAGCACAACAGTGTACAAAGACAGCAGGGGGTCTGAATCCTGATGTTATTTTTCCCACCACTGAATAAATGATTCCAACCACCAGCTCAGAAGCTCATCCTCATTAGCATGTATGAAATGAGTGGAATAAGCACTAGGAGATTTATATTGTTCTTGATTCAATTTAATTAATAAGAGACGGCACTGGTTTCTGGAGCAGAGAGGCAGTGTCCATAGATTCCTGTGCACCTTTCATTGTTATTAGTGATATAAATCTATCACAGCACAGAGATCTTAAAAAGTGCCCTCATCATTTTCTAATCCTGCTGACATTCATTAACTAGTCATTTTAGCAACCTGCATATGATAATCTGACACTATCATTAAGGTCACTGTAGAGTTTTCATTTTAAGCCCCCTACTTACAGGGGTCTATAACTACTGGAAAATTCAACAATAACCATATACTGCTCAGGAATTCCTTTTACAATAGTGTGACTATTATTTATTTATTTATTTATTTATTTTTAATTCTGGGCAGGCCTAAACAAAAAAGAAACAAGAGAAGTATCATTAAAAATAAAACAAAAATCTATCTGTTGGTGTCAGGCACTATACAAATAGCACAGGTAAAGTCACTGTGAAACCCTTTCCCCTCAAAAGGCAGGAGTAGGACATTCATTTCATTAGCATGAAACAGACTGTAGGAAAAGGTGAGTAGTAAATGTCCTCTTTGACTAGTCCATGGTAAAATCTGAATTTGGACTTGAAAATCAGCGTCCCACCACACTAAGGTCAACTACAGTTTTGCCACTGACTCTGCTGAGACCAAGAGTTGAACCAGACTTTCCAGTTTAATGCCTGTTAGCTTTTACTCCACAGATTAAGGTTTTCTTGGTTCTCTATTTTCAGAGAGTTAAGAGGCATGGTTGCAAACTGGTTAGAAGTAAGGATTTTGCACGCTGGATGATAATCTGATCCTATTAAAATCCCAAAGTGACAAAAGTCCTGAAGACTTTTGGGCCACGCACTTTAGCCCACATCAAATATAGCTTGTTTATAAATCCACTTTGATTTTTATTCAATTGAACATCCAAATTAAAGATTTCAGCAAAATAAAGGCCCAGTTAGAAACTTAAAACTCTTAAATCAAGGGCTATATACATGTTATTTGTGCCTTTGACATAGGATGTAAGTAGATACTAAAACATACACATGTTTTCTGCTGATTTTCTGTCAACAGTAACGCATATTTCACACAGGGTTGAATGTGAAATCCAAGCAAAATCCACAAGAAGTCCCTGCTAACAGTGTGGAATAATGCTGTCTTCAGGACAGCACAAACAAAGAGTTAGTTACCAAAAATATTGCTATAAATGATACCGTTGGCAATAATACATTAATTATCTTTCAGGTAATGGTAGTTTCATCACTGATAGCACATAAATGAATTTGGCTGTGGTTTACATCAGAAGGTGATGTTTTCCTCCACATTTCTTCTTTATTGTACATAATCTTACCTCTTCTGCACCTGTGAGTTATCCTTATGTACTAAACTGCCAGACATGCAATGATTGATTATATCCTCATCCTAATACACCACATTTGGTGTGAAGGTTTATGGAAAGGACAATGATTTCACTAAGAAACCAGGTATGTCTCCAAGCAGTGGAAACCCTCCCTTCATGGTGAGTCAAGCAGGCAGTTTCTGCACGGTCTCTAGCCCTTTGTGTTGGATTAGTTACAGATCTTCCAAATGTCTTTTACTCACTTCCTCTCAATTTTGCTGCATTAGTATCAGGCGCAGGGGAGTGACTGAAACTTACTTAAGCAGAACTGGAATTTCTAGGCTGTGATTTACCAGGGACAGTCACACCCAAGAGAGGCTGGCTAGCTAATGATTGCCAGGAAGGAGCAAACACAGGAAGTCTCTACTCTCCTTCTTTCATTCCCTGGTAATAGTGCAGGCTTCATTAGCAAATGCTTTTTAGCTCTAATAATCACCAGGAAACTCCAGACTACAATCAGCCCAGAGGGAGGGAGGGGTTGTACATGGCAGTAATGCTGTTGCTATCACCCTAAGATTTGCCAGGAGCTAGCACCTCTGCATGCAGCAGGAATCACCTACCTCTACAGCTACCTGCACCAGCTTCAGTGCAATTTCTTGTGGAGTAAAGCCCTGTTAAACGCAGTTACCATTGGCAGAGTACAGGTAGTTATCCAGAAAAAAAAGAAAAAAAAAAAAAAGAAAAAAAAATCTAGACTACTGAATTTGAGTCTCCAGCACTCTTATTATTACTTTCCCTGGCATAACACAATACAGGCAAAAGAGAAGCAAAGCCCACTGTATTTCCATACAGCATTAGGTCCAAATAGCTCATCAGGCAGTACGAGGATGACACTGACGAAAACTGCTTTGCCAAAAGCAGGACATGCTCTTTTCTTCCCAAATACTTTGTCATGTCTTTCAACAGATTCTTCAGTCCCTCTTCTGCATCTTAGCAGGCCATAATGTGTTTGACATTAAATTCTCCTTTAGCATGTAAAAATATTCATATACTTTCATTTAAAAGCAAGTGTAAACCCAGAGCAACTCTAACTCTCATTTGTTGTTGTTTTAGTTCAGTGATTTCACAAAGGTTAAAACCTGACTAAAAAATCATTTTCCATCAGCTGTTCATTTGTCAAGTTTAACCAATCCCATTTTTCCTACATTCCTTTAAGGTATCTTGCTAACCTTGTGTTTCACATAGATATTATGTCTCTTTAGTTCCCTTTCTTCCCTTCTGCTTCCCCTCATCACTCCTCTCTGATCGCCCTCTCTCTCCCCTACTGTACACTCTGCTTCTCAAATTTTCTCAGCTCGAGCCTTTTCCTTCACTCTTCCATTTTGCCCTGGCTGCTCTTTTTCTCCTTGTCCTTCTCCTTCCTCCTTTTTTTTTTTTTCTTTGACCATCAGTCACAGACCCTTTCTTCTTCCACTGCCATCTATTTGAGGGTTAAAAAAAAGGACTCAGCTGGGTGAGATTTAATGTTATGAATTAAAGTGTGTGTGTTGGGGAGGAGGATGGAATAAAGCCTCTTTCTTTCAGCTACTGAAACCATTAAAGGTTTCTCTTTGGTAATATTGTATTGCCTGGCAATTCCACTTACTGAGTGCTCCTAAGGGCTCAGTTCAGCTGAAGGGACACTGAAAGCAATGATTTTGACTTATTAAACTAACCACTTCTTATTATTTTAAATTGGATTTGCTTTCAGTTTGATACTGTAATTGCATTTAAAACATTTTTATTTTAATATCAACTTCTTCCAGTGCTGTCTTTTCAATTATGATAATTTTACACATTCCTTAGTTCCCCCACCTAGATCTGAAATGTTCGTTGCTATTTTGGGAGCCACAGAAATTGTTCAATTTGTACCACATTCATCCACTGTAAGAACACAAGCAAAGCCAAAATAAATCTCTTTTCTCACCATTTTCCTTAAGCTCTTGAACAAAAGCCTAATTCTATGTAGCCTTGATGAGAACAGAGGATTTACCCCAGGAAAACTGTATGAATTTGGCTTAACTTTCCAATAAAAATACATGTTTTAAGGGAGTCCCTCTGCACCTCTTTCCTTGCCCTCTAAACAGCTCAGTAGTTAGTGTCCAATCTTAACCACATAAAACAACAGCTGAGAAATGTAGTTTGTTTCAGTTTCGTTCCTCACTGTACTCAGAAAGGATGCAACATCTAAGCACAATACTGGAAAAGCTGGAGTAGTGGTAAGGTGATTCCAAAAAAAAAAAAAAGGCGGGGGGGTTAAAAATGGAGAGCACAAAGCTTTGAACTCAACCACCATGAAGTAACTGAGAAGCATACTGTCTTTTCCTGTAATGAAACTCAAGGGAAAGGTACCCTGAAAACCCTCTTAAGATGCTCCCTTGACAGTTCCTGATTAATTTTCCTATCAGAGACTCTAACTAGAAGAGACAAATGTGAGATCATCCACATCCATTGTGTGAAGAAAGTAAGCTTGCCTTTATGGAAAATCCGATAGAGTTCAATAGCAAATAATTTTTCTAGTGACTCAAATAACTGCCTATGGAATTCAGCAGATCAGTTATATTCCTGTTATGGAGCTCTGTAGGGTAGTTAAAAATTATCCCATAGACCCTTCCTGATGAAATTTGACAAAACATATTGTCAGCAGGTGGAATCGATATGGAGGCTCTAACAGGATTATGTTAATTTACACCAGAGGAGGATCTGGCCCATGTGTGTTAGGAGTAATTTGATAATGAATCTCTGTAAGCTTCTGTTAGTTTTAACAACGTTAAATTCTACATCGGTTTCCCATATTGATCTTCCATGCTCAGTTTTGTTATTTAATAGGGAACCACTCCCTTTACCATATGGTCCAGACGTTATCCACGGTATTCTCTGCTCATTGCATGATCGTGTAACACTCTCCTCTTCTGGGAACTAGATGACACGGTGACATGTGAATGTTGCTCACAGTGCAACATGAATTTCTGCTGATTTTTCTGGCACAGTACAGCAGGGGCTGACCAGGGCAGCCTCCTGCATAAAACATCTGCTCCATGGCCTGGCTCGCCTTCCAAAACTCTCCATAGTCGTAAACACCATAATGCACAGAACTGGCACAGGGAAGACTCCCTTTGGGTTCCCAGGCAAATCCTTCAGTCAAGTCTCTGCTATTTCCAGTGAATATCTTGAAATATGCTTATGAATTATAAATACTTTGGGTGCCCCTGCTGAGTATATCCCAGGTCAGACTATGGTTACTCAGGTATTTATACTTCACTTGGAAGATGTCTGAACAAAGAGATTAAGAAAAGCAAATCCATACATGTTACCTGGAAATGTAAAAATTTGGCATTTCTAGTAAGGTCCTTAGTTACAGAATTAATTTTGCAGGGATTCACAAACCATTAAAATCACTTCCAGAGAAGAAACTCATGGCCTACCTGTTCTTACTCTGATCTCATTTTATTTGTTTACAGTGGTCTGGAAAATGTCATAATACTAAACAATGTGCCTGACTCTGCAGGACCACGTTGGACAAAAGGCCTATTGTTCTTTTATGTTAAACGAAAGAGAAAGAGGTACATGCTGGTTTTTAAGAGTCACATTTAGCTGTACTGCAGTATGCCAAAAACAGCTATGTCCTGACTAAAAAACTGCTCACTTTCAATCACATTTTCAGAGTAAAGCTGAGTTTGGTGAAGTCCTCTGAAGTGATTAAAAGAAAGATCTTATTTTGTTCTGCATAGGAGTAATTACTTTGCCAGGCATTCAATAATGTTGTCTCGACAAAAATCATATTTACAGTTTGACGAGCTTTCATTGTTGCTGTAAGATTAAAGAGGTAAATAGTTCTTTATATTTAAAGTTGTCTCTGTACTCCGCATTTTATTTCTGTTAAGGTATATCCCCACAGGTAAAGGTATTTCCTATGTTGGTCGCAGAGGGAAAAAAGCCCTTCCCAGGATTACAGGCTTTGAGTATCTCCTGGACATCAAAACCGTCTCATTCCTTCCCTGGGGCAAAAGCCCCCAGTGTTTCCCAGACAGCTGTCAAAAACCTCTCCTCTGCCACTCTCTCATGTTGCTTCTTGTCAACATAAAACTCTGCTGTACTTTGAAACTTTGAAATAGGGGCAAGAATGAACTGAACTGAATCTAATAATAAATGATGAAGAAAGTGTCTCTCAAAGTGTTGCACAGATTATTCTAATGTGGGAAGATAATGACTGGGGACTCGCTCAACCACTGCAAGGTGCCTCTGCGTGGCTGCAGTACACCAGCTCTTCACAAATGCACCTAATGGGATGCTGCTCCTACAACCACTTGGCTCCACACAGTTGGTAGAGTAGCAAATCTGTTCAGTGTGGGGCTCAGCACAGTGGCTGGATTCAAACTTCATGCAAGCCAGCTAAAGGAGTCCACTGCTTGCAGTGAAAGAGGTCCGAGTGCTCTTCCCCGACACTGCCCAAGTGTCCCACTAATGTCAACACATTTTGTATGTGATTAGGAAGAAAGGGCAGAGGTAATATTTTCATGACAGCTCAAGTTAAATCTCTGATAGAGACCTTGTCTAAAGAGGAGTTGGGGTAGGTGGGAGAACTTCTCTGTAGCTTGTGTGATTTTTTTGGATAATGCACAGCTCCATGGAGACCTCACCAACCATCCCTTACTGAACAGAGCCTGGAAAACCCATGGTGCTCTATCAATGCAGCTGCCAAAAAGCAGCCAGTGAGAAAATACGTTCCCATTAGTAAGGGCAATTCCTTTCCCCAGGCCACTGTGAATAACCCAGTTTTTAGCTAGTCCAGGCAAAAGAGAAAAGGTTTTGCCTGTGATTTCAGGAAATCTGACAGAATGAAGAACTGAGATTGGTATTAAAATTCCATGAAAACGGCCTAACATGACTTGGTGGGAGAGAAAATATGAGTGTGGTTTACCAGGTTGAGTACAGAGAGGAAAAGGGAACAAGTTGTCAGGTAGAAGCAAGGAGGGTGGTACTTTTAAGCTGTGGAGACACATGATGTTTTGCAGACTGATTCTAGCAAGATAAGAGCAGAAGGAGCAACAAGGGAACAGAGGGCAGGAGAGTCAGCTTAAGTTCTAGCAGAAGGCTAAGCGTGTGGTTACAGTGTGTGATTTAAGCAAGGAAATTAACAGGCTTGGAAATTAAATACAGTGGATGAAAGAAAGAAGACACTTTTGTAAAAGAATCTGAATAGAAACTTCTGGCAACTGATGCCAAAGCCAATACCAATGTATGGAAAAGAGGATTTTTTAGTGCTTTCTGCTTCTTGCAGAACTTTCATAATACAAAAATCTGGTCTGTATTTTTCAAAACCCTAAATATAGAGGACAAAAAATGTTCACTGTCAGAGAGCTCTTTTTGATTAATGAAGAAATGCAAGTGCAAAATAAACTGTTCAGTATTGCGGAAATATTTGTGAAGTATATGTGAAGCGCACAGCAAGGGCTCAGTCCAGATCTGCTTACAATTCAAACCCACAACAAAGTCAGTGGAAGTTCTGAACACCTCAAAATGCATGTAGTGATTGAGCATAATGCAGTGATTAAATGTCAGCATTTGGTACTGGTGGACGGGTATTTCCCACAAACCCAGGCTGCACTCGGTCTCTGTTCTCATTTCCTGACAGAGAGAGGAGTAGTAGGATGAGATGGTCTGGGGCCTCTTTGTGGATACAGGGTTAGGGGTCTTGGCAAATCAAGGTCCATTCATCTGGCTTACCCCCCTGACACATGGTTGGGTACCCATAAATTATTTGTACTAGTTCAGTTCCCCTAATTGCTTTCAGATCTAGCTTAAGTTAACTAAAATTTATCTGTCCCCAGCAATTATTCTCTTTGGTGCAGAACTCTCTTCTGTTTTAGATTTTCAGTGAAAAGAAAGAAAATTTATATTAAGTCTCAGTTCCTTTAGTTAGAAAATTATCCTAAATTTACATTCAGGTTAAACTGACTGAAAGCAAAGAAGAAACTTTTCCTCGATACAGATGAATATCTTCCCTTGTAACACAACAACTAGAAATTGAATGGGCATGTGTGTAATTTTAGATCCCAAATCAAACGCCAAACCCAAACCAATTTCTCAGGGTCCTTTCATTATCTGGAAATAAAAGGCAGAGAAGCAGCTGTCGCAAACAAGCGATTATTTTAATTCTAATGCCACGCTTTGCGGTCCGAGTTGCGTCTGCCTTTTCACTTATCTGGTTTGGAAAAAAAAAAAAAAGGACGGGGGGAAGGGGAAAAAAAAAAAAAAGAAGAAGAAGAAGAAAAAGCATAAATCACGTTAAGGCAACCGCGCTTGTACTCGAGGCTCTCCCCGCCGCGATCCGGAGGACGGGGCCGCTGTTTCGGCCCTGCGGGCTTCCACGGGACCGCCCCGTTTCCGCCAGCCCCGGGGCCACGGCGCCGGGAGGCGGCCACAGGGGGCGCGGAACGATAAGCGGCGCAGGGACGCGGTGGCACGAATCGGGCGGGGAGGAGGCGGGGCCGGGCGGGGCGCTCCCGCCCTGCGCGATCCACTCCGCGCTTTGTCTCCGCCTCCGCCGGCGGAGCCGCGTCCCAGGGGCAGGGAGCCGGGGGCCGGGAGCAGGAGCCGGAGCCGGGCGGAGCAGCGCAGCGCAGCGGCAGGCAGCCGGCGCCCCCAGCCCCATGCCCGGCAGCCCGGGGCTAGGAGCCACCGCGCTTTCCTGGCGGGCGCCGCCGGCCCCGGAGTTTTGCTGAAGCAGCCTTCGCGCCGGGGAGCGCTTTTGGTAGAAAGGGAGCAGGACGAGACCCCGAAATGACTTACCTCCCGCGGCACGGCTGAAGGGAACTTGCTGGAGTGGAACCGTAGTGGAATTTGGGTTTGGAGAGGAGTTGCTAACGCTTTTTTTTTTATTATTATTATTATTTTTTTTCCCCGTTCTCTCCCCTCTTTTCGCCCATCATTGGAAATGAACAAATCGCATTTGCAATTCAGAAAGTAGAAATACTAAATACTCCGCCCGTCCCCCGCGAAGCACACAGGTAGTAATGACAAAGGATTGCAAAGGAGAGAGTGGCTCCAGTTTCCCAGAGAGATCCCCTTAAATGGATTACTAAATGGGACACTACATCAGCTAGTTCTGTCCTCTAGCTGCCTAGATACATGCACCGACAAGGTACAGTACCCCCCTGTCCGCGTCCGTATCCGACGTTTTGGGGTCGCGGGGAGAGGCAGGCTCAGGGCTCGCCCCGGCAGCGGTGCGGGGTGCGAGGCCGGCGGCTGCCTTCTGCCTCGGCAGCGATCGCGGCGCCGAGGGGGGGAGGAGGAGGAGGAGGAGGAGGACGAGAGCCGTCTGCAAGCGCACACGCTGCGCTCGCCGCTGCCACTTCCCAGGCATCTCGTGGCTTCGCCTTTCTTCTCTTTTTTTTTTTTTTTTTTTTTTTCCTCTTCCCCCACCCTCCCACCCCGGCTGCTTACCATGCTAGCGTCCCTCTCTGCCCCGCTGGCACGGCTTGCATGCGCGGTGCTCTGGCTCCCCTCCTCATCCCCCGGCTGCCCAGCCCCGAGCCCTGCTCGCCGGCCGGGGGGCCGGGAGGGGGCCAGGGGGCGGTGGGCTCTTTGTTAGAGGCACGGTGCGGGCTCTCCGCGCAGAGGCGTAACCCCGCGCTCATCTCATCGGTGCGGGGTAGTTGGGCTGCGGCGGCGTGCCTCGGTTTTGTTCATTATTAGCGTTCTTAATTGTCGGGCTAGGGCTGCGTGCTGGGGTGGGGGGAAGAGGCCGGCAACCGAGGAAACTTCGCTTTTCCCCCGGTGCTGCCGGGGGCTTTGTTCGCGAGCACGGGCTGAGGCCGCGGGCTCCCCTCGCCGCCGGCCTCCATCCCCCGGCCTCCATGCCCCGGCCCCCTCCGCCGCCGGCAGGGGCTGCTCGGCCGCCGCTCGGGGGAGAAGGGTGGCTCCGGGGCAGGGTCCATCCCCGCCCCCTTCCCCGGGGCGCTGCCAGCCTCCCCTCTCTTCTCCTCTTCCCCGCGGGCCGAAGTCTCTCTGCCAACCGCTCCTCCGCGGGGCAAGCCCCGTTCCACGCCCTCCGCCCTTCCCCTGTCGTTCCTTGGTCCTCTGGCCGGCTGTGCCCCCCGGGGGGAGAGCCGGAGAGCAGCGGAGAAAGTTTTTCTAAGGTGGAAGGAAGCACCGGGACGGCTGGCACAAAGGAGATGCCGGCCGGCCGGGGGGGAGCGGCACCGCGCATCACCCCCGCCGGGGACCCGCCGGTGCCGAGGTGGGCGACGAGGGGTGGGCTTCGCCCCCCGCCCCGTCCACGCGCAGGCAGGGCTCAGCTCCCGGCTGACAGCGAGGCTCGGTGGGAGCCCGCAAATCCCCCCCTCTTTGGGCGCCGCTGCTGCTGCTGTCGGGGGGCATCCCTCGGGGGGGTGGCGAAGGGTCAGCGCCGCCCCGGTGTCCGCCGACGGGGTGGGCGGTGGAAAGTTTGCGTCTCCTCTACCCGCGGAAAAAGTACCTGCTCCTTGCGAGGGGTCGGCCGTCCCACCGCCCCTTCCTGCTCCAGGGAGGCGTTTCCCGGGGGTGGCTCCGGGCGGCGAGCGGGAGGGGGGCTGGCGGGGAAGCGGGGCTGCGTCTGGAGCCCGGTCAGCTGCAGCGGAGATGCTCTTCTGCCCGCCGCCGCCGAGTCGGTCCTGCCTGGCTCTTCCCGGGGTGAGTCGCGAGGCGGCAGCCGCTGGGTTTTCCTCGGGAGGGCGGCTCTGCCTTCCCTAACCTTGGCCGCTTCGTCGGAGGGAGGTTTGTTCTCCTTTTCCTCTCCGGAGCTAATCGCTGCTTTCGAAGTTTGTAAATCAGCGCGCTTCTGCCAGCGCCTTTGTAGCACGGGTCTTTAGTTGCCGTAGTCGGATTTTTTATTTTTATTTTATTTTTTTCACTAATAGACCTGCAGAGGTAAAGGCTGTAGTCAGCTCTGCAATAAATTTTAAAAGGCGCTGATTCCTGACTCTGCAAGGTGAACGCTTGATCCTACAAAGGGGCACACGCGGATTGCAGGTGTTGTAAATAATGAATCTCCACAACCATTTTCTGTCACAGGGCTGCGTGCAGTAGCTCATCATTTGACATAGATCTGGCTAACTTTTTCTTAGTGTCCTCCAGCACCCGTATTAATTATTAAGCTAACCTCAAAAATAGTGGGGAAAGCCATGCCTCAAACTACTCTGTCTTTGCAAAAATTATTTCAGTGACTGTGTTTGGTTTACATTCATTTAATGTGTATGTAATTCAGTGAGGTATTCTCGTGCCAGTAAGCTTTACTTGGCGGGTAAATCCTTTGGCATCAACGACCGGCAGAGTCAAGCTCCTTTAATTGCAGAACTCATGGAGGTTTTGAGGAGTCAGTGGCACCTCTGTGACAGTAAGATTTATACAACTGTTATCACGTTCGGGGCTTCCTTTGCTATTTGTTTTTAGACAAGAAAAACAAAATGATCTTGCTCTGGTTAACTTCTGTGGTGTTTTTTTTTTCTTTTTTTTTTTTTTCCTTTTTAATGAGACTAATCTAGTGTATTGTGAAGAAAATTGGGTCTGCTCCAGCAAACCCTTTTCTTCACGGAATTGCCTCATATGTGTTTGAAAGGAAATACTAGCTTCAGTAAGATCGGGAAGGTTCGTCACTCTTAGAAAAGTACGGTTGCCAAAGCACTTCACTGTCTAGGGTATAATTTTGTCTAAAAGGATCCTGTTTTTAATGCGGTAGCTTCTCGTAAGATATATTCCAAAGAGAAAATATACTAACTCTTTAAAGCCAAACAATTTCCTATGCATGAAAATGTTGATCACAGTTC
Organism: Cygnus atratus; assembly: GCF_013377495.2. Taxonomy (NCBI): domain Eukaryota; kingdom Metazoa; phylum Chordata; class Aves; order Anseriformes; family Anatidae; genus Cygnus; species Cygnus atratus. Next base: position 67,246,594 of record NC_066396.1, read on the forward strand.
ACCAGTACTCTTCACTGCAGAAAATCTCTGGCTTTCATGCAAGTTTAGCTCAGGAGCAGAACGCCCAGATGAGGTTTCTGTGTGAATGCAAAATGAATTTTAAAATAGTAATTAATACCATAAAGTATAATTGCTACATTTGCTCTTCCTGTAGTAGGAATCAAATGCTTGAAGCGCGGTTGAGTATTCTGAAGGAAAATGAATTGTATGGTCACAGATGTTCTGTGTATTCTCAATTAGTCTAAAACTATTATTCTTACTTCTAATGGCAAAACCAGCCTTGTCAAATAAGCTTGTATCTCTTGAACCAAAAAACTGTTGGGCAGTAACATCTATTAGAAACAAGACTGACTAACATCTTCAGCTACTTGAAGGTGGAAGTGAATATTAGCCTTAGTCCCCTCTTTAATATTTGTAAATTAAGAACCGCAGTTTCTGCTGTTTGAGACTGAAAAAAGAGGTAGGTAGGTCAGGTTAAGGATAAGGAATTGCCCTCACTTTTTTTTTTTTTGGGTGGGGGGCAGGGGAAGGGTTGGTGGGGGGAAGAAGAAAAAGGGAAAGATCAAATTAATGACCTGTGATAAATCCAGAATAGAACTGTTTGCATTAAAAAGGAAGTAGGTGATTGTGAACCTGCTTGTGCATGTTTTATGAAGGGAAGGGGAAATTTGTCATCTTGTTTTGAAGAGCCATACATAAATACACATGAAAAGAGTTCACATGGTTTACAGCAGGGGAGACATAAAATGTTTTCGGATTAAATTGACCTGAGCTAATATATGCCTCACATCCAACTTGTTTGCAAGAACACATTGTTATACTTCCCAAACAAATGCTTTGTGTATAGTATCTGATTCCCATGCACTATACCAGAGTGCTGAAAACAAACAACAGTGTAAATTCTGGAAAATAATATTCTACGCTATTAGGCAGAGCATATGCTAGAGAAAAGTTGAACCGTACTAAAACAGAAGTTTTTGCTAACCTAACTTGATACAGTTGCTGTAGTATTTTACCTACTACTATTCATTTATTAAGGAGGTAAATCTTTAGCCCTTGTCCTTACCAGTCTTGCTTGCCCAAGTAAGCTTTACTCACACAGCTAAGCCTTGCTTGCCTGAGTAATTGGATGAGAATAAATATTACTCAGGGCCGTATTTTCATGTTTTGGTTTCTCCTGTTCTCTGGTGGGAATCGGTACTTGATGAGGACCTGAAACTGTGGTCCGAGTCCATTTGCTCTGGATCGACCTTCAGAGTTTAGTCAGACCTAGGTCCACATCTTCTGGAGCAAGCAGCATTTGACTCAGACCTACAACAAATTGTGACAAACTTTGCCTTGACAGGGAAACAGAAGAAAGAGAAGAAGAAGCGATGTTTTCTGCTGGTGACCGCTTCAGCATTTTATCAGCATTAATTCTGTTGTTCAGGACTACCCTGTGATGGGTGAGCAATACACAGAGATCATGTTGGCAATAAGATATAGACAGTATTGGAGTCTGGCTCCAAAAACATACAGCAGCCAGGAACAGTGTTTAAAGTCAGAAACAAGCAGCTGAGGGGAAACTCAGGGCCTGAGCATAAAACCTCTCCATAGGAATATTTTTATTTTGGGCCTGTTGCATCAGTCACTTGAGTAAGGAATAGTTTGGATGTTTGTAGGGCCTCTGAAAGCGGAAGTGAACCTCCCCAGTTCAAGTGCAAACCTGGCAGACCAGAGTTTGTATGCCTTTATTTTCTTTATCTGCTGTCTTCTGAGACGACTAAGCCATTAATTCTGGCTGTGGAAATAACTGAATGTTTATGTTTATCTGTGTTAAGGGATCTTTAATTGTCCACAGCAAATAAGGCTTTGGTTTTGGGTCTTGACTACAACATGGCAAGTATGGCAGCAAAGCTCAAAGACACTGCTTTAGGATTTAAAGGGAAGAGTGCCACCTACTGTGTCATAATTATACATATTGCATGTCCTGCATGTCTTCTGGAGTTCCCAAGCTGCTCACTTGGCTATCCTATTTTAGAAGCTGGGAGATACGAAAGGATTCAAAATTCCACATGATACGGGAATGAAGGAAAAAAACAGAGTAGAGGTGTGCACCAGGATATTCAGAAAGTATTAGGAATGGTTTATTAAAAGATATACATGGACGTATTTGCTGTTTTTGTCACTTCAGACTTGCAAAAGCTGCTAACAGTTAGTAGTGGGGCCACAGGAAATAGGAAATGAGATGAGAGATCTATGCCTGCCCTTATAAAATAATCATATTATCAGCTTTCATGCACTAGACAAAGGTATATGAGACTGCCAGACTTATGTCCTCTGAAGTCTAAAGTTTAGCTCTACTATAGGTTAAAAAAGGCACTTTAAAAAAAAAAAAAAAAAAAAAGGCTTCAAAAAAGGAAGGAGAAAATGAGGGGAAAAAATCCATGAATTAGCTCATAATTCACTGGCAAAAACCTCCTGGTAGTTAACTCTTTCCCAGTGTGGAACTGCCGTTATTTATCAGCAATGAGGAGTGGTATACTATACTCTGTGAATACATTTCTATATGGAAGGAATTTTTCCCCAATCCCCAAAGTGTTTCCGTAGTGGCTGAAATAGAGATGTAAAATGAAGTAGATAAACCAGCTATTAACAGAACTGCCAGTTGCTGTATCTCTAGAGTGAAGACATATGGTAATTCACTGCATTCAGTGATGACCTTTCCTTTAAAAGTACTGTTAATAATAGGCATTTCTATATAGAGTATTTATAACAGATACTTGAAACTCACATGTCATGGACTACCCAATGCCATTTTTATTTTTTTATTTTTTTTAGCTACTGACAGAACTGCTAATGAGGAACTTTTCACAGAAATACACTTTTACAACATTCATGCCATGCTGAAGAGTTTCTGGGGGCAAATGCACAGTATTGCATGTGTGCTGTCTTCCACACAGGAAGCCTTTAGCTCCTTTTCCCACACACTTTGTAGGTAAAGTTGTGCCATGGCTGTAGGGTCGGTGATAAGGGCTGAGAAAGCATTCCTGTGCTTCTACGATCTCTGTAACCAATCACCTTTAGTGAAATCTTAATGTTTATAAAAGTGGAAAGAAATTAAGAATAACTCTACTGCATCATTTCACCTTAGTCTGAAACCATCTAGTGGATGGGGACTGTAATGGTGGTATTTTTACTGGAGATAAGAGTGGAAGTTTGATTATGCACTTAAAAAAGGTATTTCTAACCTCTCATCAATTTTGCAATGACCCTGACAGACTCATGGGGCCTTCAAGTAATGAAAATGCATAGAGTATATAATAGATATGGTAGGATGTTCCAGTTCAGCAGATGGAAAAAGTACTCTCTTATATGAATCCCCAACACAATGGGAAAAATCTGTGTCCAAATATATTCGTGACTGCAGCAAACATTATTTCTACTTTCTTATCTACAGCTGCTCAGCTTCATTCAGGTGTTCTATGTATTGAGTATTTTTACATAAGGCTTTGATACTCAGATGGGAAATTTGCTGTGTTGGTTCCTTCACCATTGTTAGTGAACGTTTATCCATTACTTGCACTTGCACTCGAGGCAGACGTTCATTGAAATGTTAATGAGAATTTGAACAGTTTCCAGTTCTGTAGAATATTTTCTTTTAGAAGAAAAATAATGCTGTTTTGTTGATGCTTTTCAAAATTTACTTTTTATTGGTAGATTGAGGTGGATTCTATGCTAATTCCTTTTGCATTCCTGAATTATGGCCTAGCTAGGCACTGTCGCTGGGATCTTCATCTATTAATCATGGGAGCTGCTTTCTTATTCGGTTGCCATAGTTTCAGTGCCTCAGATAGTGTTGGGGTGCCTTGGGAAAGGCTTGAGATATACTCGGACTTGCAAACCTTGCAGTTATTTTGGCAGTGGTAGCGCTCTGAAGGAACAGAGAACAGCATCCAGCATTATTCAGAGTTGGCTTAAAAGAGGAAACTTCTGGATATGTCTCTCTGGACCTTGTTATGTGAACATCCACCTGATATTTACTCCCAAGATTTGCGTTTTGTTTTGTCTTGCTGGTCAAATTGTACACTTCAGAGACTAATGGCTACCTTTATCCACTGCGAGAGTAAGAAAGGCTTTTCATTAGTTCTGCTGATAAATGGTTGGGTAAATTAGGGGATTTAGGGTTTCCTAAGCAATCCAGGTAATTTGTTTTATATTCTTTTTAACCTACCTACATAAAACATGACATCATGTTTGAGACTGAGTTAATGTTTATTGTTTCCATTGTTACCTTAAATTTAATAAAATGACAATAAGTACCCTTCTGTTAGCTGCAGAACAGCTTGAATTACAAAGTAGCAAGAGGGAAATAAACTTTTGCCAGAACTAGTGTTCTTTCAGCATTGTGTTGACATTGGCAGTATTTTTTTAAATTCTGTTTCAATATCTGTTCACAAATTCAGCATTAAAACATGAATACTTTTGGAAATGCAGAGCTGTTAGTAGTCGGGAATAGCTTTTCTTGACAAATGAGAAAAGTAGTAAAGTAGTAAATAGATCTAGCAAAAAAAAAAAAAAAAGTAGCTGGAAGACCATGAATTTTTCATGCAGTGTTGGAAGGTTTTGTTGTTGTTGTTTTGTTTTATCTGCTACATATTATATAAAATAATGCACAAATGTCTTTCACTAAGAAAATCATGGCCCTTTTTCCATAAAGCAAAAAAATTTCATCACTTCCATGTGAGCAGGAATAAGCCACGTGGTTTAGCAGAAATTTAAATTCCATTTCTCCTGCACTTTACATTACAGGGTCTCCAGAATTAAGTGATTTCCTGCTAGTTTTAATAAAGCAATTTGGTTCTTGCACAGATAAGCTTGATAGGTATTTTCTGTTCAGAAAAAAAGAAAAAAAAGCCTTGAAAATTCACATCAAGCAAAGAATCATGGTAAAAGCTATGCAGTTTAGCTTAAGGAATTCAGTATAATTTGAACTAATCTGGAAAATTAGCCACTTTTTAAACTTTCAAATGGTTAGTTTGCATTCAAAGATAAGTTTTAAAGCTTCAGTCTGGTACTTTACTACTGAGTCTTGTCAATTTTTCAAGTGAGATCAACAAGCAGATTGAGAACATGTGCTTATTATTTGTAATCCACCCTCAGGACTCCTACAAACTGAACAGATTTTAAGGCCAAAACTTTCACATGAATTTTAAAGATGATAAAGCTTTGTTTGCTGGTGGATGCACAGAAAATCTGTATTTGCAGTTTCATGCTCTCAAATAGTATGCAAGTTTCTGTTTTATAGTCTGTTTTTTTGCATACTCTGTTGTATATGCATATTTTACATGAATTGAATCCCAAACTATTCTACTGTTAAACCCACAATGTGCATGTATATAGCAGACTGTCAGTCTGATAGGGCAAAGTAATTTGGTCATTTTGTAGTTGTGTTTAGAAGGGATCTGGTGATTACATTAAAACAAACAAGCAAAAACTTAGTATTGAAAAACATCAGAGGTCAAAGGCTGTAGAGGTACAAATTCAGTTGGTTTGTTTATTGTTGTTTTTTTCCCCTCAAAATTTACAGTACTCCATTTAGTTTCACGTTAGGCATAGAATCACTCTGTATAGAAATGTATTTAAGCAGTTCTCTTAAGGTTCATTTGTACTTTCTTTAGCATTAAGTGAAGATTTTTATTGATTATTATTACTTTTTTTTATTCCCAAGATATTAAGATATGAGTGATAAGTGATTGTGTACTCAGTATGGAGGCCTAGTCTCATTCCTGTTGAAGAGCAGAGTTTCTACTGAACACCTCAGCAGCAAACCCTTGCTTCACTTACAGTTCAATGTAGTCCTGTCAGTTTTATTTACAGTTGTTCGTAAGAGTTATTCTACATCCCCAAGCAGCTAAATTTTAGTAGCAATATACTGGTCTCATAAAGGAAAGAAAATAATTATTACTGGAAAAGTAGGTATTTATCATATCTGTGGGTTTTTTTAGCAACTTTAATCAGTTTCCCTTGCAAGTCTTGCATATGTTGAATAGCATCTTAATGCCTGAGTATTCCTGAAAGACTAGGACTCATCTTGGGCTGGATGTTCTTGAAGGGATGGGAGAAAGGAAAGTCCTCCCTAGTTCATCCTCTGGGCTGCCCAGTACCTGGCCCAACACGCAGGGTACAGCTCAGTGTCCATCATCTGTTGGCAGCACAGAGGTTGAGTCCCATGGGATTATCTGTCTTGAGTAGTAATTCACTAGCATGGCTAAATGCAGCCTGGTATTTAATTCAAAATGCCTTTTTTATTATATAGAGAGAATCGCAGGCTGTTTAACTGCAATCTTGAACCTCAGGTCATAGTCTTTATAGTAATGGCTTTTCATCATAGCTTTTTAATGAAAGAATGGCATAATGCATCAAAATCAACTTCTGAATTTATTTTTTGTATGAACTGAGTTTGGTACTATGTGTATAAACTTATATGAGTGTTCAACCTATTCCACTTCTGAGTAATTTGTTCTTATTAATTACAAATGCTCAGATTTTGCAATTGCAGAGTATTGATCTTAACCATTTTAATGAGAAATGACCTAAATTAAATTGATTTTAAAAATTTGCTGTCATCTGTTATAGGAAAGTGAATATATGACGTATTTTTTAAGAACTGTGTCCATCCAATAAGATATTCTTTTCTAGAAATACATTGGGCATAAAATTTTTCTTGTTGGAGAAGGACTAGGGAGGAGAGTCATTTCAGTTTTTGGAAAGAAGAAAAAAAAAGCAATTTTCTAGTGATTCTTTGGGATGCATTTTTTTTTTCTCACCTGCTAAAATTACTTTTGAATTTAAATAGGAAAGTGTTTTTCTGTACAAAGAAATTAAGTGTTGAATCCTTAAAGAGCTGTCGTGGGAAGAGGAAAGATTTTTGCATGAGCTACTATACTTTTTCATTTTTATCTGCAAGGTGTTTCCTTTTAATTCTGTTGTAGGGAAGTTCAGCATGTTCAGATACACTGATTAATTCCGTCACGAGACGTGTATGTTGTAGGGTGGTGTCTTCTTTTTTGCTTTATCCTGTTCTAAGCATAAGACCTAGAGATACTGCCAGAACACTTCCTTTCCCAAGATTAAAAAAAAATAAAAAATCCTGTTCCTGTTCAACAGCATATGTAGTCCAAAAGGCATATTTAGCCAACTTGGAGCTAAGAGCCTGAAGGTGTGAGGTGAAGGCTAGTGACTGACTGGCTGAATGTGAGAATAATGCAGTTTTGATTTGTGAGAACATTTTTCTTAGTGTACGACATGAGAGTATTAAAGAATCTACCAGTAGGGAAAAAAAGAAAAAAAAAAAAAAACACCACTGAAAAGCAGTGTCTAATAGAATAAGTTCTCTCACATATGAATTCCAATTCCTTTTCATCGCACCTTTTATATTTTTGGCCAATTATTTTAATTTGTGTTCATCTGTACTTATGTCATAAACTATCATATGTAGCTGAAATCCTGGAGGTGACATCATTTGCAAAAAAACACAAGTAGCACCCAGCTCAAGTGTTTGAGTGAGAGTAGCAGTTCAGCCTGGACTTTTCTGGTAACACGTTGCTGCAACTAAAAGCTGGTGATGTACAGAGAAGGGTGGAAAATATGGACTGTGTAATGACTGCTAATGTCAGAGAAGGTATCTATAAGAATGCTTACATTGATTTACCTTGAATAGCAAATCAGTTCTTCAGACTTCTTTTTTTCGAAAATGGTCAGCAATCAGTTTTAGTTTAAAACAGATGAAAGAATTCATTGTTGTCACAGTCAAAGAACTTTTCAAAACATGGAACACCTACACAGATGCACAAACTGCTGTAGATTTTTTTTTTTTAGGAGGACTAATCCTGACCTCCTCCTTTGTGTTGTGCTCCCAAAAGATGAATATTTGGATTTCCTGCTGTAAAACTCTGTACAGACAAATCACCTTAGCTTACATGAGTATGTCATCAAAAGCAATTATATTACTTGCATAAGTAAGTGTAGAGGGGCTGGGCCAAGGCACAAAAATATGGGTTACCAGGACCTGACTTTTGATCTCTTAACATCAAACAGAAAAATGAGGTCACAGTTTTGCTTCAGACTCCGTCTGTATTTATGTCACCAGGAATTGGACTTGTCTAGAAAGGCTATGCTCTAACTCATTCATATTAGTGACATAACTCTTGTTGACTTAAGTAGTTGTTAATTCTAGACATTTAAATTTTTGGAAAGAAATAAACTCATGATCCTGCTAATTTTAAAACCATCAAGAAGACATGGTTCTGCAGAATATAATGGCATCTGTATGTTGAATTGATATTTTAGCTTTAAAGAGTCTAGTACTGGAAATTTTTTTCAGAAATAAAACACCAGAGAACATATAAGTTGCCAGGCAGTAATGTTGCTTAACAGCTGTGTTGTCTTCCTCTAGACAACCATCCTGTGATGCCTGCTGTAACAACTGTCTGCCTTAAAAAAAAAAAAAAAAAAAAAAGCTTGTGGAAGAATGAACAAAATCTATTTACACAAAGAGGAGTAAGTCTTAATGATTTCAGTGGGTAGAATTTACTTAGAGAGAATCCACTCCATTTTCCTTAGATTGCATGTCTAAACCTGGAAGCAGGCAAATAACTTTTCTTGCTGTTATATGGTGGCCTTAGACATTGCTCTAGGTTTCCAGAGGAAAAGACCTTTCACCTTTTGACACATTTTCTAAATCCAGGGGCAAAGCTGTAACTAATAGCATACTGTCTAGAGAAACAGAAGCAGGGATTGACCACATGTTTTTATGCTGAAAATGAGGAATGCTTGTCTTTTAAAGTTTTCCTACAGCTTGTTCAACAGGACTATCTACATGGTGAAAACTAGCAGGAACTGTGCTTTTTACTTTGCATGTAGCCTGCCCTCTTGTGTTTTAAAATCTCAGTGCAGACACTGGCGTCCAGATGATAACTAGGGTAGTGATAACAGGAAATGACGGACACAAGCCATGCTCTTCACAGGCAATGAATTTTTATGTGTGTGTTGTCTTGCTGTTTACAGCGTAAAAAGCAATATAGCTTTCAGCTATAAGAATATGTAGACACAGATATCTGAAAGTGGGTTAGCCAAACTGATATGCAGAAAAGCTCCAGGAGTCAGTTCACAGCCATGGGTAAAGGCCATAATGCACTTGATTAAAACCAGGTGTGCTGCCTACATGAGGAATTGCTAAAAAGATTCCTTCACAGTTTTCATGTCTCAGCTCTGCTTTTCCAGCAAATAAATTCAAGTTTAGTCTCAATGGTTGCACAATTCTGGCTACAGAATCTGTCACGACTGGTAAGAAAATCAAACTATACGAGTGCAACCAGTTAAACATAAAATAACACAATTTGTGCTGAGCAAAAACTGTGGCTGTGCATATTTGCAAAATGGTGTTCTGGCTAAACATTCACTTGGTCTGTCTTGAGCTTTTGTTGTCTTTCTGCTTAGTTTTTGATGGTCAGAGAAGGGCAATGAAAAGCACTGGTTATGTCAAGACAAATTAGTTGTTTTTTTCTGAGAGAGGGAAAGATAGGAAGAGGTTCCATCTCCTTTAAACTTTTTTATTTTCCTGCTGTTCAAACAGGACGGTAAAGTTTGCTCGAAGCTATTAAATAGTTTCTGGCAGTAGTCCTAGCACTTCCCCTTACTCATATCAAGTATATTTTATGTAGCTTAGAAGGCTATTTATATACTCTCATGTTTAAAGAGCTCCTAGAATTTAGAAATATGTAAGAAGTTTTTGCAAGATGAAGAACAAACTGCAGCAGATGTATGTTGTGCCAGTGTTTAAAAGAATAAAGAAACAGTAATTTGTGTAATTCTTTGATTCCTAAATTACATTTGAAATGGATAGAAATAGGTTTGATCCAAATATCTAAGGCCCTTTTAATTTTTAATTTTCCAATCATTTTTTTTAACTTCTTGAGGAAAACTGTTCATGTTTGGATTTAGATTTTTCCTTGGGTCAGTTCCATGTGAACTCAGTCCTTGCTTCAAACCATTTTGTTTCTGTCTTGCCAAGACATAGCATCTTTCAGAATTAATTTGCTTTTTTAAAAAAACAAAAAAATATATAAATAAATAAAGGAATATTATTGATCTAGAACAGGTAAAACACAGATTATGGAAGTGATTCTTTTAGTCATCTTACAATGACTTTTAGCATCAATCCCAAGCACTCAAGTCTTGACAAATATAACTTGGAGGGATTCACGTGTTGTTTTTTTGACTTCAAAGCAGGATACACACAGACGGAATTTTATATGTTTTGGAGTAATTCTGCTCTCACTCCTGTGTGATATGTTGATCACGCAGACAAAAATCAGCAGAAGGGCACTGATGCTCATGTCAAGCTCATGTGCTTATTTGGGGCCTGTTGACTTGCCTTGTGGTTTTAACCTTTGCCGCTACTGAGTCTGCTCTGCCAGATACGCTCTCCTGGGTACTGCTCCAGCAGTAGAAGACCATTTAGAAAAGGTGACGTGTTTTCATTCGCATGCTGCAGTTGCTGTATGGTCAGATGATTTAGAAAAAAACTCCTTTCCTCTTAGCCACGTTCACACCTTTGCCCAATGCTCAATCCATGTCTCAGTCATGATTCAGTAAGGCTGCAGGTCATTTCCAACCTAAGTGATGCTATGTTTCTATAATTCCAACAAAGCTTTGAGTGGAAAACTGCTGTTGAGCAACTGGCATTGTGTGTAGAAGAAAGGGGTGTGCACAAAGGCAGCCCTAAGCTCTTTGGTCCCATCTAATCAGGTCTCACTTTTTAAGAAAGACTGCAAGCATATAGTTCTTCTCAGTATGCACCACAGACTCTGGCATCTGTCCAAAGTCCTCTCAACACCCACTGATCAGCCTGGAAAATAGGGAGGTTGTATGTTGGAGAGGATATTGGATTTTCAGTGGGACCAGTACAAGATGAGAAAAGATGAAGAAAGTGTTCTACCATCGAGCCTTCTTTCTGAGAGCCCTCGCTCTGCAGTTGCACTGCCATCTCCAGCTCCACCATTCAGGTCTCACAGATTCAAACAAGGAAGGGTGTTTTCTTGCCTGTATGATGCAGTTAGGAAGAACAGAGGAGCCACTTGAATGACAAGGCAATTCATTTTAACTAGCAGATTACTTTTTAAGAAATAGATGGGACACTCCATAAGACATTGTTACATACTTTTGATGGAACCTGTGATTTTCCTAGGAGTATATGCAGTATTTCTACTGATATCAATGGATGTGAAACAAGGACACTAACTTTGGCTGTGGCTTTGGCTTAAAAAACTATAGGACATCTTAAAGTCACTACTGTCATTCTCTACTTTGAACTCCATAATACCTCTATATTACAGTGTAAGATATAAATAGATTAAACGTTTGTCTGAACATGCAAGACTAAATGGAAAACTAAGGACAAGAAATTTCCCCTAACTGCAGAAAAATCCTTACTTTTTATCACTTTAAATGAAATCCCCTTCCTGGACTGAGTGCTTCATACCTAGTGCATATTTTCTGCATTAACTCAGCAGGTTAAAGGATGGGAAGATGTGTTGTCCTGCTGAAGGATATGTTGGAGGAGAATAAGTAATGCAGAATTTATCCACATCAATATTTGTGGTGTCTTTGAAGTGTTAATAATACTTGGAAAAGTTTAAATGTCAAACTCATGCCTGCTCTGCAAGCTTGAGAGAGAGATTGCCAGAAAGCTATGAATAATTTCCAGAAAATTGATTTTTTCCCCATAGCAAAACAGCTAAGATGGCCCAGGTACCACTATCTTGACTATGTTTTTTTGACTAATGCTTCACTGAAAATATTTTAATGAACAGAGAGATGTTTTTGATAGGTTCTTCCCAATCATGTTGGAGTTAAATTTGTGGAGGCATATCTGTGTTTTCGGTATGTGTAATCTCTCAAAAACGTTATTAATGAAAAGATAACATCATGATTACGTCAACCAGAAATGCATAAGCCTGGAAATTAAGAGTAGATTTAGCTGTGGAACCATTGTGCTCTTGATTGATCCCAACTACTACGCAAGTGGGGGGACAAATATAGATATGTAGAGTAAGTTTTATGGAAAAAATGGCTATGGGGAGCAAGGAATGTAACATAAGCTCAGGACTGAGTGGTGGAAGGTTTGTGGAAACAGAGAAGTTAAGGGAACCAGTATGGGCATATATCTGCACTGGTACACAGGGATAGCAGGGTTGCTGAGGGACGGGGAGAAGGCAGGATGAAAGTGCTTTACTTCATTGAAAACCTGCATTTCTCCATGGAATGCTTCCTTTGTGATAAAAGTCCCTGTCAAGTGTATATAGGAAGCTTACAATGAGAAAAACAGATGGCACAGGAGAGGTGAAATCTACATAGTTTGTCTCTCTGCCTGATTTCTTCATCTTTCGTATAGAACTTTATAGGTGGAGGGGAAAAAAACCCAGACGGGACCCTCCTCTGTCCCTGTGCCCTCCTGGTGCTGGGAAATCTCCTATGATGCTTTGGCTTCTCTTACAAGCTGTTGGTGGAGAAAGGGTTTCCATCATTGCCAAGCCTCTTTAGTGGTGGGCTTCTCTCTCTAGTTGTGGGCCTCTCTGTGAGATTGGTGTGTAGCAGTTTTGTTGTAGTTTAACTCTTGGATAAAGAGGAGGAAGGAGCCCTTACAGTACATGTGTTCTGAGGGAAGTTACTAAGGGCTGTATGAATTCCTTGCTGCTGGACTGATGGTGAGTTTACATGGGTGCAGCACGTGGGAAGGGCATTGGCATTACCCTGTGCAGCTGGCTGGTCGGCTGCGTGAAACAAGTTTGTGGCTTTTGTCCAGTTTCCAGTGATATAATAACATTTCTTTTAAAACAAAACAAAACAAGGAAAAAAAAACTGCACCTGGCACTGTTTGGGAAAATTGTCATTAGCCTCGGCGGGGTAGCAAAAGCCTAGGTGGGCACAGAGGTTCAGCTCCCTAAAAGTTAGGTTTCGATACATTATACTTTTTTTTTTTTTAAACAGGTGTTCTGTGTTTTCCAAGAGAGGGCTTTTGTCAGTGCACCAGAAGAGGGAGAAGCTGGTGGCTCTGCGGGCAGTAGGCCCCCAGGCCCTGTTTGCCACCTCTGGTGGACCTGAACCTCTTGCAGGACTTGCCTTTGATGCCCAACATGAACATCATGGTGAGGATCGTCACTTTAAGGCATGATGTCGTGCATTTGCTGTAAATGGTGACATGCCCGTATGCCTGTGCAGCCTGTTCTCCAGCTCGAGACCTGGATGGCCACAGAGGAAAACCCTGCCGAGCGCACAGCTCCGCAGCAAGGCAGGAGCACAGCGTGGCGGCCGGGTAACACCAGGAGGCAGGGCAGTATGTGCAGCTGCTCCGTCTGATTTGCAGTGGATGTGAGCAATCTGGTATTTGTCACAGGTCTTAAAACTAAAACCGAGTGTAAATAAAGAACCCTACTGCGACTGAGCGAGATTTTTATAGCAGTTTCCAGGAATGAAATCAAACCTAGACTGTGAGGGAAATATTCTCTGCCATATCCAGAGTTTGTGTACAGAACTTTTCAAATAAATGCTTTGTAAAAATGATTTAATTCTGCTGTGATTATGAACCTTCACAAACATACTGTTTGACATTATTCTTTTAAATAAATTTTATTAGCAACAGCTGTGACTCCTCAATCCCCCAATATTTTTCAACAGAAGAGAGTTGGAGAAATACTGAAATTATTTTAAATGAAGATTTTGCTTATCTTAAGCTAAAAAGTGTCTGACTGTCCTAGTAATAATCAGACAGATGCACTCCTACTTGGATAGGCTGCAATGAACTGCCTTTAGTTCAGACAAACTGTCTTTTCAATTCCTAGGACATTCCGTGAGTATTGCTGGCTCCATATCACACAAATACTAAAATCTAACTTAATTGTAAATGACACTTCTTGGTGGCAGACTGCTTGAACCCAGAAGCAGGCTGCCATTGCTGCACTGTAAATTAAACCACATGCACACATATTTTCTATTAGTGTTGGTTTTTGACCCGTATTTGAGTTGGCTTTTTGGAATGTGGTGCCCTGTGGAAAAAGGCAGTGTTTGAATGCTGAGGAGCAGGTCGTCTTTCCCACCTGCTCCTCCAGCACATAAAAGACAGTTATGGTTCAAGGAGTGGGGATATGCCCTGTGCTGCTGGGTCTGTGGTTTGGTTTTCCAAAACCAAATGGACTTCCCCAACTCCACCTCCTCCAAGTCCTGCTACTGCTGCACAGCTTCCAGCATGTGTGGCTACAGCCTGCTTCTGCAATTCCTGATGTGAGCAGCGGCTGCAGGCGTAGTGCGCTGCTACACAGCTCCCTGCTAATGAGCTTGTCTGCTAATTAAATAAAAAGACAAAGTTGGCAATGCCTTTGATATTTATTCTCAGTGTGGCCCTTTTGGCTTGTTTAGAGTTTCAGGGTGGTCCTGAGGGAAGAAATTTGGTAAGCAGTTGCTGAGTTTATTTTATACTTTATCAACACTGAAATAAAGTTTTAAAAATACTGTTTTGTTCTTTCTAAGTCAGCTAATGCAACATAATTAAAAAAAAAAAAAAAAAAGTAAAGCTGAACCAAGACCAAACATGCTATTTAGAAGAAAAAAAAAAAAAAAGTCATCTGAGAAAGTCCTTTTGTGGCATTTGTTAATGCTTTTGTATATGCCACACATGTTCAGTGACATCCATGATGAATGGCAGTCACACGTTAAATAGCCACCTTACTTGTGCTTTGTTTCCTAATTCTCCCTCAAGATTACTAACCATTTCAGTCTTCTTAAACAGCTTCAGGCAGCTGCCATTTTCTTACAGGAAGAAAAAAAAAATTAAAAAGCCAGAAAGGTTGTCTTTTCACCCAACAAATGAAGAATTTCCTATCTAGAAGTACATTTGCTAAGGATAAAACCCTTTCTTTTTTTTTTTTTAATTGTCTCCTAGTTGTGTGACTTACATAAGTATTGGAATGGAAAGCATTAATACACCTAATAAATCTAGACTGGGTCATTCTGAGATTTACTATTTGGAATTAGTTATATGTTTGGTTTTTTTTCTCACTTCAATTGTCTATCTACTTCTGAAGATAGATTCTAGCTAGCCACAGCATTAAATTTTGATATTCATAAAAGCATGCAAAGTGGTATGAAGCCATAACACAGTTTAAATGTGAAATGCTACAAGCATTCAGTAATGCTTCTCCTAATCATGGCTTTTCTCTGGAGGTTTGTTTATGACTGTTGCTAAAGGTGGATGGTCCAGTAGGTGGATTTGTGGTCTTAATCGCCAGTATGACCATTCCAGTACCAACAAAGGTGTGAGCAGCTTCAGATATGGGCCTTGTCTGCTGTTTGGCCAGAGTTTCCTGAGGACCTTTTGTATGCAAACTGAATGAAAACAATTAGTGTTGCTACTCTGGCACTTTGTCAAGGCCAGGTCAACAAAATAATATAGGTGAAGTTGGGATAACCATATGCCAGTTCTGTGACATGGTAGTTTTCATGGACTACTCATGCAGCAGAATGATGTCACCATTAGTGATTTCCCTCAGTTACTTCACAGTGCTATTTTCAAGCCCATGAATTAAAGGACTGCCAGTCAACTAGTACCAAGTAACAATTGAGAGACTGCGTCTCTGTGTGACCTTTCCACAATAACTGCAAGTCTTGATTTTGGGGTGACTGTCAGGCTGGAGGTTCATTTCAGTTGCAGTGATTAAACAAAAACAAGTTCTGTTTATGCCTTTGTCTTCTGAATGAGAAGATTAAAGGTTTAGAAATTGGCATTAGGAAAAGACTGTGTTAAAGATTATGAAAATCTGCAGAGATTAAAATTTGTATTTTGGAAAGGTGTTGAAGGATAGATGTATGTTGTAAAGGATGATCTCTGATTGTTTCTTGTTAGTTCATTAATATTCAACATGTATGAGAACTGATCTAGACATTGTAAAGTAAAATGGAAATATGGCTAAATAATTTTCTTTGTAGGATTATATAGAAAAGGAATCTGAATTAATTATCAGAGACCTACTTATGTACTGTACATGGGAGAGCTGGACTGGCAGGTAAAGCACTCTGGGTAAAGTTATTTTCATCCTGATTCCTTCAGTTATAGACATAGATGGCTTGAGGCTAGCCACTAAATATATTGTCTTAGTTCCATTTTTTTTTTCAAAATAGAAAAAAAATCTTTTCTACATATGGTTATGAAGAGATGTAATATTAGTTACCCATCCTGTATTTTTAGGAGAAAGGCTACAGAAGTATCAGTTTTATTATTTTGCTTAATAGTGAAGGCTAATGATAAAGGAAATGTTTCATTAGAGATGCGTGTGATAATTTTCACAGTATTACAAATAAAGAGATTTTTATGTTTTATTTTCCCCAAGGGTTTGCTCTTATGGTTTAGCTTCATTTTCTTTTATGAAGCATTAAGGAAGGTGTCAGGACTCTCAGAATTGCTTAATATTCAACACTTCCTTGTGAAATCAGTGGCAATTGAAGGTGCAGCATGTTTCCAAAATGCAGGCCACAGATCTATACTTTTTACTTGCAAGAATAGGCAGTACGGGTCTTTCCTTTAACCAGATCCTGTAGCTCTTGTTTATGCAAAATCTCTGTGGACTTTTGGAACTGGGGAGGAAGGCTGTGGAATCAGCCCATCTTTGGATTGGGATGAGTATTAAAAAAATGATAAAAACAGTGTAATCTGTGTCCATTATCACCTTTTTTCCTGTTCCAGAAGGACCAGAAAGTACAGTGGTGTATGCTGGGGTCTCTCTGTACAGCCCTTTGTTGGCATGTGCTGGGCTCAGGCCACAAGCTGCCCTGTCATGGGCTGCCCACCCGAGTCCCCCGCTGCACCTCACCTCTCCTCCTCTCCCTCTGAGTGGGTTCCTGAGGTGGGATGGGCACTGTTGGAGGGCAGGCACCCCCTCGCTGCTGCAGGAGCCTCCCAACCGTAGGCAGAAGAAGCTCGTCTGTCTGCAAGTACTGGTGCTCGAAATGCTCAGTTTTGTCAGTGGCTTGAGCTCCTCAGCCTGGGTCTGACCTGTGGCAGTAAAATACGTTACTGAGTCTTTCCTTATGTCTAGGCATGAAAGCAGGAGAATGCTATTTTTTCTGGTGTCCCTATAATTATGAGGAGGTAGGTGTTGTCAAGGTTCGTTGTTCAGGTCTGACAAATAGTGAAATCAGGAAGCTTATAAAGTGTACTGAGGAACCACCGACTTCTCTTACTCCTGGAAATCCATGTAATGACACAATTCCAGGAGCTAGAGCATCAGCGAAAACGTTATCAGCCTTGCGATAAAAATTGCAGCAGTTAGCAACACTGGCACATAAGAAAACTTTCCTTTAAAGGTATAAAGATGTACTGCATTAGCTGGTAAGTGATCTTCTGGTGATTCTTAAGTTATCTTCAAAAAGACATATGTTTTTGTCAGCTGTCACTTAACACAAAGGTTGGCTTGATGAATAAAGAAACAAAGATTTTATAAACTTTGGTGTTACTGTTCATTCATTGGTGGCTATCTCAGAGTCAACATGGAGACGTTTCCTGTGAGCAAACAGAGCGTGAAGCTAACGGTATGCCTTCAGACCCCAGGCTTGTTTAGTGATGGATTTCTTGCAAATCAGCTGTCGGATGTAAGTCATGTTTTAAACTGCTTTATTCATAAATAGAGGGACTAGAAATCAAGGTCAGTGTAGAATCTGTCCTGTAGTTATTAAAGCTGAGGAGCATAAGCATGGTTGAAAAATGCAAGCAGGTCTCTGGTACTTTATTTAAAAGCAAAATAATAATAATAAAAAAAAAAAACACCTACAGTTCAGTGGGTTATATTGAGTACGTACTTCTGGGTTCTGAGGGAGCTAAGAACAATTTTAAAAATTCAGGAGTGATAAGGTAGCATGAGAGGAAAATTGGGAAGAGCTTGACTCTAGGGAAATAGTTTTTTACAAATTCTGGAGAATGTGAAAAGCAGTGACACTGCAGTTTGATTCTTGAACTTTATACAAGTAATTTTGGCTGTCATCAGCAATCAGACTCTCACTGGGAAAAGAAGTATCATCTGCAATGAACCCTTTTTTTCTTAAAAAGCAACAACAAAAACCAACAACAAAACAGCAGAGTCTTCAGAACTTTCGTCTGATTGTCAATCCTGTTGCATTTGAAAGTAGAAACCAAAGCTGCTAAATCAGGGCTGACAGAGAAAAAAATTATGAGAAGGGAAGCTCACTCTGAATAGGCTGAGGGTAGTTCCACAGTCACCAGCACAATTAGCAATGACCCTATTTAAAAAAAAAAAAAAAAAAGGAATAAAAGAGAGAGAAATTGGTCTAGTAAAATTACTCCAAGTACATTCACTACCCGGTGAATGGGTTGCAACAGCTCTGTGTCCCCACCAGCTAGGTGGTCTTGTAGGGCAAGGTGACGAGGAGAAGCATTTTTAGCCTGGTGTATGTGGGCACCAGAGCACAGAAGCAGAAGGAGTGTTGTCACAGCTCAGCACACAGCGGTTCACCAGTTAGCTCTCAGTGATTTTGTGCAAGGTACTGTGTGTATGTGTTAGCACAGGGCTCAGCTGTGGTCAATAAATTCTGGTTTTAAGGGTCTTTTGGTAAACTCACTCCTTTGTTTGGTGTAGACTCACTGTTATTTTACCATATCAATATATACAAGGTTTGTACAAATTTTAGTGCTGGGAATTGTCAGTAGTACTACTCCTATTAGACATGAAAAGAAGTGTAAAATTGTAGACAGAAGCATTTCCTGGTAATGATCACAAGTGAATCAGATAGACTTATGGATGGTAGGGATATTAAGAATTTGCACCCGCTTTCAAGTACAGGATATAACCTCCAGATAAAGTAGATGTATTAAATCAGTGCTAAGTGGTATCTCTCTTCCTTATAGAAGACCTGATATTTGGTAATTACTTGCCATTAAAAAAAAAAAATCCTACTTCTTCAGTTCACATAAAAACTGTATTTGTAGCCTGCCTTTCTAGTGTATAAACACTTTTGAAATAAAGTCAGTTAGTGGGAATGAATTTTTCAGTGGAAATCACAATGGTTAGAAGCTATTATTCAGCCTACTCTCACATATCTGATTTGCAGCTCCTTGAAACTCTGCTGTGGTGAAGTACAATATTGTAATTTTCATAGTATGAGAGGAGGGAAAAAAAAAACAAACACAAAACACAAAACTTTAGACTCTGACTGCAGATTCTATGCAAGATGGTTCCCATTGCCTTCAGCAGCTTGTAGGATCACTGAGACTGGCAGAAACCTTCAGGAGCCTCGCACGTGGCCTGATGAGGCTTTGGATTAGCTTGAGTTACAGAAGCCTGGCCTGGTATGTGCTAGGGAAAGAAAGGTGTGTGAAAACCATGTCACAGCCAGGGCACAGATGTACTATTCCTGGAAATCTGTACGACACAAAGATGCATTGTTCCCTGCTTCTTTCCCTTCTTCCCTTCCCAAAACACCACTGTATGGGAAATAGTGGTTAAGGACACGGCCTGGCAGCTCTGCGCTGACATCAGAAGATTCCCTTTCAGAAAATGCCTTGTGGCTTGGTCTTTGTCAGGTTTGCCCTCCGAAGAAGGGTGAGAGCACTGAAAGGATCTGAACCATAAAACCATGCACGGTGAGCCGGCCACAAAAAGTGCTGGCTGTGCTTGTGGTTCAAGAGCAGAAATAGTTCTCTATCACGAAAGTGGAAGGGATAAGAAAATATTTGTTAGCATCATTTTTTTCAACTCCCTTTAATTTTAGAACACAGTTTTTATTTTTGTTACTTGCACTTAAAACACATAGCTGCCAGACTTCATCAGAAAACCAGTTGCCATAGACCTCAGCTTTTTTCGTGCCTTATGGAATACAACACCTGCACACCACAGTGCTGGGTTCTTCATAGGTATGACCGGAGGCATATTATATCAGGGTAAACAGAGACTCCAGACTCTGCTGACTGGAAACAGTGGGAAGAGTTACCCCGGATCAGGCTGTTGCTTGTACTAGCTTTATCCTTATCAGAGCACTCAACAAGAGTTCCTTGAGAAAAGTTACTTTTATTTCATCTGTTCAGGGAGCTATTGTGGTTTGGGGCTGAAATACATCTCAGAAAGCGTTAGGGCTTTCCCTTGCTGTGAAGCAGGTTAAATAGACAAACCTTGTGTGTGTATGGGTGTCTGGGAAGGACCTAGTGGAACCGGCATCCCACTGCTGGCAGGATGGGGGTGGGAATTGGGTTCAGCAGTGAAGGAACAACCCAGAATCCTGCAGTCCTACCGCCTCAGCTAAATTTTTAAATAACAGGAACAAGGAATGTGAAATATCCTGTGCTCTCACTTGAAATGCTTTTGCTTTTTTTTCAGTGTTTCCTGTAGTAATACACACAGGATGTCCAGCTGATTAACCAGAGCAAACTTCATGATCTTCACAGGAACCTTCTAGGATGTAATATCTTGCTGGACCTGCAGCAGAAACTTTTTACAACTTACCAGCAACGCCAAATATTACTCCTACATATAAGTGTTTTGGAGAAATTGAGTGCAGTGAGGATGTCAAAGATCTAGACAGCTGGGATAAAATCTTAACAATTTTTATTTTGCCATCAAATTTTTTCATGTCTCTCCTTTTCACTGTAACTTTTATCTCCCGGTATCTTCTTTTTTCTGCATCTCCTTGTTCTCTAGGACACAGACAGTTAAGATTCATTGACTACAACCATGGTTTAATTAGAATGCATTGATCCCTGCATGAGTGATCTTATTCTGAAGTAGCCTTACCTCAGCTTAACTCTGCATGCTTTGGAAGATTAGTGTGTTTAAAGAATAAACTTCAAATTCACATCTTTCTTCAATTGTCTTAGCTTTCCTCAGGATCCCAGTATTGACAAGCTCCTAATCTTTACTGCAGTTCAACAAAATCCTTTCTTCCTCTAAAGGATTCATATTTCAAGTCTTTCTTCCTTCTCTGTAATTGCAGCTGCTTTTCTTTCCACATCTTGATTGCAGTGGTGTCTGCTCCTTCATATTCTTCCTTCTTCTGCTTAGTTTCTGCCTCTTTGCTTCTTGTTAGGTTGTCTGCTCGCCCTTGTCTTCTGCTGTGTGACAACATCTCAGGAGGTCTGATTGTCACGCTCTTTGATGCATTGCACAGTCAGTCTTTGAGGAAAGACAGAATCACCTGAGATTCAGGAGATCTCCAAAAAGCAGAGAACTTCTTGTATGCTGATCCCCATGTTATATTAATACAGATACATTCTTCATAAGCAGGGAGCCTGGCACAGAGATGAGGTATTATTTATGCAAATTGTAGGAAAATGTGGATGGGATTCAGTATGTGAGCTGGAGTTCCAGTTCCAGTTTAATTTTTCCCCAGGTAAAGGTGATTACCACTAGCTCAAATAAAAATTAAATTTTGTATTGAAGGAAGAGACTTGAGTTCATTTTTCTATATCTTTGAAAATACTTTGGCCAACATAAATAACCTGCTATTGTGAACTGAGTCATCACAAGCAGAGCTATTTTGTTAGTTTAATAATTTTTAGTAGTTCCTGCACTTGCAGATACAGAAAGTGTTACCTATAGTGAATGCTTGGGAATGAGTACCCTATGGAACCAGTCACCTGCAGGTCTGTCTACATGATTAGCTGAAAAACATGTACCTTTTATTTATCTTAGGTTATTAACTAATAGCTATTGTACAAAGTAGGCAGAAATACCCACCAACGTGATCTTCCTCTTAGAAGAATGAGCGCTTTCCTGTTCTTCATCTTTAAAAACTGTGCTTTCCTGCTGGCATCAGTGAGAGTGAGTGTGAGCCTTACATCAAGAGAAATACTTGCTCATGTGAGATCAGTGGCAAAACTCTCACTGATTGTGATTTTGTTCCAGGATCCTGTGCATCTGCTCTTAACATGTTGATTTATCAAGGGATGAAACATTTTGGGTCCCCCTCATTACTCCCTGTCAGCATGGTCTCTGCTCTCAGCCCTCAGAACTAGCAGCAGACAGAGCTGCCTCTCAAGCAGCACCAGCTCTTCTCCCTCTCATCTGGATCAAGGCTGCTTTCTCTCCTCTTCTGAAACCCATAATTCACAAAAAGTGCCAGTGCAGAGGTGGGGTGTGTGTCTGAGAGCAGCACATGTTGCTCCTCCATTTGGAAAGTCTGTAATAGTTCAGGCATTTTTATATTAACTCTGATGCCTCCATTTGTTGACACCTGAAATTTGTTCTGTTGATTTTAATAGTGGACAAAGGAAGAAGTGAAGATGGAGGCAATCCTTTGACTGAAAATAAATTCTTAAAAGGGAAAATGAGATGGAGAATGGGAAAAACAAGGAGAATCGGATCATCTTTCATGCACTGTGTTCAGTTTGTGAGTGGCTCACTGAAGCGGTCCAGTTGGAATGCCTGGTGACGGGGGCTGTTTCAGTGCACTAACGAGGAGCGTATCCAAGATACAGTTGCTCAGGTCTGGCCAGAAAAAAATAATGAGCACACTCTCTTGCACTCTTTGAAGTTGCACCAGTTGCAGCTGGCACTTAGTCAAGCCTGTCATCACCTTCAGTGTCTTTGAAAGAATGTTTTGCTAAAAGGTGAGGGCTTATATGCCTTTATCCGTGTTTCATCTGCACAACTTTTTATAATCTTCAAGTAAATAAAAATGCCACTTAGGCTGCAAGAGGTCTCTAGTCACAGTGCAGTGATTTATCAAAAATTTTGTTAGCCTGTTTTAACATGTTGATTATTCATTGCAAACAGAGTCAACAAATATAAGTGCAGACAGTCTTGAGAATGGAGTCCTTTAAATGGTTTAATTGAACTTTTTAAGAAGCAAAGAATGTAGTTCAAAACTGGTTGGAAAAAAAATAAAAATGTTGTATTCTGAAAGTTCCTTAACATGGGAAGTGTCATGACTTTTGTGTGTGTGATTCTGGAAAAAAAAACAAATTCTTTCCACTTGAATTTATGCATTCTTAGTAATTAGTAGACTGCACTTCCCAAGTCGTTAGACAAAGAGAAAAACAGCAAATAAAATGAAACATGAGGGCAATTGACAACATATATTATATTTAGTATTTAGTATTTATTTATTATTTCAAGTGCAGAGGCCCCCAGAGCACAGCATCATGTTACTAAGCACCACAGAGGCTAAAAACATGCGCTTTGTAACGAGAACTGTGGAGGTTATCTGTCCATTGAATTCTAGTAAAAAGAGAGCTGTACTTCATTTTACTCTCACAGTGAAGGAAATAGGGAATTGTACCACTGAAGCAAATACCATTGTTGAGTATGAATGAACCTGGTGGCAGCTAGGTAAGAATCCTTTATTTCAGTGGGAACCTAATATGAAATTGTTCTGCAGAACAGAACAACTGGAAATCATGCACTACTGCCACCAGTGCATTCTTCACTGGGACTTGCAGGATGCATATTTTTCAGTAGGTAGAAGCTTAAAGCTCCACTGCATGGATCACCGTGATGGTGAACAGACATCAATGAGGGCTGAGGTTGTCCTCATGAGCATCCAGGAGCATCTTCTGCAGTATGCTAGTGTAAAGTCTGCTGCGCATCTTTGAATGTATCTGTTCTATTTTATATTAAAGAGATTTCATGAAATCTGGCAGGGTGAAAAAACTCATTGAAGTAAGAGAGCACTAATTTAGTAATGGGAGTTACGGAAAGGAAAAAACATGCAAACAAGGGTATAATACAGCTACACATGAAAATTTCTGCATGGATAAATCAATCTTCTTTAAGGCTTACAGAACTTAGAGATTTTTCTGTCCTAGATATCCAGCCGTGTGAAAGATACCAGCAAGTGTGCTGGAATTGCCACAGTGTTTGAACCAGTAATGATAATAACGTGTTAATTACTGGCAGACAAGAGCAATGTTGGTGGACTATCATCATCAGTATAAAAAATTAACCCTTCATTGCATCTATGGTAATCTCCTTTTTTAGCAGGTATTTCAACCATATATTTAGCACCCCATCTTATACGATTTATAAATTCAGAGCATCATTTCTTTCAAATGAAATGTCTCTGCAGTTGTTCTTTTCCTTCTCAAAATGATCACCTTGTTTTTAAAAAACTAATAAGTGGAAGGACTGCACTGTCTGGTTTCAGTTCCAACATTGTTCAGGATTTTTAGTCTAAGCTAATTCTTAGTAATTAGCAGTTTGCTTCTGCAAGGCCAGCATGTAATTCAAGCTTTCCTCAACTGCTGGGCCTTCTCTCACTACACCCTACACCTGCCCCTCCTTCCCCCAAATCCGTGCAAGTGTTCATAGGGATATTCAGCCTTAAGCACATATGGCACAAAACCAATTGTTGACCTTCAAACACTTAGTCTTCTTTTAGAGAGCTCTATAAAAAGCTTTTGCAACAAGGATGAGAGAGCTGAATTTTTATATTACTGACAGTGTAACTTGTTTTAATTCCCATAGTTTACACTAAAAACTCTGACACTGACTCAACTTTGCTAGTGGAGATTTATTTGCAGAGTTTTTGGCCTCAGTTTAGAGACAGAGCAGTAAACTGTAGCCCAAGGGCTAAGAGAGATTAAAATTAAACAGAGAAAAGGGAAAATTGTGCCAACTAGGAAAAGGGGGATTTCCAGGGAGCAATAACATCATCATACACTTGCCTAGCATCCTTTATTTGATTATCTTGTAGTGCATTATGAGAATCAATGAAGCCTCGTAACTTCCTTGTGAGGCAGGTACTGTATTGTGATGCTGATTTGCAGAGGAATAAACAAAGGCCTCATGCAATTTGAATTGCTCATAAATATTCTCAAGAGAACATGTGGATCTGGGAGCAAACACCAGCTAGCTCACTGTGGAAGGGTACCTACCAGTCATGCACTGTTCCACCTGAGTTCCGTATGGCCTCCTTACAAGCCCTCTTCTGGACAAAATTTAAACATGAGGAGAAGGGCATTAGATAATTCCCCAGAAGAACAAACTTGGAGACCAGGTATTTCAGTTGGCTCCTAGCTTGCCACCAAGAATAGCCACTCCAGTCCTCCTCTGCCTTTCTGTACCGTGGTCTCCTGATCTATATATATATTTTTCCTCTTACTGTTACTTCAGCGCAATTCAAATGAGTTAGAAGTAGCCTAACTATCTCTGCTCACACAAGGTTTGACTCATTGGTATAAAGAGAGGTTCCAACCTCTCATGTGGCTATTATTTATTCTATGGGGAGTAAAGATTGGGAACTTGGGGGAAAAAAGTCACAACCTCTAAAAAATAAGATGCAAGGCTGCCATTTGATGACGGCTTTGTAACTCTTTCGTTTGTCCTTATTAGAGAGCACAGCTAGTGAGGGGACAGTGCTCCACTTTTACCACATCATGTAGATCAGGCTTGAGTTGCACTGCGACTGAAGGCTTGATCGCTGTGTGCCAAAATACTTACCTTCTAATTGATATGAAAGCTGTTTCTGGCTTGGTATTTAGGATGTAACACAGCTCCTAGTGCAGGCTTGGTTTCCAGAATAAAGCACATTCTTTTCTACCGTGCATGTTAATGCCTTGTCCTTCTTCCTTCTCCTAATAGCCCGTGAGATTTGAACTTGGAGTCAGCAAAGTAGAGGCTTTGTGAAGGACAAAAGAACACCAGGTTTTTATCACACCACGCCTGTATAAAGAGCTGTTCAGCCATTCAGTTGCTGCTTGTATTGTGCAGCTGTTACTCGGCTGCTGAGAACATCTTGCTGTCGACGCTGCCGTAGTACCTGAAGGAAACTCTGGCACACGGAGCTTTTCAGGAGGAGCAGGGTTTGGGATTTTGCCAGGTCCCTGTGTGGAGAATTGAGGTATTTT
The DNA here is from genome assembly GCF_013377495.2 of Cygnus atratus. Taxonomy (NCBI): domain Eukaryota; kingdom Metazoa; phylum Chordata; class Aves; order Anseriformes; family Anatidae; genus Cygnus; species Cygnus atratus. The sequence goes on from NC_066396.1 coordinate 67,272,476, forward strand.
ACTCCCCCCGCGCCTTTCCTGTTCTAAAATCCCTGCAAATAAGTAACAAATTTTTGTCCGCCTGCCAGCATCTGTTCCAGGATTTTTGCACGATGATGTCGCCCTGACACATTGACAGCCAGCTCTTGTCTGCTCAGCCTACCTCCCCAAGCTGTGAGTGGGGCTGCGACAGGCGATGGCAGCGCTGTGTGGCCCAGCTTCCAGGGGGGCAGCGGGCTGGCACAACGGCCCTTTCTTCGCTGAACTGACGGTCACTATCTGGTCAGCCTCGGCTATTTAAAGGCAGCCAGGCAGGGACCCCAGCGCTCATGGAGAGGGTGCTTTGCTTACAAGTTAACAGGAAATTCAACTGTTTCCCATTAAATGCAAACAACTGTGTGAGGACAGTGTGAAGGAAGTGTCTGAAACCCACAGAACTGAGGGGATTCAGAGATAGGCTGAGCCTCATTCAGTCTCCAGGGCTAAATTTGGCTCTGAGCAATTTGGGGTACAATTCCCACTGTAGTTCCAGGGCTGAAATTCTTCTGCGCAATCAATGTAAATGGATATATTTTTAGCCTGGCATCCTAAGGAAAAAGGCTTCTGTGATCATATTGTCTGCACACATGTGGCTGTCAGCTCTCCCACAGTAACTTTTGAGGGGCTGGGTTGACATAGCCCAAACTACAAGCAAGACAGTTGTTTTCCAAGGTACTGCAAGTTTCATGAGACCCAGCAAGCAGGTAGAAGAGTGCGACTTCACTGGGGCCTCCAGACAGGGAACTCTGTCCTTTTAAAGACACAAATTCCTAGCAAACCAGACTTCACAGTTTCCAGTGCTTGTTTAGTAGGAATGTTTCCATATAAATAAATGGAGTGTTCCTGCTGTAGGGTTGTGTGAGGTTGAATTCGGTATGTTGCCTTTAGCAGTGCCCGACACATCCTATAACATAAACTAGCAGACTAGCTAGTGCAGAATATTAATTTCATAAGGTCTGACTTACTGGCTGCACTCCCATTGACTTTATTAAATTAAATGGCAGTTTTGCCTGCCTATGTATTTCAGGATCCAGATCTGCAGTTTGCATTCTTTTAACGGTTTGAATGTATGACAGTGCATAGCTCATGATCTTTGCCATATGAAATACAAACCTTATGTGGGACATGTAACCCCATTAAAATAAGATGGTATTAGAAAAAAAAAAAAAAAAGCATGGAGAAATGCATGGAAATCAATGAATGACTATGCAAGGAACAGCAATGTGTTGTAAAACAGCATGTCAGGCTGGTAAGTGATACATTAATGTCGAATATCTGTTGTACATATTCAGGATGTAAATGCCCTAATCTTAAATATTTATGCATCATTTTTATTTCTTCATTGTTTTTGAGAAGAGCAATGTCAAAAGCATGTCGTTTGTATTTCTGACTGGGTCCTTTATATCCAGTGGGAATCTTTCCATTGACTGTACTGAGAGCTGCAACGATCCCTAGCTTTAAAAATTATCCTACTCTTTCTTTCACTTTGGAGTAGTGTAGAAAGCATCTAAAACCCTTGAAAGTGCAATTTCAGGCTGTAAAGTGGAGTATTGTAGATTCCCTTCTCATGTGGAATTGATTTGATGTCTGGGACTGCCAAATTCCAGTCCAATACAAATTGCAACAGCTGAGTTACAATTTTTAAATAGACCCTGAAGATTAGGGATTTATAATGGTTTCATGGGAAGGATGTTTATCTTTGGAGCTGTATGAAAATGGAGGTCTATTCTATTTAGATTTATCTGCCCAACTCCCACAAGACAAGTTAGGTCCATGATGTGGTGGGCTTTCTGTGTATGTTCTTGCTCCTTATTAGTTCTTTGAGGTTCCCTTTCCATTGTCCTTGCTTTTCCCCTGCCTCTGTCCTTCCCACCGTGCTCTTCCATGCCACCTTGAAGCTTAGATGTTTTTTTCCCCTCCTTATGGGTCATTTGTCAGTCCTCTCCTTTGCAGCCACTGTCTGAGGTGTATGATAGTGCTCTGTGGGAAGACATTTTCCCATGCTTTTATAACAAGTACATGTGCTGCAGGCAACAGACAAAATTACTATATAAATCAAGCCACACATGGATACACACAGGGAGCTGGGCCCAGACTCCAAATTCTTCATCTCTTAAACATAAGGACAATTCTCATGCACAGGCAAAATTCCCTTGGCTCAGTAAGTCTCCAGCTTTTTTAGTTTAAGTCTCACAAGAGTGATATAGTTGTTTCGTGGACCACCTGCCTTCCCAGCTATGATCTAGAAGCTACTTTTCCTTTTGTGTGTGATCAAAATGTATCTCTGAGGCAACTACAGTGACTAGTGATATGGAAAAGTGCATGTAAGGAAGTATTAACCGTGTTTTAATGTATTTATGTGATTTAAAAGCTGATAAAGAAGCAGTGTCGATGGCACATGACCAGAGAGAATCTGATAGAAGCAATGGGGAAGGCTTTTGGTCCAGTAGAGACCTACAGGATGCAGGCTGTGAACCTGTGTTATGTGTAGCTGTGCTACTGGGACCCATGGTTTTCCTGTGAGCCAGCTGTGGGGAGGGCAATGTCTTTGCCTGTTTAATTCATGGCGTCAGTCAATACACAGAAAACTTCCCTGTGCCCTTCCCTCTCCTTTAATTATTTCTGTAAAATTAAAAAGTTGGTGATTTAGTAAGGAACAAAATAACTCATATCCATGAGACCCAATTTCTAAGCAGAGACTCCAAATGAAAATGAGTATAACATTCAACAGTAGTATTAATGATGTGTTCTCTTACTCTTTCAATTCTTTCCATCCAGATGATGTCCTTCTTATTTCCTTTTCTTATGAATTTCCTCTGAATCTTTTCTCTTTCCTCTCCCTTTGCCTGTAATTGCCTTCCTTCACTTCTAAAGATTCTTTTACAAATATCTGCATCTGTCTGTCTGCCTTGCAGTCTTTATACAGCTATATTCATTTTAAAATCTCTTTCTTATCTTTATATTTTTCTCTCCATCTCCCACTCACATTGCCAGTCATTTCTCTCCCTCCATGCCCAGATGCTGTGACAGCTCTCCCTCTATAGCTGTTCCAGCTGTTTGAACCTCCATCTTCACAGTTTTAGCTTTGTTTGTTCTCTGTTCCCCAGTTCCTGTACGCAGGTCTACCCCCTTTTTTTCCTCTTAAGCCTTGCTCTTCTCCATTTCTTTTTCAGCTTTTTCCATCCACTGTGTATAAATACAACTGTAACTTCAGACACTTCTGTTCTTTAGGTGTGGGAAATCTTTGTAGGAATCTGAGAGTAGGATTTCGTCTCAAGTATAAAATACATTTTGGAGGTCATGATGGTGATTCATCTCTCCTTCTCACATTAGGCCAACTCCTGGTGTTTACTTAGGAGTCTTAATAAATCCCTGGTACTGGAGGAAATTGGACATTGGTTCTTCTGTTGATGGACATTCTTGAATCAATATTGCCTTAAAACCATCATAACATGAGAACAGATTAAGACAGCAAGCACAGGTGGTGAGGTGTAGAGAGAAGGCTAGCATCAGCAACAAAGAACTATTGGAACTTGTAGTACTGCATCATCTTTCTGCATCTTTGCATATGCTGGGCGATATTCATAGCTCTTCTGTGTTGGCCTTCACAGTACTTTCCACAAGGCCTAAAAGTTCACAGGTCCATGTAGGAGCACTGCATTGATTTCATATCTCACTGCAGCTACCACCTGGTCCTGTACTGGCTTCAGCAACTGCCTTAATGCCTGCTTCTGCAACAGCTCCCAGTAGTGAAGTCAATGGGTTTTCTACAAGCAGAATGACTGCCAAATTCCTCTACTTTTGAGTATAAAAACTTCCCAGGAGTAGGGATTGCATCTCTCTGTATCTGTACAGTGCAGAGCACACAGCTGGTGCTCAGTAAATAATATATGTATAGGCCTGGTAAGAAGTGACTGTTCATCTAGTGCAGCTGAGGTGAAGAATCTTTTTGTAATAAGAGGCAAAATGCTATCACTTTTACTAGTCTACTTTGTAGTTTAGGCTTTAAATAATGAAAGTATATTAGCCAGCTAGTTCAGGAGATGTTCATTTACACCGCCTTCACACAACATGTCCCATGTTTCAAATGACAGGAAGGATAGCTAGTTCTCCACAGATGAGTGCATAGTGATTAAATTGTCTGGGCACCAGCAGTAGGCAGCCATCGAACAGATCATTATTAAGATGGCTATAATTACAGAGTCAAAGCAGCCTCTTGCAGTGCACTGGTAATCTGCTTTGAAAACTGGGGACACAAAAGCATATCTACTTTATGCGATGAGGCCCAAACTGTGTAAAGTAGCTGCAGATTTTTGTGTTGCGTCAGTCATGTCTTAAGCAGTTAACTGCTTCTGTCTGCTGTTTGGAAGCTGGCCTGTTTTCCTGGCCGGGGGGACCTGAGGTAGGTATAACTGCTGAGTAAAGGGCTGTTTAGAAAAAAAGTATAGCTATGACACTTCCACATGAGCTCTCATGGTATTACTTTAGTCATTAGCTGAGTGGATACTTGAGCTTAATCAGTATCAAAGGGACATACACAAAGTCATCTATTTCATTAAGCTAATTTGCATGACTCGTCTTACCAAGAATCAAATTTTCATGTATTGTCCATCTTGATGTCAACAAAGTAAGGGGGGGTGGGGGGAGGCTGGGAAGAGGAGGGGGATGAGAAGAGCAGTGCAAGACAGATGAGGTGGTGTTCACTACTTGCCTCTGAATTACTTGCTAGCCCTTCAGAAGCCTTCACTGCTTTTGGATACCAAAGATAAAGATTAATAAACTCTATAAAATATATTTTTAGTATTTTTTTAATTTAGAAAAACTTAGAAATCAAACTTACAGAGCTTTATTAAGTGCAAGTTCTTCAAAGCAGTGAGCAGTTGGGCTTTTAGCTGCTGCTATGGTTAAAGAAGAAGGTGAGTGCTGATTCTGGGGGAGGTGATTGGAGGATTGGAATAGTTAGCTAAAACAGACCTTCAGCCTCCTTTGGTCCCTCAGAGACATCAATGAAGTGTTTTGTGCGTAACATTGCAGTCTCAAGGGAACTACTGCTGCTGTTTATATCATGCAAGATCTGGCTGTGATTTTAGCTGAAAGCTGCAATGTGCTGGATTGTATTTTTTTCCTTTCCTTTTTGTCACTGGTGCTCATGATACTGTTTTCCTTCAGTATTGACCCTTGACTCTTTGTCTTAATTTTTTTCATAAAAGAAAAAGAAAAAAGTAACATTTAATATTGTCTTATTACTGCTAAAATTGAAACTTAAAAATTAATGACTGTTGATTGAAACCATATTATTTTAGTTCTATCATCTGGTAACTATTTGCATCTTAAATCTTAAATTTGTCCAAGACATTCTGAGGTTTGCTTTTAAGTGTAAATTTACTGCGATGATTGAAGTATTCTAGGTAAATGCAGATGTTGCAGTCTAATAGTTAAATTTAATTTAACTCAGTCAATTAGACAGAACAAAGGAAAACTTTTATAGGACAATTGAAAAATGTGGGGAATCATTTCTCTTGTTACTGAACCAAGACCAAGTGGTGAATTGTGCAATCCACTACCAGACCCTGCCCAGGTTTTTAAAGCACCAATGTGTCTGAAGTCTACTGTTTAGGGAAAAAAAAAAAAAAAAGAAAAAAAAAAGATTTAATAACAACTTTTTTGCTATTTAAATAAGTTTTGTAAGTTTTGTAGATAGAAAAAGAGGTAACTCTGACTGATCAGTTGGTAATGATGGAAACACCAAACAAATAGATGATTATGAACTGAGCATTGCCAGTGAGATGAATCATGCTTGTGCTTCTTGAACTGGAAAACTGTGCTCCAAAGTCATGTCCCTGCCGAAACGGAAACTGAAAGCAATAATTCATCTGTCTTGGGGAATGCATCCATGTGTGTGCGTGCGTGGATGGTTGAGTTTTGAAGGACTTGGTGCTGAACTGGAGGTCAGCAATTCACTGCATTTGTTCAAGCCAAAAACTCTGTTGACCTGAGCAACAGTTTGGGATGTTGGAACTCAGTTATTATAGCGGCTGCTATGCTATAGAAACTCCGTCAATAGTTTTACAGTTTAGTTTGTTTAGAGAAAGAACAAAGTCAAAGAAGGCTTGTATATTTGCATCTAACTGTTTTTCTTGTAAAAATTTGAAAAAATGCTTCATCCACAAATGTATGTGTTGTCTACATAGATTGTAAACTTTTCAGTCTTTTTTTCTTAAAAATTGCACAGCATTCTTGGGATAAAACAAACATTTAGAAAAAGAACAACCAAAAGGAACTCCAGTGGAGCAGTATATTCTTCCAGCAGAGTAATATCTTTTTAAAATTCTTTTCTTGCTGTTGGTAACTCTGTTGATCACATTCTGTGCTTTAATCCCAAGCAGTATTTTGCCATATGGGTTGTAGCCCGAACTGTATAATTTGTGATAGGCAGAAACTGGGTTACAGCTTTACAACTACTATGTAGTTGGATCTAGCTAGAAATAGCAAAAATAGTTTGGACAGGATGGGACTTTGTCAGCTTATACAGGACATTGATTGACTGTAGATGATGTGCAGGTGGTTTGTGACAAAGTAGCAATCAGTAATCAGATTCCTATTGTAGGAAATCATCAATTCATCTACTGTATAGATTTGCAAAGTCAAAGAGGAAAAGGTGTAAGAAGGAGGAAAGGTGAGAGTGGTTACTGCTGAATAAGGTGAAAGGAGAGGTTTCTTATTGTAGCATTCAAAACTGTGTTACCTCTGAAGTCAAATCTGTTTTTGCTATTTAGAGTTCCTTTATTTCAGGGCTGTCATAAAAGAGAGTGTGCCTTTTGTCTGTATTTACATTAGAAATACCTTGAAAGCAGTATACTGGAAAGGAAAGTTTTTAAGATAATTTGTGTGTGTTGGTTCATGCAGTACAATTAATCCTGTTTAAGAGAAACCTAGGCAGGAAGAGCCTATGGAGCATGTGTTGGTTTAGCATTCTTGTCCTAATATGTTTGACCTTGTACATTTCTAAGTATGCACAGCAAGAGATGAAAAAGCAGTGAAATTTGTTATGAAAATACTTCTGTGCCCATTTGCATTTCCAGCCAGGAAAAATTCTTCTGGATCACTGTGTCATGCCCCTGGGGAACACACAGCAGGGGCTGCACACTTAGTTCCTGGCAGAGGGAGATGGTTACCTTTGTTTGACCGGTCAAGGGAAAGCAGGGTGCCTAGCTCTAGCAACTGAGAAAGAGCAAGGCAGTTGGTCTGTATCCCAGATGGAAAAAGAGGGAACACGGCTGGAGAGCTCCAGAAGGAAGCAGCTTCCTCTTCCTTTTCTTCTTCTTCCTTGCCCAGCCCCTGTGAGAAGTCTACTACATCTCTCTATCCCAATTCCTCCATATAAAACCTCGCTTCAGAGCTTAACAACATCCAGAAAAGAGAATGTCACAATTCAGCTTTAACAAAATGTGTGTTAAAAGGTGTATTCCAAGTTTAGTCATCTCTTGATCTTAAAGAACAAGGTTTTGTTGTTGGTGGTGGTGGTTTAAATTCTATTTTATGTGAAGCATTAGTGATCATCTGAAAGCACTCCCAAAATAAGGAGGGAAGATACCATATGTCACCACGAGCTTGCAGCAGAAATAACATTCTCAGTTTTGGGGGAATGTAAGGGTGTGTATGAGTAAGGGGAGTAATCCGTTCTGGTGTAAGGAAAGCCAAATCTGTTCTTGTGTGAGGAAAGCCAAGTTCTTTTACAAGAGAGTGTTCCTGGAAGTAACTGCAACGAAGGAAAGAGCTTCTGGGGAGCTCCTTAAGGATTAAGAAAGGAAGAGTACAAGCATTTCTTGCAGTCTGTACCAGCAAAGCATCAGTTTTCATTTTCACAAACAAATTTTGTTCTTTATAAAAACATTTTATTTAGCATTGCCATTTTGCACCTCAGTCTTTCTAGTCATAGGTTCCTGCTGCCCCTAATGACTCCATGCTCCTCCATGCAGATCCTGTGCAGGTGTTTTTTTCCTGTTCAGGGGGACTAGATAACCCTTTAAGGACAAAGAGGAAAAAAGTATGGTTATTTGCTGAGGGAAAAACAAACCAAACAAACATGACTTCTAGCTTCAAATTAAGGAGGAAAGTTGTGGTAGGCCTCAGCATTCAATGAGGTGGTTCAGTAAATTTCAACCTTTATTTTTCCATGTATTTTTGAAATATGTAAGAACATTCTCGATATTCAAAATTATGTTTTGTTGTTTGTTTTGTTTAAAATTTTTGATTGGCATGTTTGGAGAGTGCCATTTGTTTTGTGGCTGGATGTGTTTCTGAATCCAAAAGCAGTGAGAGTAGCTGACTGATAAGTGAACTAAATACAGGGCTTCCTTTCCTGAAGTTTTTGGGAGTGTGGGAAAGTTCTGGGCTATTTTTCCCACTGAGATACATCTATAACAGATATCTAGGAAAAGCTATTGCTAAGAACCCTGAAGTAATGAAGATGTCAGGTAGCAGAGCTCAGCGCCCTCTCGGCTTCCCGAAAAGATTTTATAGGTTAGTGCTTTCTTCAAATTTCCACCAGAAGAGGAGAAGTGCCTAAAGGAAGTCCCTTCACGTGGCTTTGTTACTGCAAGTCATTGATAGAGGTCTTCCAAAAAGCTGCTTCAGGAAACTTGCCTATGTTGTCATCTTTTGTATGTCACACTTGTCTTTTTTTTTTTTTTTTTTGAGCCTGAATGTTTTAATACTTGTGTAGATGTGTTGTCTGTGCTATATTTGGATCTGAAAGCTCTTTTACTGAGCAATCACAGACCATTATGTAGGTGATCCTGTTGTACAGGATACCAGAAATTGTCAATGTGTATAGTCATAGATATTCTAAAATTGAGTTTTTCACAAGCAGAGTTTTAATATAGGTGCATGCATGTGCAAAGAATAGTCTCTTACGTAAATCTACTGTGGTAATGTTTACCACTGAAGAGTAAAACTCATGAAATTCTCTTTTGAATTGCTCACAGGCAAATTTGAATGAGAAGAAATACAGCATGCAATACGACCAAAAGCATCTCGTTTGGTTACTCTAAGAAAGCAAGAATTCAAACTAAAAGATTTTCTTCTTCTGAAAGATTAACGACAACCTCAAATTTCACAGGAAATCTGGATGTGGTATTTCCATTTCCTCACTTTAGAAGAGAGACATTACCCAAAAGCCATAAAGTTTAACTGAGTCTTTATGTAAGGAGATGTGCTTTCATGAGGATGCAGTTGTTAAGTATATACAGTTCTTTGTACATGGAAGGCTTATAAATAGGTGAAGCAACATAACCCATGAGCTGATGCTGATGGCATGATCTGTACAGCAACTACAGTTTTCTCTGAAGTCCAGTGGCAACAGTTATTTAGTTGCTATTTACAATCCAGCAGACATCAAGGTCAGCATTTGCAGTAGTACAAATAAAAACTAGCCAGTGTCCTTTAGTTGTAACTGCTAACTGTGTAGTTCTGCTGCAAGCTGGAGAATCATTGCTCTGTGGTGTATCTGGGATGTTACTCATACATGTAGGCAAGGATTGATATCGGTTTGTCAGATTGGAGTCTACACCTTTATGGCAACCTGGATCTCTTCAAGCTTTTCTAGCGAGTTCAGCACAGTGCATGCATTCAGCCTTCAGTCTCGTTAGAAAGTAATTTGATTTTATGGTCTAATGTATTTTTTGCTTTTTTTCTCTTCTCTCTACTGGCAGGAATTTGGGACTTGGCTGTAGGTCAGCTCCTGGCAGCTGATCAGCTGAATGTCCACATTATTGAGGCCAACCCGAAGTTAGAGGAAACTCTCTCTGCAGCATTTGATATAAATCACATAAGCAGCAGAACTGCAGAGTAAGAAATAACAGCAGCAGCTTGCCAGCTATGCTGTATTCTTCCTTGTTGCTACACAGGAATTTCTGTTCTGTCAGGGAAACTATGAAGAATTCATCTGGGTTCAAAAACACCTGGCAGACTTGTAGAAAAACCATGACTCTGTGTGCCTACTCATCACTCAATCTTGCTGAATTCACGTAGGTGCATTCAACTAATGAACCGTTGCTTTTCTTGTGTTCCCCGTCTCTAAGAAGGAAATTTGTGGGGTCGGGGGATAAAAGAGCAGGTAGTTTGGGAATAGGTCTTGAGTTGTATGAGAAAGCAGTGGTCTTACAGTTAGAATTGAGCTTTCCTCAGTGAACTCCAGGGTGAGACTCCTGTTGTTCTGGTACTGGTAGATGTGGTTTCATCGTGGGTATGATATCTACATTCTGTTTGTTGCACAGTGTTGTTATTTTCAACTCCACAAAATTAGCTGGAGTATTAATAATGATGTTTTCAGCATCAATCATTATGCTTCATTATGCATACATCAATGCTGTAAATATAACTTCTCTTCCCGTGTATCTCATTATTGTTGTTGGAACCTGAATGCAGCCAATCATTCCTAAAATAGCTGTAGGAACTGCAAGCAATATAGAAATGCCTTTGTCTTGGTGCTGTGTTGAAGGCTGCATAGCTGAGCCTGCCCTAGCACAGGACCTGGAAACAGACTGCTGCCTCATCTGGGTGACAGTCGGGGTTGTCCTTTGCGAAACCCCTGCACGTGGTTTTGAAAAGGAAGAGAATATTTCCCGGAAAAAAAGAGAGTGGCTTTGCCTTGCTCCACCAATGACCCAGAGAACGGATTAGAGGCTTTTCCTATCCATGAGGAAGCTCATCCATCATGCCCCATTCAGGCAGTCATACTCTCTGGGCTCGTTCTCTCTTGCTACACTGATCCTTTTTCTCCACAGCTTTTACAGAGAAGTAAAGCACATAATAACAGAGCTATTGCTTTTGTAACATGTAGTACAGGCATTTGTCAATGCTGCTTTTGACTCCCTTTTCTATGCTGCTCTAATTCCCTCGTGCTGCGCTAAGAAGCAGGTGTGACTGAACGTGTAAGGATGCTTGTATTCTTCGGTGTGTGGGTGAATGTGTGTCAGGAGAAGAGAGCAGTGTATTTGTGTGGTGCAGGGCCTCATCTCTGTGTAACTGTAATCTCTTTTCACTTTTTCTGATCCACAATACCTCAATGTTAAGTTTGCCCTTGAAATCATATCAGATAATTTTGTGTTTCCCCTAAGTAACAGACTCCCAGTAATTAAAGTGATCTTGCACTGTTCTATTAATTAAAGGAATTGTGATTTTTATATGCAGAGGTTAATTGATGATATCTGCATATAGCATTTTCCCTTAAAATAAATTGAATTACAGTAATTAACCTTATGTCCAGGTTAACTGACAATATCATTTGTCTCAGCAGTATCCTGGAAATATGATTTTTTTAATGTATCTGTTGGCTTCTTGCTTTGCCTTCTGTGTTTTTGTTTTTTTTTTATAACCCTTTTGTGGTGCAGTGAAAATATGAGTGAAGAATGTGTCGTGTTGCCACACTGAGTTCATCCCTTTACCCAAGAAGCGTTCTTGGGAATAGGGTTCTTTCTAGTATTAACTTGTCCATAAAGCTGTTAGGATTATATGTAATGTAAAATTTGGGAATTGTTTGGGTGTGAATCTAGGCAGAACAAAGCTCAGAGACTGCCACTTGCAGCTAGCAATTACTAGCAAACTGCAGGAACTGGATTATTGCAAGCATCATGCTTATCTCAGAGGAAAAGCAAACTACATGGATTTTCTGTCTCAGAGTCAGATTTATTTTACTCTTTTAAAGTTTCCAAAAATGTCAGCAAAAAAGTTGGGCAGTGAAGAGTAATCATGAAAGACACATCTATGAAATTTCTCTAAAGTTTTAATAAAAACCCTTTCCTGTGATAAATGAGCCTTTTAAATTTGGCGTGAATGTCTGTGTGTATGGACACATGGATGGATGGATGGATGGATGGATGGATGGATGGGTGGATGGGTGGATGGATTGGTGAATGGATGGACAGACGGATGTTCAAGGGTGAGAAATGTCAGATGGAGTGCTGATTAACAGTTTTCCCACTTAATTTGATTGTTTCCTTAGCACTCAGAGGTGGGTTTTTTGTTTGTTTCTTTGTTTATTTCCCATGCACTTGTGTTTATCCACCAGCACTTTTAAAATTTTCTTCAGGGATTACATTTTTTGTGGAAAATTCGTGTTTGCAGTAGTCTCTTTCATGCTCTTCTGAAAGGTGCAGAGAAACCTGAGAAAACTGATATCATAAAAAATTTGGGGGCTAAAGTTAAAAATACATACCGCAAAGTCTTTACTTACTTGAGGTTCTTATCTGACAGGGACAAGCATAACTTATCAAGATGAATTTGCCTGATTTCCAACGGGACAAGCCTTACACTTTCTTTTGCCTGTAGGAGTCGGCTCGCCTGATGGCTCCATGTCTGCATTTCCTTGTGCTGAGCAGCCTTTCACAGCAGGCAATGCTGAGGTCTGCCGAAATCTTGCTGTTGCCATGACTAGGCTGCTGCCATGCAGGGCAGTGGTGGGCAGCCCAGAGGATGCACCCCAGTGCAGCGCTTTGGGGTAGCATGGCATCGACTGCTGGAGTAATTAACACATAGATGTCCATGTCCATTCATAGCATTTGCAGTAGAATTCATTTGTATTTTGAGGGAAGGGGAATACCTTGGTATTGTATCAGACCACTTCATACCCAGGTCAGTTGGTTCCTTTTGGAAAATACTCTGTCAAAACTTGCTATTTCATTCAGCGTAAATGAAGCCATGTCAGTAGGTCAACTTTTGCAGAAATGTGTTTAGGTCTGCAACTGGCCAAATTGCACCAAAATTCATCAGTGTGATCTGATTACTTAACAGCTGATTTAAATTTGAGGATCTGCATTTCTCTGCTGTTTTATCACCTTACAAAAATGTCCATCACTTTTATTTCAAATAGATGGGACAGGTTTCCTGAAGAATATAGCTGGATTTCATGCATGAAGAGCTAACATCATGTTTCTCGCATTAAAAAAAAAAAAAAAAAGAGAGAGAGACAGTTTTTTTGTGATTATGTTAAGCAGCAATTAGGTGCATTAAACAGAGCAGTATCTTCTGTGGGATCCTAACTTTGTCTTCAGAGTTAACCTGTGCCGTTGTGTATCAATCTGATCTGTTACACAGAGGTAAGAGGAGTGGTAATTAAGGCTTTCTTTCTGGTCAGAGGGTGAAGAAGGGCTGGAATCCAAATAAGTACGTACCAGCAGTGAAAGCAGGCAGATGCTAAGGAACTGAGGAAATCTGACCTGAAGATCTGGTGAGCTGGAGAGATTGTTTTAGGATTACTGCCTGATCCGAATGTTACATTTACAGCAGACACGTGGCAGCTGAGACAATGTCTGCAGGGCTGTGTTCAAACTTTTAATCAGTGGCAATTGTCAATATTGCTGTGTAAATACAGCAGGCTCCATGTTTCACCTTTGTTATCTAAAAGGAAAGGAAAACAAAGGGAGGTCACGTTTCACTCCCATTATAGCTTTGGGTCACCTGCAGCTACATAATTTTTATTCCATCTATCAGATGAGAGAATGGAAGGTCAGCTGACTGGCACTGATATTTCCCAGGCAAAGTGAGGGTTGGGGAGAGTAATGATGTTGCTGGTTGTGTATCTGTTTTCTATTAAGCATGCTGAGATGAAACAGCAGAGTATATATTAGAGATGGCATTCTCTCCTGTCAAAAGGCAGTGATTGCTACATTTAGCTCTTAAATCAATTCAAAACCTTGACAGAGGTTTGCTGAAGTCCCACAAATAATCAATAGAGCTATTTTTATCTCTTAAATGTGAGGCTTTTAAAAATAATAAAGACATCTTTGTAATGACCAGCCAAGCTGTTCCAGGGTTAGGTCTGTTGCTGTATGTGGTTGGGGGTGGTGAGTGAAAGGGGTTATTTAGGCATTGCCTTTGTTCCATTCTGCAGGTTTATAACCCCAAAATAAAATTGCAAATGTTTCTGGCAGTCATCCTTCAGGCACAGATGGCTTTCCTCCCAGTTTTGGCAAGCCTGATTTCAGTATAGAATTGAGCAATTATTAGAAAGCGAAATATTGCATGATATAATACCACTACCACCACCATCAACATCATGACAAATGGTGTGTTCATTGTTTCTGTTGCTGTGTGAGTGAGCTAGTGCCACTGTGTTACCCCTTCCTCTAAAACGTGTACCTTTGCTATTCTTGGTGCTGCGTAGACAGAGGGATGGAACAGAGCAGATGCTTTAGCAAGGAACTGTGGCCATTTTCTCATTTGCTTTGGCTCTATATTTCAATGCAAATATCACTGAACAGGTGGCTGATGAGGCCCCCGTGGACTGTTTACAGTAAAGGTTACAACCAAAATCGATAGGTCTAAGATGCTTCTAATTCCATCTGGGAGATGTTCATCTTCCATCTGACTGTTCCCTCTCTGAACAGCAGCATCCTATTAACGCAGCAGTCATCAAGGATGTCTCACCCAGGTCAGCAGAAGGTTTCTCCTATTTAGGCCTCCATTTGTTCTTTACGTTTTCTTTTCGTACTGTGCTGGATTGAGCAGTAATGTTGATCTTGACAAGACAGGTTGCCAGCATTAGGCATGCTGAGTTTTGCCTACTGACTTGACACCTGCTACTACCGTTCTGCAGGCTGAGGCTCATCAGTTCTGCCTGGGGGTTGTCCAAATTTTTTCAGCTTATCACTTACAGAGGCAGGAGGTAGTGATGTTACATATAGCTGACATTATTGTGCCTGATATATGGCCTTGTAAAGTTGCAAACAAAGGGACAGGAGAGCTGGTTAGTACTTATGTTTACATAGATCTGAACAAAATAAGGAGATACCCCTGAATCACTTGAAAAGCACTTTGCATTTTGCAAATTTTGCAAATCTTATTTTAGCCATGCATTTCTGCAGATCTTAATGGAAAGCTCTGCATGGTCAGTGTATCTGTGTTTCATCAAACTAGTAATAAAGTTTGCATTGTTCTTTTAAATAAAGGTAGATGCTGTTGCTTACTACATGAGGCAAAATCACTCTCACTGGTGTCTTTCCCTTGGGCCTAATCGTCACATCTGGCATGCAGCCCACAGCAGCTGGGCAATGAGTAAGCAGTGCTGAATCCAATTAAAATGGCAGTAAAGCATATATAGCAGAGGGCACCCATGCATTCCTCTTACAGTGGGGGGAACTCTCTACTACACAGAAAAGGTTAGACAGAATGTGCTTCGTGCACAAAAGTTAGGTTCAAAAGGGTTGTCAGAGAGGTGGGAGCCTTCCCTGGGCTCTACCTCCCTCCCCCTGCCAGCATTCAGGAGAGACTCCAAGCCACCATGTGATTTAAAGGAGTTGTGGTGATTGCCCACTGTGTTCATGCACCAGCCTCCTGGCATAAGGGCCAGATACCTGGAGTGCTAGACCGCTTTTTTGGCCACATGAAATGAACGGCCAGCTGTAGAGACAACAGGAGCAGGACAGGAGAGGAAAGATGAATGATGGCTGCACTGCCAGTCGCAAAAAGATGTTGGAGACTGGTAGTGTCAGTGGGCACAGAGCTGGCATGAAGTTTCTGTGGCCACCTGCATCGCCATTCACGTGGCTGAGCAGCAAACCGTTAGAGAAATGACAAGAGAAAATGAGCTGGCCACCCTGGCTATTGTCTTGCCACGTGCCAATCCGGTTGTGATGTCTGGCACTCCATGCTGCGTCTTGCTGATAGCCACTTGTGTCTCCTGTCTTCTGAGCCCCCCAAGCACCTGCTGAGCTTCTGTTTGCTCACATCTGCCTGATCCCCTTGGCACCATTCAGCCTGGGCATCTTGCATGATCCCTTCTGCTACCAGAATCAGCCACGCAAGGTGCTTGAGGAGCAGTCAGCCTACCACCCAAACAGGCTCACACAAAGGATGCTCTCCTGAACAGCTCCACTGTGCTGGCCTAGCTATCCTCATTTTCTGGAAACCGCAGCCTGCAGGTTGTATTCCTGTCTTCTTGTTGTTGGTGTTGTTGATGTTGTTGTTGTGTTTTTACTAATTCCATTCACTGACTTCCAAAGAACTCTTGTCTTTCACTTTCTAGGAACTGTGAATTTAAAAGGGTAAATAGCAGTAACAACATCTTCCACTCAGAGGTTTCCAAAGGCTTGGTTAGCCAAAGGAAGCAAAATATGCTTGCCAGCATCACATGGCAAATCTGCACCATAGCAGAGAATAGAATTCAGGTCAGACAGCTGGTTTCTGCACTCTGCCTTCAACATGGCAAGGCATGTGCATGCATGCGTGTAGATCAGTGTGTGCTTTTTACATGTGGGTAGGTAGGTCTTGCTATCTAAGTCTCTTCTGATGAGACACTGAAGTAGAACTTGGGTTTCTCATTCACTTGCATGCTTTTAAAGTTCTTGTCACAGGAGAATCTCAAATGTTTTTGTTATTTCTGTTACACAACCCAGGTCAGTTTCTTGTCTCCTTTTTTTGTGGTCCTTTTGCATTTCCCAGGAAAAGAAATGTTGAATGTGATGGGAAGGGCTATTTGTTGGATATTTCTGGGGTTAGTTCATAGAAGCTGTTGCTTTTTCTGGTTATGTGTTTTTTCTTATGCAGTAGTTCAGATTCATAAATTTTTGGTTTCCTCGCTGTTTGGTTAAACACTATTCCTTTTTACTAGACTTCTAGGCTGTTTGAAGGAGAGTAAATTATCCCTACATGTTTGTAGAAATAAAAGATTTTGTTTAACACTGTCATGTTTTTTTTATGGCCATTAGGTTTTCTGGTCTTGCTTCATGCATAACACAGACCATCGAATTTTGTCTGGTAATTCTCACATTAAGCCTAATAATTTGTGGATTGAAGTGCAGCTGTTGTGCGTGAACACATCCCATCATAGTGTAAAGAAGGTCCATAATAAATGAATATAACAAGATCTGTCCATTACTGATCAGACTTACTGTGTCATGGGAAAATGCTGACATGGTTACATGCCAACATGGTTACATGCCGTGATTCTTCTTGGACTTTTACAGGGGTAGCTGAATGCACAGTGAGGCCAAGGCAGCAAGATGGGAGGTTTTCTAACACAGAATAGTGTCTCTTCCGATCATTACTTATAGATGTGTCATTGCTGTTGCTGCTGAATTTGTTCTTGAGATCAAATCTGGCCATTCACTTTTAGAGATTACCATGAAGTTAGCACTTCCATGTAAGACTTTTCATATGGTGATATAACCTTGCTGGAGCTTACAGGCTTTAGATGCAATAGCCCTGTTACTAAGGTGGTATGGCTGTAGCCATGTGATCATTTCCTTGGCCAGGCAGTTATTCTATATCCATTTCCACCCAGACTGTCGTTCAGTAGAGACTGAAAAGTTCAGGCAGCAGAAAGCAGAGCTCATCATGCTGGCTTCTGGTAGCCATAGGTTCTATAACTAGGCTCAGTCTTTTCTCTTTGATTTGGAAGCCATATAAGAATAAATATTACTTTCTTAGCTTCGGAAATTCCTTCATCCCAGCAGCATGATTTTTACTAAATTAATGCTGATGTGTCATGCATATATGTTGGGGGAAAGTATATATATATGTATATATACATATATGTGTATATATATGTACTAGCATATGCATAAGGAGGCTTTGAGTAAATAAATATAATGGTAATAGCAACTGTATTGCACTAATATTCAAACATCCTATTCAAAGCTGGTTCCACTTTGGGCTGCACTGTACAAGCAGAAAAATGTATTCCATCTAAGAAGGTAAAATTTTGGTTTCCATATACGTTAGGAAATTATATGGCCTGTTTATACTTAATCACGCTATGACAAAAAGGAGGGAACACAGAGGGAACAAGAAAAAGTCATCTTATGTATACAGTGTTTGAAATCACAAACTTCAGAAAGAAGAATCAGAGCACCAAAGTATCTTGCATGAAGCTGTATTTGTGTTGGTCTTAGAAAAATGAAAAAAAAGCAGATTAGTTGGCTTTTCTGAAGCTTGGGAGAAGTCTAATCAATGCCACCAGCTCTATTGCTACAAGGCATGCATTAGACACAAATTCCAAAATGTTCTAACATGCATGCAGTACTATATTCCAGGGGTCCGCCAGTAAAAGAGCAGCACAACTCACTCTTGTTGTGAACACTAGCATCCTTTATGGGAGCGTTAAGTATATTTTGAGCAGGGAGAACAAAGGCTCTGAGAACTCTCTCTGGCTGAGAAGCCAGTACGACGTAAAGCACATTTGATTGAACTACAGTGGTTTACATTGGCTGAAGGTCTCTCCACTGATGTTTGCAAAATGTTTATTTGGAGATGGCACCTGTACTCACCCAGCATTGCCACTTAGCTACTCATGCTTCCTCAAACACTGCATTTAGAAGTATTTTGATTAGGAAGTAGCTTTAGTACAGTTGCAAGTGAGAACATTTACATCACTCCCAGGAGCCCAACCAGTTGAGGATTTGCTGAAAAGGAAGTTTGTACTAAAAATAAGTGTGACCTTCTTGAATCAGCACTCTTCTGAAATTCCACTGAAAGAGTACAGACCTTTCCACCATTGTAAGAGCAGCAAAAGTAACATTATGTTTGAATAATTACCTCCTTGTAGAAATCTGCCTTTGGATGCAACTTGTGTCATACTCGTTGTTACTTTATTGGCACAGGCAGTGGTACAGATTTGTAGTCCACTTGAAACACAGACAGATCAAATTAGACATTTTGCAGTTGCTTTCTATGAATTCAAACAAATACATTAGTATTAGAGCAACAGAGAAATATGCTTCTTTTTCTCTCTTCTCCCTCTTCTCCTCCTCAGAAACTACCTTTAGGAATGACAGAGAATTCCATATACTTCAAAGCCTACTAATCTAATCTTGGTTAAAAGGCAATATGACAGTTCATTTGTTGGCTAATTCTTTTCAGGTAAAGGAAAAAAGATGTGGTCCGATAACATATACATAAAATGACAGTGTAAGCATGCTGGATGTTGTTCATTTGCTGGCAGGTGTCTCTGGTATATATTTATGTTGAATGGTATTCATGCCTTAATGAGATGTCAGTGATGGTGCAGAATCACCCACAAGAAAAGTCTTCCAGGCTCTAAGGCAAAGAGGCAGCAATATGGCTGCAGTACCTTATTGCTTTCCTAGTAGCAAACACACGTTGCTGGATAGTGGATGTTGTGCTGATAGGGAGTAGCAGCAAGCTATTCTTCTGCTCCAGAGTCTCACTGTGAGCAAAGTGGTTTGAATTGTCAGCCTGCAGACTGATACTGTGGAGGAACAATGCTCAAGTGGAAGAAATGGATTGCTTCATAAGTTTCTCTCTGTTAAACCGTTGCTGCTCATGTGCATTTCAGAAAAGAGTTTTGCATTGGACTGTAGCAATTTCAAGAAGGAAAGAATTTAAGTCTCTGTACATTAGGATCAGATACTTTGTTTGGCCACTTTCTGGTGACAAAATTTTGAAAGTGGCAAAATTGCATTTCAAATTCTGAGAAGAGAAAGAAATGTATGCCTTTGATGTGTACCTTACCTCTAATTCAAACCTTTTGAGGGAAACTATTTCCAAGTATTGTATTTACTTCTGATGTTTATTTCTACTTTGGGCATCCCTAAGGCCCCCAAATGAGGTTTCACTGGGCATGGAAACAAATAGAAGGAAACAGTTCCTGCCCCTGAGAGCTAGCAATCAAGACAAAATGTAAGAGGTGATTAAAGAGACAAATGGAGGAAACAGTTGAAGAAAGTGTCTGCAGGCAGATGTAGCTGTGTCAGTAATCATACACAGCTATCAGCCTAACCAGTGCTAGATGGAAATGCTTCTCTTGGGGCTTGTATGTACTATCTTCCAGTATGCATTTTCACATAAGGTATAATAGACAGACAGTTTCTGTATTGTGCTGTATTTATTCTTGCTACTTTTATTCTTTGCCATCCGTCTGACACTTTGCTCAGTTAAGGTGTCAGTCATTGATTCACATTAAATTTAATTTTTTTTCCAATCTCAGTCTAACTCAGTCTCTCAGCTATTTTGTTAATAGAAAGAGAGAATCAGCCAAGTTTCCAATTTGTGTGTTTGAATAATAGTCCTACACAGAACATAATAAATCATTAGTCCTTATGGACTGTATTGCCCTACAACTGAGCTCTATTCCAATCCAGTTAGAGGAACGGAAATTTTACTTAAAAGCAAATATCTGATAAGGGAAATTAATTATTGTGACATTTTGAATTGGGTAAAAGATGGGGAATCAGCTGTGTCTGTGAAATTACAGATGAAAATGCAACACTCAAGACTTGTTAATGCGTTTTTTGGCTTAGAGAAGGAGACATAGGTATCTAATATTAAGTGGTGTTGCAGAAGGGCAGGTTAGCACTTTGTTTGCCAAATTAAGTTTCAAAGACTATGTAGGTTATGAAGTTTGACTTTCTGCCCATAAATCTTGAGTGACTGACAGGCTACTGTAAAATATCTTTGTTCAGAAAGAATCCTTGGCAGACAGCATCAAAGGTTTGAAACTCTGGTAGGGATGAAAAGAAAACCCCACTTTTACACTGCAGATCAACGTCTGTGTGAAATTTGCCTGGGAATTATGAGCTATTTACTGTATTATGCACTGTTTTCTTTCACTGTATCTGAAGGCCCCTATGGTTCCTTTTATCTTCAAGATTTAGGGATATTTTTGTACATGAAATGTGAATGAGTGAATGCATCAGTGGAACTTAGGGAAAAAATGCTGGTTTTAGACAGTTCTGTTCTCCCTGATTTTATCACAAGTTGGAGTATTGGTTTTATGGCACCTAAATTTATGGGTACATATTTTTATGGCAAAGCCCAATGACATGCTCTGCATGCTCCATCAAGCTCTCTCTGTGTTTCTTCACTTGATTCACTACTCTGCAGGGTATGAATCAGTCCTGTAGCATAACCCTTAATCTCTTCTTAACCAGAATAATGTAGTGTAATTCTTACTTATTTATCATGTATGTCATCATCTAATTATGTAAAGAAAAAAACACATGCAAACTCAATATTTCCTGTAAAACTTGTCAGCTATTGATCAGTGCAGGACACAAAGTTTCTCCGTTGCTTGTAAACAGATCAGGCAGAAAACTCTAATTCACAGGTACTTAAGCATGTCTTCCACCACAACATGGCACTGCTGGGGCACGGGCTAGAAGGGAAATGCATGGTGGGGCAGTTTCTACTTAGAAACTCAGCATACCTCCTCAGTTACAGGTAGAAGCTTGAAGAGAAGGAAAGTTCCCTCTGTGTTGTGCCCCTCGCTACAAGGATATTGAGTTGCTTGAGCATGTTTAGAGAAGAGCAACAAAGCTGGTGAAGGGACTAGAAGTCAAGGGTAGTTTAGTCTGGAGAAGAGGTGGCTGAGTGGAGACCTCATCACTCTCCACAAGTACACAAAAAGGAGGCTGCAGCAAGGAGGGTATTGGTTTGTTTTCTCAGGTGACAGGGGATAGGACATGAAGAAATGGTATCAAGTTGCAGTAGTGGTGGTTTAGGTTGAACATTAAGACAATTTCTTCTCAGAGAGGGTGATCAAGCATTGGAATGGGCTGCTCAGAGAAGCTGTAGAGTCACCACTGGAGGTATGCAAGAGACATGCAGACAGGATACTAAGAGACATGGTTTAGTGACAAGACTTGGTAGGCCAGGTTGATGCACTTGATGACCTTGAAGGTCTTTTCTAACCCAGATGATTCTATGATTCTGTCCTTTTCATTTGTGCTTTTTATGTTTCCGTGTGCAATGGTTGAAACTGAATGACTTATGCCTTTGTTTCTCTTCCACAGGGTGAAGTGAAGAAGTAAAGTCTCCCAGCTGAACTACTATGAGGTCAGAAGCCTTGCTGCTATATTTCACACTGCTACACTTTGCTGGGGCTGGTTTCCCAGAAGATTCTGAGCCGATCAGTATTTCGCATGGCAACTGTAAGTATAAGAGGCCAGAGGTCTTCATTTGCTTAGCAGTGATCACTGGACTTCAAGTCAACAGTATTTTGCAATTTGCAAGTGCAATAAATAAAGTTGTTTTTCCTGATTTCTCCCAGATCAACCAATTCACATTCTCAGATACTAAGAACAAGACTTTCTTACATTGATTAGTGACTGCTGGGTGGTGAGCTGCTTGATCCCCCAAAACCACAACCTTTCTCCTCCCCAAACAGACCTTTCAGTAGTATAATCAAACAAAATACTGTGTTTTATCCAGCAGAAAATGAAGGAAACTTTCTTTTTTTTTTTTTTTCTCCATGATCAAGCAATTCCTCACCTGACTTGTGAAACTGTAGTTCTGGATAGCCCTTGATACATCTCAGGGTATCAAGCACAGCACGCTGAAACAGCTGAGTTCTAAAATCATAATTGGTTGAGCTAATACAAATATACAGTCTTACTTCTTTAAGCTCTGATGGATTCTAGGTTAGCATTTGGCCTTTTTGGCTGGAAATGTAGATTTAAAAAAAAAAAAAAAAAAGGGCAAGACAACGAATCTTTTGTAACAGAATATCTCTTCTTTCTTACCAGCAGTAATTGGCAGACTAAAAAATCTAGGGTAACACAGACAGCTGCAAGTCAGTACTGAGATTTACTGGCTAAACAGGTGGAGAGCTTTCTCTGCATTTCACTATGCAAGTCAGGCTTAACATAAGTGATTCTTTCACATTTACCACAGCTCAATTATGATTACCCTAAACAAAAGTCTTCTGAAGTCCCAAAGGTTGAGATATTTAATAAGAAGTACTTAGTATGTGACTCTGTAATAGCATGCTAAGGAATAGCAGGTCAGCAATGAATAGGCTTATGTTTAAGTCTACTTTGGACCAGGCATTTGATTTTGCATTAAATCTCCTAATTGTCCTTGCTTACTGTGCCTTGCGGGGGCCTGGACACCCTGAAGCCTGTTTGTCTTGGGGAACACAAAACTGAAAGACAGGCTCCTGGTGTGTAGTTGATGTGCTCCAACTGCTAGTAGGTATCTGGGTTACAGGAACATGGCAGAACTGCTCTGAAGCAAACCTCACTGAACCCTGTCTGGTGTGACCATTGGGTCTTCAGCACCAACTTTGTCCCAGTCCAAAAGGGCGATGCTGATTTTTCACATGAAACATGGGGTGACTTCTCTCCAGCATACCATGAAATGCATGTGAACATACAAGCCCCAGCTCCTGCTATATCAGTGAGCTACAGAGGAAACAGTACTGAATAAAGAAGAGTTTGAAAGTTGGAACGTGGCATTTTGTATGTAGGTCTTGGTCAGAAGCATTAAGCTTCTGAACATATAACTTGGTTGGAATCTGATAATTTGTTTCTCCAAGAGTCCTCAGTGTCTGGGGACAGATAAGTTTCTCTTTCTATCATTTTGTTATCAGGCTTTCTGACACATGGCACTCTCAAGTGCTTTGCAAAAGATATACTGGCAAAGTCAGTACTTTGACCAAACTTGACAGGGAGAATACCTTTGGAGGACAATAGCTAAAAACGCTAAAGTGTAACTGAGTTTCTGAAGAAACAAACTCCATCAAATATCTCCAGGTTTCTGAGAAAACATATTGATGGGAAAAAGGCTCAGGCATGGCTCGATGTTAGTCAAATCTGTGTAATGACTGAGCACTAGCACAGGTTGCCCAGAGAGTCTCCCTTCTCAGAGATGTTCAAAAGCCACCTGGACATGGGCTTGGGCAACCAGTACTGGTGGTCCTGTTTGAGCGGAGGGGGGGGGGAGGTGGATTGGACCAGATGGCCTCCAGAGGTCCCTGCCAACATCAACCATCCTGTGATTCTGTGAATATACTCAGACAGCAGTTCTGCCTTACGGTGATGTTCATCAGAATTTTATCCTCTTGTCTTCTAGTTGTCTTTTCATTTATTTAACTGTCTCCCTAGTCTGTGCATCTCGACATCATGATCATGTACATCATGACATCATGATCTTTGGGGGTTGGTCTATTCTCCCATATGCCTGGTGACAGGACGAGGGGGAATGGGCTCAAGTTGCGCCAGGGGAGGTTTAGGTTGGATATTAGGAAGAACTTCTTTACTGAAAGGGTTGTTAGGCATTGGAATGGGCTGCCCAGGGAAGTGGTTGAGTCGCCATCCCTGGAGGTCTTTAAAAGATGTTTAGATGTAGTCCTTAGTGATATGGTTTAGTGGAGGTTTTGTTAGTGTTAGGACAGAGGCTGGACTAGATGATCTTGGAGGTCTCTTCCAACCTAGACGATTCTGTGATTCTGTGATTCTGTATTCGTGCAATCTAACAGCAAGGTGGATCTTGGTCAAAAGGGTTCACAGTTGTTATAGAGTGAATAAATGCTCTTGCTGATTGGTAGAGAGAGGGAAAAAGCTGGCTTGTTGATAGCATAAACTCAACAGAGGGCTTCCAGTCAGTATTGTTGTCCAGTTGCCAGAAGAACTGCAGTATCCAACTGGTTGCCAAAATAATATGCAGTGACTTTCATTTTAAAAAGTTCAAGTAGTGGTTACCCACAGTTTCTCAGAAATCCCCACAGCTGCTCTACAATAGCAGTCCAATCCTGTAGGAAAGCCATGCAGCTGGCAGTTTGAGCCACACAGAGCCAAGTCTTTTTCTTTAACCACTACCAGTTCAGTCATTGTGTTGATTGATGGGCCACTGTAAAACAGCTTTGTCCTGCTAGATACATTTTGGCAGCCAGGAGCCAGCATTTAAACTCTGCAAGCAGTGAAAGAAAAACTGTGAGAAGTGCCATGTACCTGTGTGCCAAGAGCTCTAGAGCAGCTTTACATTCTAAAGAAATTCACAGTTTTTGTCTTCTAAAAAAGTAATGACTTCCTTCACTACAACTGCAAAGACTAACCATGAAGAACTGTCCAGCTCTTTGTGCCAATACCTTCCTGCCGCAGGCCATGCTGCTAGGGGAAAAGAGAAACCACAGATTTCAGCCACAGCCAGGCACCAGGTTGCTCTGTGTTAGCATGGTTTCAGTTTGTGATTCTCTTACATCTTGTGCTTCTTCTCCAGAACCCTGTTTTTCTTGCTTTCCCGCAGATACAAGACAGTATCCAGTGTTTGTGGGTCACAAGCCGGGACGGAACACCACGCAGAGGCACCGGCTGGACATCCAGCTGGTCATGGTCATGAACAGAACCCTCTACGTTGCTGCTAGGTCAGTAGCCCTCTCCTTCACCACTCCTTCCTTGCTGCTTGCAGAGCAGAAGGGAGAAGAGGAGAGATATTCTGAGTTCTTCTCTGCTGGGCATGTTATTTTTAGGATTTTCTCACACTCAGAGAGCGGTTTGCAGCCTGTTAGTAAGACATACTGGACACCTTGTTAGTCAGTCAACTAAGGCTTAGTTTTGCAAGGTACCGAGCCATTCCTTTCAGGACTACATACCTCCGCCTCCCTTTGAGTCAGGGAAAAGGGAATTTGCCATATAAATTGTTCAGTGCCGTGGATAGAGGTCTGTCCTCATCCTGTAATTTTGCTTGTGCACAAAATTAATTACATATTTTAGAGAGTGATTCTGCTAGTGCATAAAAGCATGTTTGGATAAGAGTTGTTAAACTTTAATGTTGCTGGTTTAGGCATATTTTTAAAATCATAAAACAAACAAACAATCAAACAAAAAGTGAGGTGGAAACATGTTTGCTACTATTCTTTTGATGTACTCAGAAAGGTTAATTGAATTTGGAGTTTGGATATTTTTTTTTTGGAGAGCTATACTGTGTTGATACAAACACATGCCCCTTTATAACAATTGCATATAGAGCCACCCATTTAGTCGGTGTAGCTCAGCATAGCCCTATCAGCCTCGCTGGCGCTACACTGATTTATACAGCTGCCAACCTGGCACAGATCCAGCATTAACACTTCCTCTCCCTGCCTGCTGTTAGCAAAGGAGGCTGGCGATTTCGTAGCAGGAATTACCTGACGGAAACAAGACGAATGCAGGAAGGGCCCTGATTAGCAAGGGTGGGTAGTTCATCTCAAGAGCTCTTGGATCCAGATCCTGTTTGGGAAACCTGCCCCTCTAGTAGTAGCTTATTTCCTGACATTTTTCTGGTCCTTCTCCTCCACCTGAGAAATGTGCAACCTTCTGTGTGCCACAGAGAGCCAGGCTGTTGCTGCAGATGGGAGCATGAGAGGAGGTCAGTGGGATGGCAAGAAGGTGAAGGAACAGCTGCTGAACAGGCAGTCCCTCACCACCAACCCTGTCCTCAAAGCCCTTGGTAGCCTCCAGGAGCTTCTTTTCAAATGGTCACTTCCCATCTTCTGCGTGGTCAGATGTGTCCTGTGGTCTCCCTGTTGACCTCCACTCAGCACTAAGTAATCTGTTGCTTTATACCAGCAGAGTCATTGGGTGCTGTTTTTACATAGCTCTTTCTTTGGCTGCTTGAAAACTGCACTTGTAACTGCTCACCTGCACAGGCATTGCAATCTTATAGGCTAAACACAGCTTCTCACTTACTTGAGTTTGTATTTCATCCATGTGGCAGGCTTTTGGTCTCTCGCTCATGCCAAGCCGTGTTGGTTTCCCTGCAGCCTCCACTGCCATAGCTTTTACTCCCAAAAGCAACATCAAGAGCCAGAGTCTTAAAGCCAAGTTGTTGTGGAGTTTGAGGTTTTCCAGCAGAGAACATCATTTTTTTCTGAACACTGCCAGATTGTTTTTTGCTTTTTTCAATACTGCTTTTTTTTCCTGACCTTCCCGAGGGGTCATTGCACTGCTCCCTTCTCCCGGCGGTGCAGATCACACGTCTCTGATGCCCCGGCTCCCAGCCTGCACTCACATCAGGCCTAGTGCTCGGTGTGGCAGGGCCTGCTCTCAGGATGTGCAGAGAGACCTGCACCAGCCCCTCGTTTTCTCCTTGCCCCAAGTCCTCAACATAGCGTGTAGACCAAATACTAAGAGTGGCTGTAGGTCACAAGAATCCCTTCCACAAGGGATTCACGTTCACCTTGCAGATCTGTTTGCGGGGCAGTCTGCTGCCAGGCGCTCAGGCCTGGTGCATCTTCCCCCTTGTGCAGGAGCTGCAGTGGCACTGTCTGCAGTGCACCACGAGTGGGCAGCCCCAAGAAAAGGCCACCCTGCACTTTGTTCCAGCCCAGGGCTTAGTATTTCTGCTGCCTTCAGTGTGATAACGAGCAGGGCAGGGGAGCGGGCTGAAGCCACTTGGAAGGTGGCAGCAGGATTTCCTCCTTTTCATAGCTGAGTTCCCTTTGCTTTCCTTATTTGTTCTCCTTTAAACTAGGAAATTATTTGCAGGGAGAAGGTGGTAAATCTGCTTTTGTGGATTTTGCTCTGTTGTGCTCATAGTTTGTTCCCAGACTGAAAGATTGACGCAATTAGAGTCACAGTGCCCAAGTTTCCCAAGCCCAAGCTGGGAAAACCCAGCTAAATATTCTGGGACATGAAACTACTGTGTGCACAAGTTATATAAAGAATGCAAATATTTGGGGTGAATATGTGTACTGGTGTGTGCATATGCATTCTTACATATTCTGTAGCTATACACTTGTATAAAATATTTTACTATAATAGAAGTGCTTCTATACTCCTTGAGCCTATCGACCTGCAAAGAAAGCATAAAGCCTTAGTCTGTTTTGTATTTACACAAGCAGAAAAAATCTTCTTACACTTTTTTTCCTCTGGTAACTCAGACACTCTTTGACATATTCTTTTCCCCTTCCACATGTTACTGAATAAAACCCCTACTGGGCTGAGAAACCTGTATGATATAAGTTAAAATTCAAAGGTCATTTTTAAGTAATAAACTTCAGGGAATTAGTCATCTTTTGGTAATTAGTGTGAATGAAAGTTTACAATACTGCTTTTGTTTCAGAGGCAGTAATACATCTAGAGACTGAAGTAAATGTGTACACAATTGAAGGTGTTTCTTGAGTTTTGTAGCAAGATTCATTGAAAACTGTAGCTAACATAAATCCCTTAGCCATCATATCTGGTGTTGCTTTCATGCTTTCAGTATGGCAATGCTAAATTTACATTTGTACCATTAGCAGAAAAGCAATCAAAACAAATGATTAAACATTGACAGTTTTGTTTTGGTGTTGCCGGTCTTGGGTTTTACTTTGTTTATTTGCTTGTTTTAGAAAATCCAGTGTTTACTCTGCAGATAGTCTCCTCCAGGAGGAGAGGACGAACTCAGGTTTCAGAACTGCTGGAACTTTATTACCGAGTGACTGGCACAGAACGTAATTTCTGTCTGTCCATCATATCTTTTGTCATAGAGTGTGTGTGATTTCTGTATTGATTACTGTCAAATGTAATTCTGTGTCACTTTGGAAAGGTTTTCATATTATCAGGCAGAGATAAATTAGCATAAGTCAACCAAAGCCCATGAAACCATGTTGCTTTGCATTTAGGGTGTCTGAGGTACAGTGTTTAAGGAGCAGCTGTTTTCTTTTTTCTCATGGGAAGGGTACCATCTTGCTGTCTCTCTCACACTCGCACACACACACACACACCCTTTTCTAAGTTTGCCATGCCTCCTCCTCCCACTGTCTTCTGTGGTGGCTGCTTTTGTCCACATTATCTGTCACCCTTCGTGTGTGCGTACAAAACAGTTTATTGAGCCTGTGAAGCACTGGGATGGCTCCCTCTTCACTTGCCGTTACACATTTCCAGACGCTGCACCGAGTGGCCAAGGGTCATGCACAGCCGGTGGCATGATTTAAATTCCCTTCCTCCACAAGATTATGCCATGGCAACAAAACTCGGTTCTCCTGACTGGAGGTGGGAAAAACGGAAGCTCTAGGATTAAGTCAATTTGTGTTAGAATAACTTAATTAGCAGCGAGCTGTACACATACCACAGCTAGTAGATAGTAGGAGTTGGGCAGCAGTGGGAAAAGGAGGGCAAGGACAAGCCGGTATTGTCTGTGGCTGGAGAACCTTCCCCATGATCTGACAGCTCTCTCTCTCTCTACTGTCATTGTCAGCAACTTTGTTTCAAATGCAGAATGAGAAAGTGATATGTAATTTGCCTGATACTAACCCTCTTTTAGATGATCCCATAACTCAGAGTCTGAATTTTCTTTGAAGCATTTCTTAAACCAGAAAGAGAGCCCCCTGAAAGATGTTTTACTGAGGGCAGAACTAAGCAACTCAAGCCTCTTTCTGAATAACATCACTGTACTTTTAATTGTCTTGTGTGTAAAGAAAAAATCTTAACTGCTGTAAACTAAGACTGATAATTAAAATCAAGAGCTGTGCTGGAAGAACATTTTTAGAGATCCAGCAGCACCTAATTTGCAATTCAAGAGACTTTGTTCCCACTTTTATATAGTAGGAGTAACAGCAACAAAGAGCAATGTACATAAAAAGGGAATCGTGCAGTAGTCTATAAAACTGATACAACACTAACTGGTAATCTGAGCCCAGCATCAACCCTGACCACTGCTCTGCCAGTAAAGGCAGGCCAATGATAAACTGAAGCATTAAACCAATCTTGAGAGAAAATGACAGTTCTGGTTTTACAGAGTCTGGAGGAGAAAAAAAAAAAAATCCTCAGTTTGGTGTCTTAAAAAGTAAATAGCCTCAAGTGCTGTAGCAGACAGTAGGTTTAAAAAGCCAGTTCCATGTAACAATGCTGCCTCTTTTCTCCGTGTGAGAGAAGTGTTGCTAATTCTTGTTTTGATAATGTTTTGTGTTTGCTTTATTTGAGAGAGAGCACTGTTTCCCCCAAACTCAATAAAGTGAAGCTAGTCTTAACAGCAGAAATTTCAAAAATGGAAGCAGTCTGTAGTCTATATCTTACTTTCAGCAGACGCCTGTGTAGACCCCTCTAATGCCCTGGATCATTCTCCAGTTGCACAGCTTCCCACATTTTGAAAAAAAAGTTAGTGTTATTTCAAGGAGAAATGAGATACTCAGTATTTTTTCTCTTCATTCCCAATTTGGTGTGGCTGCTACTACAATGTTGTAACATTTTATTTTTTTTTTTTCAGATTTTAGGTTCAGAAATGTCCTTGTTCTCAGTTTGTGCAGAAAAGAATATTTAAAAATGCCTCTTTACCTGAGTAGCTGAATCTATTTAACTCTTCCCAAAGAGAGATTGGCAGCTAATTGTAGAGAGAGTCAGGCTCTCAGGAAAACAGAAAAGCAAATGCAAGCTTAGAAATGTGAACTTTTTGCAGAGGAATATTTTACAGTTTAGTTTGGCCATCAGTGTGTGAAGAGAAGAATGATTCCTGGGAAGAGTTTCATGGCTGTCAGCCTTTTGCCTACCATATTGTCAATCAAATAATCACAGCTGAGGTTAGACACATAATTAGAAAGAAGGAAAGAAAAAAGCATTAACCTCTTTTTAACCCTGAATGGCTAAATATGACACAGTGACTGCTAGCCCAGGATGCTGGCAAAAGCTGTCACAGACTATTGCAGCTGATTTCAGATACATAAAAGCATCTGCATGCTAGACCATGGCATCTGCTCTAAGTCCTATGGAGTAGAAAATATATAGGGCTCATCTCCTTTGCAAAATCTTATTTGTTGAAACAATCCCTTTTAAGAAATAATATTGCTTTGAAATTTTGTAGAATTTTCCTTTTTTTTTCTTCCTTTTTTCATAATGGAAAGGAAGATAGTTTATATATGGAAGTGCTTTTCTGGGAGGAGCATGCAATGCTGTTGGTAATGTTTCCTGGTGAGACCTGTGATCATTTTTTGGTATGGATTATGGATTACCTCATGATAGATAATTCTCCTCATAATTAATGGTTTGACTACCTCATTTGACTTTGGATTCATTTGCCTTTGTTTACAGGGACCATATTTATACTGTTGATATGGACACATCACATACAGAAGAAATTTATTTTAGCAAAGTAAGTAGCTTTTATCATCTTCCAGGAACCAAGGACACTAGAACAAGCTTCAAATAAATAGGAAGATAACATTGTTTCAAACAACTTGCCAGCGCTGCTATAAAAACTGTAATAAGCAAGTAAGATGGCATTGCTAATCATATTTGGGGAAAGCTAGAATAGCAATCATGTCCTCTGTGAATTTCTGATAAGTGATTTAGCTGGGCTGATAAGCTATCCATACTGAAGTACAGCGCGGTCCCTGATGGAACATACATCAAACATATTCATTTATATTCAGCAGCTTTCTATAATGGCTATACTATCCCAATTAAGTATACTGAAACTTTCATCATAAAAAGCAAGTGCTATTTACATATTTTCATGCACACAAATTCACTCATGCAAGTACTCACTAAATAAAATCTTATTATAGCATCACTTTGTAGATGTATTCACATTATCTCCATGGGAAGTTACATTCAAATTAAGAAAGAGCTTTGTCTGCATTACCACATTGCATATTAACATAAACATGCTAGAAATAATCTCCCTTCAGCTCCTTTACATTGCACTCACTTTATGTAACATGTGGCAAACAGCCTTGGTCCAGCAGACGACTATATCAATTTGACCATTGGGTGGAATCTGCTGTAGGAGGAAATAGTGTTTCATTATAGCTATGAAAGATGCTGAAAATGAGCTTATGCCTTGCTGCTCTTCAAAAAAGTGAGGTCACAGGCTTGTCATGAAAATGAAAGCAATGTTGCTACATCCATGCTTATTCTTTCAGTTTGGGGTCCTTAAGCGAATGGATAGTGCATCAGTTTACTAATGGGAAACACTGTCAGGAGGAAAGTCATGGTTAGAGTGTCTAAGGTGTTACTACTATCTTAGGCCACACGTTCTTAAATAAAGTTTGATTATAATTAATCAGCCTACCATGTGTAACATTTTCTGGAACTCACCATAAAATAAATAAACAAACAAACAAACAAACAAATAAATAAATTAAATAAATAAATAATAAATTAAGGCTGGGATTTACCTGTAAGTGTTCCAGAGGAAGAATACTAGTGGATAAAATCAGCAGTATCATGATAGGTTGAGCACTCTCTGAGCCAGTTGGCTAACTTGAAGTGATAAGAATTAGCAGAACTGCAATCTCTTTGCTAATCTAAAACATTGGCTTCCAAAATACATACTCCATTTAGGTTCCAGTCAGAGTATATAGTCCATAAATGTTTATTCTGATTTGCAAAATAATAACAAATTAGAAGAAGAGAGCATCTAGTACTTTTAGGAAAGTGCTCATATTTTCAAATGTTAGCCTGATGTTGAATTTAATAGTTTTAGGCTTTCAGAAAAAAATGGGATAGATTTCTGGTCTAATGAATAGGCAGCGACACAAAATTAAGTGAATGCTCCACATCACTGATCTTTCATTGTACCGGTGAATTAATCATGGAGAAAAGGTGTGGAAAGCTTTCAACAAATATATGTTCAACAGTAAGTCTCCCCTAGGGGACTTCTACTTCTGAAATCAATGCAACAACCTCTGGGCTCTAATTGATTTCTTTCTTGATCCTTGCAGAAATTGACATGGAAATCTAGACAAGCTGATGTAGACACATGCAGAATGAAGGGAAAACATAAGGTGGGTAATTTTCATTTCTTCTGCATCTGCCACTTTAGTTTAGCTGCTTCACTATTATCTTAGGCTGCTGTCTGTGATGTGGAATGGATCATGCTATTCACTTCTCTGCTTGTAATTGCTTTTTCCATCAACCTACTGAAGGCTTTAATTTGCAAAAATAGTTTACTTTTAATGTGATAAAACATTACGACAGGAGCCACAGCAACATCCTGAAATGCTTAGAGCACTGGAGATTTTGAACATAATGCCAAATGTCCTGATTTTGCTTAACATTGCCTCAAAAGCTAAATGCTGCTGTCCATCCTCCTGTACAAGTTTACTGAGAAGTTGTGGAAGCATGACTGTGTACAGATATAGAAGCACTGTTTCTCACACCAGTCTTCCCTTAGTGTAGCTTATGACTAACACATGTCGAGTCAGAATTAGATGCAGACTCTGATTCTTTATACCTGCTTCCTCTTCTAGTTAAAGCTGCTTTATACCAGTACATTGCATTGATGATGGTGTTGTCTTACAGCAACATAGATGAGAAGATTAGATTTTCACTCTTGAGGAAGGCAGCAGTGTTCAAACAAAATTATCCTAAGTGAACAATAGCAGAATCTGAACTATAATATGAATATCATAGCCTCAGTTCTATGTAACCATTTTCACTAGAATGGAAATCAATTGCATCTTGCTCATTGTCAATTAAACACAGTTGAAATAAAGCCCAGAATATCACAGTGACCACCAGCCAATTTCATTTTAGACCTGACAATGAAAGATTATACCAACAAAATAAAACCAGACGACCAAAATACAGTAGTTTAAATATTTTTTTATTATTTTTTCTTCAGGATGAATGTCATAATTTTATTAAGGTTCTCCTAAAAAGAAATGAGGATACATTGTTTATCTGTGGAACAAATGCATTCAACCCTTCTTGCAGGAACTACAAGGTATGTGATCTGTTTGTGGGATTTATGACCTTTCTTTCTGTTGGATTTATTGTGACTATGCTGGCAACAGCATGATGTGTGTCATTCAGCAGTTCCTCTTTCAACCCTGTAGCATTTATTCTGATTTGTTTCAATGCTACAGAGCTCAATGTTGATTAGATTTCTGAGGATTGCTTGGATCGGTTACCTGCTTCTTTGCAGCTCCCACACATCAGAGTTTATTGCCACTTTGCATTGCCCCCCGTAAGTGCAAAGACCTTCAGATTCCTGCTTCCAGATGCAGTCACTCATTAAAAAGTTCCTAAGCTTGCCACTGACACCCACATCAACACGGGCTGATGTTGAGCATTATCTCTGGGGTAACATGCTTTAAATGTCCCTGTGGTCCGGTTTTCCATCCCAGAGCCAGTTCTGAAGACACTTAAGGAGTCAGTGCCCTATAACCTGGGAAGATTAATGTTGGGAACCTAGCAGATACAGAAGTTGTAAAGATTCTGCAGTGTTACATACTGTAGCAGTGCCTGACAGCAAATCTCCACAGGGAAAGACACAACCGCAGGGCAATTGTGGATATTGGACATTCATTCATTGACCCCAGTTTCTTCTTTTGACATAGTATGTCTCCATCATCTTCATATTGGCAGGGTCCATCTATTCAAATATTTCCCATTTTCTCAGCCATGCAGCAATGTAATGTGATACAACCCCCATCAGTGGACGTCTTTGGAGTAGCTGTGAAATTAGTTCAGTTAGGCCTTGATATCTAGACTTTGTTTTTTCAGGCACTGCTATGTCTCACAGGTCATTTCTTATCCTTCAAGAAAAAGAAAATTTAGCTTCAACGATGCTGCTTCTGATGAAATCATGGCTCAATTCTCATTCTCTTCAGTGTTGTCAGATTAAGAAACAACGTAAAGACATTAACATTGAGGAAAACAGCCTCCAGAGTGGTATTCACTGTGACTGCTGCTCTTCCTTGCTTTTTCTGCACTGCTGATTTACCTTGTTTAGCCATTATAATGGCCATAGTCTAGGAAACACATTAGAGGAGTTCATCACAGCCTTTCCTTTTAGTCTTTGGAGGAAGAATCAGATTTATTCACATACGAGCTTGCATCATGGTTACCATTTGATACAGATGGCTGGTGTTCTTGTAACAGCCATCTCTCCTCTTCTTCCTCTCCTTTCATCCCACTCCTAGTGTGCAGCGAGGCTTCCTGGCTTGAGTGCAGTATTCAGTACTACAGCACTGTTTTGTTATTGCTTCATGCTCCATGCCATTAATGCAGCCAAAAAATCTCTAACAGCCATCTTTGTTGGAAAGCTGTCTTTTAATACAACTGCAGATCTCCGTGGCATCTGGTTGTGGGGGTTATAAATGGCCCTCCTAACCATTGCTGCAGGCATCTCATTCCCCTGATGCATGGCCTCACCTGTTGCTAAGCTGCTGCTGCCCAGGCAGTAATGCTTCTACGAGTCAGAGCAGGTCACCCCGACACCTCCCTTGACCTTTCCTCTGTAAATTTCTGAATTACAGAAAGAGAGCACTAAAGAGGTGCCAAACAGAAAGCAGGGCTGTCCCTCCTCACTGCAAAGTGGAAGTGCAGAGCAGTCTGAAGTGCTGAGATCAGTACAGGGAGAGTTGCTTGGGACTGCAGCTCATTTCCCCTCATTATTAACTGAAATAATTTTCTGTCCTCAAATAAGTGCAGCTAATTACCTTCACATTGGGTTTTGACAGAAAAGACACATGACAGAAAACAAATACTGACAGATCATCCCCACTGGAGGACTTAGGTGCTGTAACGTACAACCTAGAAGTTGGTGGGAGTAGGTGATGGTGCCAGATGGGTTGTTTTTCATGCTTTGTGAATCTGTACTGTATGTGGTTTTCATAGCGTG
Source organism: Cygnus atratus (assembly GCF_013377495.2). Lineage (NCBI taxonomy): Eukaryota > Metazoa > Chordata > Aves > Anseriformes > Anatidae > Cygnus > Cygnus atratus. The sequence continues at coordinate 67,307,753 of NC_066396.1, forward strand.
AGCTCCTCCAATTACTTGAGTATGTATTCCCAAAATACTGCAGTATAAGAATCTTAAACAGGTAAGAGCTGTACCTTTTCCAGATAGCCTGCTAAACCCTCTTGAACGTACTGCAAAGTTGATCTGTGTATTTGTATAATTATCGGTGCCTGGGGTGAATTTGTCTCCCAGGAGTTACACTTAAGCCTCAGACTTCTGCACAGATTAATTCTTGTCTGATGGTAAGAGGATTTCTCCATGACACAGACTCAACTGATGCAGTAACACTTGGAGAGCATCCTTCTGAGTATGTAAATCAAGGAAGAGAGCACCACTGTTGTGACTAGAGCAGAAGGATCTCCGGACTTTGGAGAGAAAAATGCATGCGCGGATAATTGTCCTAGTGTTGTTTCTCCTCACTACTATGGCTTGCAGTCTTTTGCTGTGTATAAGAGCGCTTCTGTTGGATCACTGCTCAGGATAAATTTTGAGTCCGTGCCAGAACCACAGACCACATAGCCTGCTGCAGTTCAACAGAAAGCTTGTGTACATATAAAATATTGACTGAAGACTTTTGTAAAATGTATGTAAAAAGTAGGAGTGATTAGCTCTGAAAGAATGCCTGACTTACTGGACGCGCTTTTTTCAGACTGATTTTATTTAACACTGTGATTTTTGACAGGTTCTTCAGTCATAGCCAGGAGCACAGTTGTATAAAAAACTTTCCTCCCTGCCCAGAAATGAAGAAATGCTGCCATAATCCTGGTCTTGGGTAAGAGGTTTATTTTCTATATCTGAGGAGCTCCCTTTTGTTTTTCAGATGGATACACTGGAGTTCCTGGGAGATGAGTTCAGTGGAATGGCCAGGTGCCCCTACGATGCAAAGCATGCCAACGTTGCATTGTTTGCAGGTAAAGAAGAATAACTGAAAAAAACTCTTTTGCTTTCCTTCCTGCAGTGCAGGCTTGCCATAGTACTGTGTCTCTTGAGTCCAGAATGCCAAAATCTAAAAAGTGGCAAAGGGAGTGAATAATGACTAAAAATAGGAGCCATTAGGAAATCACTTGCACAGGAAGCCTTGCCTTCTCTAGGATTAGTTTCACTACCACAAACAACTTTGCTCGGAGCCTCAGTTTCCTGGCTCAATATTTCAGTATTTCCTGGATTTGCGATAATATCATGCCAGACCAGTGTGAGGCACCATTTCTGGCAGCATCCTGCTTCTACAAAGGACAAGGACAAGGCTTGTACGAACTTTGAGGAGGAGGAGGCAGGATATGCTCTTTAACAACTCTAAACTTAAGTTGGCATTCATAATAAAAGAAAGAGAATATGCTCTGATACCATCTTTCCTAGATCTAAAACAGGAAGGGAAGGTGATTTTATTTTAAAGCAGAAACATCATGATGTTCCATTACCAGCTTACTAGGCAAAGGAGAGAAACCTGTTGGTTAATGATGATTTATGCTGCATGCAGCAGAATACAGTTAATTCTGATTTCTACTAGAGTAGGTAAAATAGGGAATGCTTATTAATGGGGTTAGTTTGAGCTGTTGATTGTGAAATGGTATCTCGGTATCTCTCTTCATGAATTCCAGATTAAACTGTTTCTTAATTGAAGTTCTTTTAGAGTGAACATTACCAATCTTTTATTAGATTTGGCTGTAAAATTGGTGGCAAAGGTAATACAAAAGCCACCCATGATAACATCAATCCTCTTCAACAGGTGTGCTGAAAGCAGTGACTGGGTTCTTATGTGGAAATACTTTAGCAATTCCTCTAAGGGTGTAGGAGTTTGTATGTATTGCAGCTATTCTTAAGTAAAGACCGTGTCTGTGGCCAAAGTACTGTATTAGCCACTACTGTGTTTGAGCTGGCATGATCTGCTTTACAAAGGAGAGATTTCATAGCAAGTTGCAAAAAATATTTTTGTTTCCTGTAGTGTATATCAATGGTTCCTTTTGTTTCAAAATAATGGTCATGATGATGGTGTTACTATGTAATTTCTTAATTATAGTTAAAAGATCATAAAGTAGAAATTCTCTGTAGCAGGTAATTCATAAACCACAAATACAGAACCACACCTTCAGAAAAAGATACATCCCAAGGTTAATTCCACAATTCCTATCCTTAGGGCAGTCTGAGTCACCTGTCTGACATGCCTTGTTCACCACACTGGCCAGAGAAGGCATTTAAGGGCAACTTAACCTACACATTTACCTACCTGCAACTGAAGTTAGGTAAAAAGAGTACCACTCTGTCACTGAAGAAGTCCTCATGTTATTTGAAAATTAAAATAAATCTATAGAAATCATAATTCTATCTCTTTACTCTTTTACTTCAGAGTAAAAATTATACTGTTCAAATAAATTTAGGAGTGAGTGCTGGGTCCGGTCTTGTTTAACATCTTCATCGACAACCTTGATGAGGGAATAGTGTCTGCCCTCAGCAAGTACGCTGGTGACACAAAGCTGGGAGGAGTGGCTGACACGTCAGAAGGCTGTGCTGCCATTCAGCGAGACCTGGACAGGCTGGAAAGATGGGCAGGAAGAAACCAAATGAGGTTTAATAAGAGCAAGTGTAGAGTCCTGCACCTGGGAAGGAACAACCGGATGTATCAGTACAGGCTGGGGGATGACCTGCTGGAAAGGAGCTGTGAGGAGAAGGACCTGGGGGTCCTGGTGGACGACAGGTTGACCATGAGCCAGCAGTGTGCCCTCGTGGCCAAGAGGGCCAATGGGATCCTGGCGTGCATTAAAAGGAGCGTGGCCAGCAGGTCAAGGGAGGTGATCCTCCCCCTCTACTCTGCCCTGGTCAGGCCTCACCTGGAGTACTGTGTCCAGTTCTGGGCTCCCCGGTACAAAAAAGACAGGGATCTCCTGGAAAGAGTCCAATGGAGGGCCACAAAGATGATACGGGGCCTGGAACATCTTCCCTATGAAGAAAGGCTGAGAGACCTGGGTCTGTTCAGCCTGCAGAGAAGAAGACTGAGAGGTGATCTCATCAAAGTGGATAAATACCTGAGGTGTGGGAGACAGAGGGATTTGGCCAACCTCTTTTCAGTGGTTTGTGGGGACAGGACAAGGGGTAATGGCCACAAGATAGAACACAGGAAGTTCCGCACCAACATGCAAAAGAACTTCTTCACAGTGAGAGTGACAGAGCACTGGAACAGGCTGCCCAGGGAGGTTGTGGAGTCTCCTTCTCTGGAGATTTTCAAGGCCCGTCTGGATGCCTACCTGGGCAACCTGCTCTAAGAAAGCTGCTTTGGCAGTGGGGTTGGACCCGATGATCTTTCGAGGTCCCTTCCAACCCCTGCAATTCTGTGATTCTGTGATTCTGTGAAATCCTTACAGAATATATCTGCTAAAATCACTGTTTGATATAGCATACATATTGATCCCCATGATGACGTTTCAGAGTGCAGCAAAAAGCAGTTTCAGAGCAGTTCAGGGCACTAATCCAGCATATCTTAGTCTGCTGGGTGCACTTACAAGAATATGGCTCTTCTTGCAGCTTGTAGCTATTTTAGATGGTATGTGTGAATTGTGATTAGTCACATGGTCTTCAGGAACTTGGCAGGAAAGAAAATAAATGTGTGATTGTATTAACATGAGTTCAGACATCCATAGCTAAACAATTCATCTTTTTATTCTATTTTAAATTGTTTTTAGTATCTGCTTTTATTTGCAATTATTTTTTTCTGGTTTTGCTAAGGAAAAAAAAAAAAACATTTCTAAGTAGCCAAATGATGATTGGAATTGCAGGGTTCAGAACGAAGAGTACAGTCCTGCTAGTAAAAAAGCAGTTATGATTTTTAAACCCTGAGCTGAAATTAAATGTTGTCTTTAGGTACAGTAAGGGGAACTTATTATCGCAAGGGGCTCTCTGCTTAGTCCTGCATATGCAGTCAGTGCCTTCAAGGCCCAGGACAATCTCTGTCAACCTAGAGGAAGGCTGTTCTGATTTTTTGTAGACACAACAGAGACAAGTTGCCGGGTTCACGCCATGATGCTTGTGATACTACCAGCCACCTTGGTTCCAAGGTCTGTCTCACAAGTGAAAACAGCCCCGTGTTATCGTGACCTGTGAACAGTTCTGACAACAAGTAACAATTTAAACTATTGTCAGAGCTTGTGCTTCTACATCCAGATACTTTTGGTTGTCCTTGGGGTGCCATTTTGTAGGCCGTTTCTTATCACTTGTCCTCCAGCATTCTTTAAAGGAGAAGAATGCATAATTTATGTATGAAATGCCTAAAACACGTTTTAGAAGAGAAACATAGGCAATCCTCCTCCATGTCTTTGCATCTCTGCTTCACCTGGGCTCTCTGTACACTATTTAATTTTTGGCTACTGACCTTTGGCCCAAAAGTACTCACAGAGGGAGAAACTTGAAGAAGTGTCAATTAGCTGCCAGTCCCCAGGACCTGTCTGTTTTGTCCTCCTGGTTAAAACCAACAGTTCTGTTGAGGCACCTCCATACTTATAAGCAGAATTTATAAACATTGAGCTAGAGACATTTCCAGATAAATTGGATAGGGTAGATTAGTATGCCTTAGCTAAACCGGTGAAGAACTACTTCATAAGGTTTCTTCTCCCACAACATCCCTCTTTTTAAAAATTGATGTTCGGTTCTATTTACCTTGTTGGATTTTTTCTCTTCAGTGTTCCTGAAGGAGATTCTCATTTGATTCATAAGCAAAAGTAATTACATTTTTCCTATCACTTCCCACCTTGTTTCTTCTTTCCTTCCTCCCCAGAGGGAAAGCTGTATTCTGCCACAGTGACTGACTTCCTTGCGATAGATGCAGTCATATACCGGAGCCTTGGAGACAGCCCAACTCTGCGGACAGTGAAACATGACTCAAAGTGGTTGAAAGGTAGATAAACAAAAAAAAACAACAACAAAAAGAGAAAGCCACATCTCTGATGACAATCCTGGATTCCTGACAGACCTCTCTGTCATTTCATTTCAGCAACGGTTTCTGGCAAAAAGAAGGAACTAAATTGCATCTCTTTACTTACGCTGATCTATTTATCTCTTTTCCTCTTCTCTCAACTCCAAGTTACTGGTCTTGGCAGAAACTGTGAGCGTAGTAGGCCAGAATATATTCCAGAGAGCTTTCCAAGCTGAAATCATCAATTTACAGCTGTTGGATGTGAAGGCTGGAATTTGCAGGGCTCAATGTACTTCATGTACTCAGGCTCTGTTTGAAGTAAACCCTTCCTTGGGAGCGTTTTAGGTACAAGCAAGGGCTTCATGAAGGACAGAGAAGTTGTCCTGAAGCATTAAGATTCATCAATGAAAAATAAAATTATGGGAATACTGCACAAAGGCTTCCTTTTCTAGTTCCTAGGTACCATGCAGCTGCCATTGAATTAAGCAGTGCATGCTCTAAATGCCCTCATTGTTAAGAGCACTGCTGTTTTGCTTCACGTAGGCGTTATGAATAGTTAACATTTGGAGTGATTTTAATAGTGAGCAAGACTGAAGTTTGGAGGCTTTTGCTGCATGCAGAAATGTTTTGCCAGGTGTTGACTTCAGCTGTCCCGCTTTGCTTGTTGCTGCAGACATGTATGGGCAGAAACAGTTTCGGGGCTTGTTAATCCCTCCACACACAGCCTGCAGGCCATAACGAGCCCTGTTTGGAGCCCTCAGGCATACCATTACATATTGCCTCTCTACCTTTCCTTGTACACCGTGCAGGGCAGACACAGCAGTGGCTAACACCTCACTGTCTTGCAGGGACTTTCCCCAGGCTGGCCCCCAGCTGTGCTTAAGCAGTGGCTCCTCTGTGGTGGTGCCGCTGCCACTTCTGACAACTAAGCGAGCTTGCCTCACGTGGGCATGTAATTGTTGATGTTTAGTGCAAAGGAATTTGGCTTTCCTTTGCACCCATAGTGTGTTTGCATGCTGTATGCCATGCACGGTGCACAGATAGGATGTCTTCTCTTTTTTCTAGAACCATACTTTGTCCAGGCAGTGGACTACGGCAATTATATTTACTTCTTCTTCCGGGAAATAGCAGTGGAGTACAACAGCATGGGAAAGGTAAGGGCAAAAACATTGCCTCAGATGACTTAGTGACATTCAGGAGGAGAAAAACATATGCTATTCTTGGACCAGTGCTATTAGGAGTGACCTTGAAATGAGAACCATAAATCACGATGACAAGGTCATCATTTTGAGAAGATTCTTATTGCTCAAGCCAAAAGGTGGGTTGGAGTGAAACATTGCACTGTCTTGAAAGGGTACAGGGTGGTTTCTGATGGTGGCAACATATGCCGGAATCTCTTTTCCTGATCATAAAAAGCACAAGGCAAATGTATTTATTTCAGCATACTAGGCAGATGTTAAAAATGGCTTCTAAAGCAAGGAGATAATTTTCTTTAAGAAATCTGAAATGGAGTAAAGAGGGATAGGAATTTTGTGCTCTGCCATTCTTCAAAGAATAATTAAACGCTTTCTGCATTTTTGTGAATTTCACAATAGCGTTCTGACTAAGCAGTCAGAAAAGCTGACCAAGGTCACAAAGGTGGAGGGCAGGAATAAAAGCCCAGCAATATTTGCATAGTTTTTAAGTGCTGAAAATACAAGAGTCAGAGCAGGCGGCGTGGGTTGCAGGGATTGTGAATATAAAATGTGCTTTTGTTTGGGGAAATAGAAAGCTAAGCAGTCTGTATGGAAATGAGTTTTATATGGGTTGAGAACAGATCTCCTGAAGGATTTATAACTGTATATTAAATGCCACAGCCTTATCTTTTATAGCACACTGTTCCAAAGATGATTTTTTTCTGTTTCTTATTTGTCACAGATTATGGAAACATGGGATTAAATTAAGCACCTTGCTGTGTTATTTCAAATGTTTTAAAAGCAAATTTCCTGTAGAGTCTTCAAGTTCAAACAAACATTTCATTTTCTAAATTATTTTTGCTCTACTCTTTCCAGGTAGTTTTCCCAAGGGTGGCTCAGGTTTGCAAAAATGACATGGGAGGATCTCAGAGAGTGCTGGAAAAACAGTGGACTTCCTTTCTCAAGGCTCGTTTGAACTGCTCAGTTCCTGGCGATTCGCACTTCTATTTCAATATACTGCAGGCAGTTACAGATGTTATCCATTTCAATGGCCGAGATGTTGTTTTAGCAACCTTCTCCACTCCATATAATAGGTAATAGGCACAATAACCTTTTGTTTCCTTTATGTTTCGCTTTTCATTGCAGTTTGTTTTTACTCCATAAAGGTCCAAGAAGTGATTGTTCATACAATGTAATTATTATACACCATGCACTTACTGATAGTTTGTGTTTCGTTTTAAGGCACCCTGCCATTGCTTACTGCATTTTATATTTGATAATTTAGAGCAGCTTTCAAACATTTACTATCTGGACACATTCCTTGGACATTTTCTTTACATTAGAATAATTCAGACCAGCCACCAAGAAGTTTTGCATAGTGTAACTTGCAGAAGGTTATTACAAAGAGAAAACACAGTTTTCCTTTCTTGCGGAGAAAGGACCAGGTCTGTCCTGTTCACATCCTCCTTTCCTCTATTTCGTGCATCTCTACCAACATTTTGTCCTGGGAGAGCCAAAGTCCTCATCCTTCCTGCTCTCTGCAAGGAAGGTCTCTAGATCAAAGAGAGGGGAGTAGTGGAGCTAACTAAAGCTTTACAGTCTGTCAGTTCCTACTTTGCCTATTTATTCTCATAGAGGGGTGTCTTGAACCCTTCATATTGAGTCAGCCAAACTTTCAGCTTTTTAACCCCTGGAGCTGTAAGCCGTGATGCTCTTAACAGAGGTTTCTGTGAGCAAGGGGGAAAGGAGGAACCGAGCTAAAAGAAAAATCTCTTCCTTTTCCTGGCCACATCAACGTGACTTTGTGCTGCAGAACCTACACACAGGAGTCCTAACCTTGCTGAAATACAGCCATAACACAAGCAGGTACCAATAAGAGGAGCCATTCTTCAAACACCTGTATTTCACTGCTCACATGGTTTCCAAAAAGCATCAGTTCATCTGTTAAGAATTTATTGCCGTTATGCATTATAATGTTCCTCCAGAAGTTATTAGAATAGTAACTGTATCTAATTATTGAGTTCTCCTGGAGAAGTTAAAGCAAACAAAAAAAACAAACAAAAAAAACCCTAATAGTCTAATTAAAAAATATATTGCTGTTTCATGGTGTAATGCTTGAGCTGAAAGGGGAATTTTATTGCTGAAATTCATCTGGTTTTGCTGTACACTTGCCACCTCTTGTCAAAGCCTGACCTTAGTGAGGTCATGCACAGAGCTGACTTCAAATGAGAGTAAGCCCAGCCCTCTCCTGTTTAATCACTGCTTTTGACATCAAAACAATAGGAAATGCAGTGGAAGAAAATAATGCCACCAATAGGGAATGCAGTTTTATATTATCTCTTTTTTTTTTTTCTTTTGTAAACTGTTTAAATAAAAACAAATAAACTGAGAATCAGCATAAGCAAATAGGCTGTATCTTGAGATTATCTATACATTGAGATGTCCTACTCTGCTAGTATTTCCTGTGGTATGTCATGAATAATCCTTTACTTGAAACCCTGTGTTTTAGAGTCTAAGTACTTGTTTTTAAATACAAATTTCTTTGATCTCTGGAACAAGAGCATCCCCCTAGAGTGAGCTGGCACAGATTCCTCAATCCAATCTGAGATCACCCTGGGTGGGAGCTGGTGGTGGGTTGTAGTCAGTGGGTAAGAGATTGCCTGTCTGTGACCCACAGTGCTCCATCCATATTTTTTTATGACACTGTGGACCTGCTAATTGCCATCCCCAATGGAGAAAGTTTCTGCAGTCTCCTCACTATAGTGATCCCTCTGACACTGTGGAGATTCGTGATGAGGACAGTTCTCAGCGTGTTTAGTTCTATAGAGTAAGCCTGAAGATTTTAGGGTTGTTTTTTCTTTAGTGCTTAATCCAGCAATGTGTAAAACCTTCTATCTGTAGTGGGACTTGCAATGCCTTAGGATGTGGTCCTGCATGCAGCCAAATACACCCCTGACCAACCCTTACACTGAAATATATGTAGCTGCCTCACCTTAAAACTCTTGCTGTGCAGTATTGTGTTAATATAAAGCTTTGAAGTAAGTTTCCTTCCATATAAAAACCCACCCTGTGGAGATGAAAGTAAGACTAATACTATCTCCCTACTTCTTGTTTCCTTCAATAATAAGCATTTCAAAACCTTTAAATATTCAAGCAATTATTTTTCTATCAATTTATGTACTCTTATGAGTTTTGTTTTATTCTCTGTAACAGTATTATAGTTCCTATATAGTTTCCTCTTTGGTGTATAATAACTTACTAGCTAAAAGCAGGATTGAAAGCCTCAGCCAGCTGGGTTCATGCTATTTATCTGATAAAATCAAGCAGTGAAAGTCAGACATGAATACAGTAGTTCATGTGTAAAAAAATGAAAGGTGGATAAATGAATAATTCATGCTTCCAAGTGACTGACCATGGGAAAACCCTAGGCTTTTCAGAAAGCATGTTGGTAAGGTTATAATTATGTTTAGACAATGCTACCATGCAGTCGCATGCAAATAATCAAAGAGTTGAAATTTACAACTTTATCATCTAAAAATGTGATTGTATTTGCTTCTACAAGCTCTTTACACCTCATTGAATAATTGAGTTAAGCAAATTGCCAAGCATAGTTAACTTCTTTCCATTGGGAAAACCTGCCAGAGATGAGGCTGTAAGAGGATGGAGTAATAATGTGCAAATGCCAGGCCAGTGGCACAGTGCAGCATGCTTCCAGTTTGATCAGCTCCAGCTTCTGAACTGTCTGCAGTGTGTTTTTGAGGCATGACAGGGACTGTGAAAATTCATACTGAGAAAATGTTGTGACTTACAAGAACTTAAATTTCCAAATAATGGGGTCTAAATGAGACTGGCTATTACTCCTCATGCATTCCCAGTGGTACACAGAGTTTCCCAGATTCTTTCTCCTCTTCAAGATTATTGCAATTACTTCTTTCTATAGAGGCTTTGAAACAAATTGTGCTGGCAGGAGCTGTCTGCTGATTGGTACATTTCAGTCTTTTCCATGGGGCTGGCTTTTCCTGTCAATACTCAGAGGTTACAAAGTTCGGGATTGAGTAGCCTGTGACAGGAAGACTTCTATACAACATGTTTTTCACTCAAGATTTTGTGCATAACTGCAGAGTGAGTAACAATTTCTTGGAAATGTCACTTTGCAGCATCCCTGGCTCTGCAGTCTGTGCCTATGACATGCTTGACATTGCCAATGTATTTACTGGGAGATTCAAAGAACAAAAGTCTCCAGATTCCACATGGACACCGGTTCCTGATGAACGAGTGCCCAAACCCAGGTATGTTTAATGTGTAGTGATATTGTTCTGCTGCGTGCAGAGTTTTTGACAATTTGAATAGCCTTTTAAAGTACAGATCCAAATGAAGATATATATTGTAGTAATGAAAAAGGAGTTAAGTTGCATTGGGAGCTAAGATATGAAAATGGGATTTTTTTCACTTAAACCATATTTGTGTAAAATAAATCAGGCCAGCAACATATCCGTTTGGTCAGAATAACTGGCATTTTAATAGAGCTATGAGTTACCTGTTGCAAATTGGTTCAGTAATGGATGTTTCTTGTAGCAAAGTCTGTACTAGTTCTGAGATTTGCTCTTCTGGGGTTAACATACAATTCACTTGCAATAGAGGATGGGGAGGCAGGGCAGGCAGCGTTCTATCAGAATAGAGGTTTGTTTTACGTCATTTCTCCTGAGTTGCTTTTCCTGTTTGCACTTCCCTTCTGTTTGCATGTAGTTCCCTTATTACACCTTCTTTCTATTTCCTACAAGCACCCCTTTTGTGCAAAATGGTGTTGACAGTCATTTGTTAATCCATTTACACGTGTTATTTTGCTCTAAGAATATGATGTAAATGTAGATAGAGCAAATTAATTTATGCACAAGCTCTACCACTTTAATATATGTTTTATATTATCTGTGTTATCTTTCATAACTTAAAATAAATAAATAAATAAAAAATCTAAAGCTCTGTGGTGGCTACTAGGATTCTACACAAATCCAGATTTAGCCCACCATGTTTTAGAGACTTACCAAGTATACTGTCCCAATGCTGTGTTTACTCTGAGGTTGTCAGTCAAGAGAAGAACCTGGTAATGCCTGGAAAATCTCAAAAATTCTGTGTCTGTTTTCAGTCTGAGCCCTAGAAAGGTATCTACCTGCACTGGCCCTGGATTTTCTTCTCCTTTTTGCAGTGTTTCAGCAACTCACTGATGTGATGGGCTGCCTTGGTGAAGAAAGGCTGCATAAGGGCTCCAAGATCATTTATTTGAAAACAATATTCATATAAAGAATATTTGCAGGGACAATGGAAAAGCATAAAGAAAAATCTTACTTCTTTTCAGTGGGAGGGGAGAAGAGAAAGTTGCCTTGTAAGTTTGTGAGATGATCCAATAGCATGCTAACAGTCACAATGAAGATAGGATAATGTTACTTCTTCTAAGTCAGTAGGAGATAATGAGAGCTGAACCAGTAAACAGTGTTTCATATAATATTTGGCCATCAATCTGCTTAATGGAAATAATCATTACTAGCAACTCATGTTGAAATTCATAAGAGGCAAAAGATGCCTTTGAAATTAGGTCATTTTTGTTTGGATATCTCAGTATGGTGCAGAAACATTAGTGCTCCTATTGATCCTAACATTTGTCAGAGGCTTACTGGAACCTTTCAGGGGCCTTGCTTCCCTTTTTTGCTCAGATGAACAGGAGGGTTTACTCAGTTTTATGTTTATTCAATTAAGCCAGTTTTGAGATTATAACAGGATTAATCCAATCATGTGACTAGGATTTAGGAAAAAATAGGCCTCCAGATTAGACGTACGGAAACTCTAGGTACTGAAGTGCCAGAAAGCATAGGCTGCTCCCTAGAGAATTTCACCCAATAAATCAATGCCCTTGCCAAGGATTTAGGAGATCGGTGATGCCCTTGATTTCTCCTTCTCTCTCCCTTTATTGGTAATTCTGGTAGTCACAAAACCACCAGAATATTTTGGATCTGGAGAGGCAGAGCACACAATCTCTGCACATAATGTTTATTACACATCTGTGCAGGACTATATTCATTGACCCAGTTAGTCCCTTCCGGACCTGTGTTAGCTTCCTACATAACATTTGGTTACATAAGTTTTGAATATTTATCTAAATCAGAGTGGCAGATATGACAGAACCAGCATTATACTTTGTTCAAGGTGGAATTACTTCACTGATGTCAGTGGCTCTACCCACTTTAGATCAAATGAAGACTGGACACTGCAGAATGGTTATGAGTGGATTATCTTCTCATCTCACAGTGGCTCAAAGGCTGAAGAATCATAATGATCCAGGAAATGGGATCAAATGAATTTTTTCTTGGAGAATGTAATCCACAAATTATTAATAACAGGCAGAGAATGATGCTGCTTCCAGTGTAGAGATTACCTGTTGAGGCAAGAAGGGTAAATTACCTTAGAGAAGGAGGAGAGATTTTAGGAATACAGTGAGTAGATTTGCATTTAAATTGTCCAAGAATGATTATTTAACTTCTCAGTGAAAGTCCTCTATGTGCTACAACACTTAAATTCTCCCTGAAAGAAGGGTAAAACCAATGCTTACATGGATGCTTGCTGGGTTGTCTTCTTCAGTAGTCCTCTTTCTACCAGAAAGTACTGAAATCAGCACTCTTTTACCCATAAGAACAATTTCCTTCCATATGATATAGATTTCTTTTATTCCAAGAAAGAACAGTCAGCTAGTCAAGTTACAGATCAGAAAGTGTCTCTGCCAGTGAACAGCATTAAGTCAAACACACGGATAAAGTAATTAGGTTCCATGTGAGTGGATGAACTACAAACTGTGCACATCAAACTCCTGCTAAAGAAATGGATTTGTTCTATTACGTGGCAGCATGGAAGTTCTTTTGGTCTGGAGTGGAGGACAGAAGGCTTGGGGCTTTCCCGAGGGGCTGAACAAGTCCAAGAGACTTCTCAATCCTTCATTTGAAACATTGCAATGCACTTCAGATTTTACTGAGGACATCATGACAGTTGTTACAGAAATGAGATTTGCACTTAGACATCAAATAAGTGTTCTGGATTTGCCTTCTTGTTTTATTTAGGCCTGGTTGCTGTGCTGGCTCTACATCATTAGAGAAATATGTAACCTCTAATGAGTTCCCGGACGATACTCTGAATTTCATCAAAACACATCCACTGATGGATGAGGCCGTACCTTCTATTGTCAATCGACCCTGGTTCCTGAGAACGATGGTCAGGTAAGTGCCTCCAAATGGACTCTTCCTCATTGTAGCGTGCTGTCAGGTTGTGCTAATGATCTTGCTTACAATGCTCTCAAATTCTGTAAACATCCCTGGTGTGCTGGGCATGACTCCAGCTAGGAAAGATGGCAGTGCTGAGCAGATGCTGTAGAACTCCCTGAGCAGCTTCCAAGATAGGAAAAAAAAAAAAACAACTCACTTCTTTCCAACCATGCTGGGCTGAAACCAGATCCTGGGGGAAATGAAGTGCAGGGAATGTTGACCTGCCTCTTGGCTTATGGGTCAGTGTTTGAGACAGCTCTGTAGAAAACTTTGGGCAAGGATCAACAGATAGCCCAGGGATATGTATACAGAATACAAGCATGCCTACCAGGATATGTTCACAGGATATGAAGATGTCTGTTGTGATATGTACTGGTATGTTTTACTGTTTACAGAAGTGTGCGGGCAGAAGCAATCACATAATCTGTATCCTTTCTATGACAACAAGAGAAAAATAATAAAGAGACTTGAACAAAGACTCATAAATCAAAAAGCCTCAAATACACCATACCCTTCCTTTGAAAATATGTTCCCACTTTCCTGTGTCATGCAGTGGTCACTATGCTACTTTTCTGCCCTCCAGCTGTGGTTGGAATAAAGTGACTAACTTTTGCCATATTTCCCATATTATTTGCCATATTATGAGTAGTGTTTAGCACTGGAAGGGTTTGACTTAGTTTTAGTAGTGTATGTTCTGTCAGGTACTTATGCTGGATCAAAGACCACCAATTTTCGATTTGGAGCAAAAAATGATGACACATGATGATCCCTGGCTCATAGGGGCACCAGTTCTCTGATCTTAGTCTAGTCCTGGACAAGCTGCTTCCCACGTGGGTCGTCTTTAGCTTCCAGTTATGTTATATCAGGGGCCTCACTTGGGAGCCAAAGTGCCAGGGCTGGTGTGCCTTGAGGTTAAAGCAGAGACCCTGTGTTTAATGCTGTATGGACAGCTGGTGCAAAGAGTTGTCCTGAGGTCACAGTAAACTATGTTCCTGAGAAAATGTTGAAAACCCTGGGGTTTATAAAGGCCTGGTGGTTTCAAGCCCAGCAACATTGCTCTGCTGCATTCACGTTACATACCTCCAACCAAAGATGAGAACAGCAAGCTCCGTAGAGTGCTTTCCTTTGATCTCCAGTACCTGATAACTAGTACCAAATCACCAGTACTCATCTTTAATAAATGATGTGATCCCACAATTTGATATTGCTTTAACACTGAACTTGCTTAGTGGTTGTTATATGATTACTTTTAGTCAGATAAAATAAGTTTTACCTTCTCAGCATTGTACAGGCACAGCTTTTCCTGCCAAAAAAAAAAAAAAAGGGAGAAAAGTTGAATGTAGATCTGTTATCAGTATTGCTGCTTTTAATGTAACTGAACTTGAAATTAAAAAAATAAAAATAAAAAATCACTGTGCTGATTTTCTTTACCTGCCTGTAGAAATCATCAGGCTAGTACTTTGGTTTTGTTTGGAAGGATAATTCCTAAATTGTCTCAGATTCTTAACAGCCCTTCAGCCTTCTGCATGAGGTTTGCTGTTGAAGACATGTCTGCTAACTATTTGACATCTGGATAAGCACGCAAACGCATGGAAATTCCCCACCATTTGGGGAGCCAAACTGGTACAGTCTGTGTTGACTTACAGGGTTATTCAGTTAGAAGTGCTTAAATATGCTATATGGTTGCTCAAAGGCTATCACACAGTTATTTGAAGTGGAAAAAGTGATAAAATAAATGGCAATCTAATCCTCATGATGCAAAATGCTGTATTGTTTTTCTAGATACCGCCTGACCAAAATTGCTGTCGACTCTACTGCTGGGCCATATCAGAACTACACTGTGGTTTTCTTGGGATCAGAGAAGGGAATCATCCTGAAGTTCTTGGCACGGACAGGAAACAGTGGTTTCCTAAATGACAGCCTTTTCCTGGAGGAGATGAACATTTACAATCCTGAAAAGTGTGTATCTGATTCTTTGTACTCATATATTGGTGACTTTTGACACTTCTGATTTCCCAGAGAGCAAGTTGTCCCATGAAAAGGGAAGCGGGCTAGAAGAAGCCAAGTTCTCTGAGTCATTTTCTATTGTTTGGGGGGCAGGGGGATGTCTGATTGTCAGTCTCTACATTGAAATAAAATATTTTTTTTTCAGCATGTCTAGAAAATAGCCCATCATCCTATGCAGCAGTTGAGGGATAATTAAAAGCAAAATTCTGCAAAGGGAGATTAATTTTCTAATCCTATAAAAAACTGATTCCTCTCCAAATAACTCACCAACCAGCAAGCTACTGTCCAAGGGAAATTTCCCACATTTTAGCCTTCCTCATATATGCCTAAGGGGGCTTTGAAGTGGGTCATAAGCACACAGAAATCTCAGCTACTTTGAGTGCTGCAGAAGGATAAACAGAAAAACTGAAGGGCCCTCAGAAAGCTTGTCTCGTGTGTAGTATCTCTCCACTTCTCTGGCCCCATGCATTTTTAATGCTTTAATACTTGCTTATATATCTTTCTATCACTGCATTTAATGGCTATTGTGTATTCTTTTTCCTCCTTGGCTCATTCAGTTCTCCCCTTTTCAGGTTTTGTTTATGTTGGTTTGGTTTTTTTTTGGTTTGTTGTTGTTGTTGTAGTTGTTTGTTTGTTTGTTTTTGTTTGTTTGTTTGTTTGTTTTTGAGATTGAGGAATCATTAGGTTTTCATCCGGTTGCCGGAGGAACTCACTATTAACTTCATCTCACGTTTTCGAATCAGGTGCAGTTACGACGGCGTGGAAGACAAGCGGATTGTGGGTATGCAGCTTGACAAGCCCAGCAGCGCCCTTTACGTTGCCTTCTCCACTTGCGTCATCAAGGTTCCCCTGGGGCGGTGTGAGCACCATGGCAAATGCAAAAAGTATGTGCTTTGTGGTGGCACTTGCCCTCTTGTTGGAAGCCCGTGTTCCAGGCGTAGGGAATGCGAGAGCACTCAAGAATGCCTCCTTCTGCTCTTCTTTCTCAAGGGCCTGCATAGCATCCCGAGACCCCTATTGCGGCTGGGTGAAGGAGAGTGGGGCGTGCACACAGCTGGTCCTTGGCACTAAGTGAGTAATGGCTTTTGCTGGAAGGGCCGTGAAGCACTGGCAGTGGCGCCGGACAGACTTGGAGTGAGCTGTTTGAAATGTGGGGCTCTCAGGGTAGAAAAATGCGGGAAGTGTTTGTTCCTACCTTATTTGCATTCTCTGAAATTTCTCACAAATTTTTTTTTGTGTGAACTGTCAGCTGATTGGTGACTGCTGAAAGAAGAGGAAGAATAAAATGAAAGAGCTGTACTAAGGCCCACGTGCTGTTGAAAAGAGGGAACTGGATGGCTGTGTCTGGACCAGCCCACACTGGAGCCATCACAGCTGATTAAAGAGGCAATAGAATCCAAATTAAATTACTGAAGCAATTTGTCCACTGAAAACAAAACCAGTCCTTCTAATTTACTGTGCATTACTAAGAGGAATCACAGAGCACAGTAAGAGCTTAAAGTAGATTCAGAGAAGTGCTGGATCTCCCCTTGCTTAACAGTAGAATTTAATTATTTTATAATAATGAAAGTCTGTGAGGTTTTGTTTAAGTATGGTTACTTAAGCCTTGCAGGAAGCAGACCTACTTCAGACCTCTCATTTCTTGGACACATCTGACACAGTTCACACTTGCCCACTCTGATGTACAACTAAACTTCAAGATAATGGTGTAAGTGTAGCACAAACATCACATAACCCCAGTAGCCCCACAGCCAGCCCATCTTAACCCTGCGTCTGTACAGGTCTTCAGTATATAATGGATGACTTATCATCCCTGTGGTTCTTTCATGTTCTTAATTTGCCATTTCAATTCAAATTGTCTTGTCCACCGTGGAAACTATACCTATGTCTATATACTTACATGCTTTATTACAAAAGTGGGTGCTGTTTCTGTTGGATACTTGGTAAAATACCATTGAAGTTCACCTGTGTGCATATGAGGTTTTCTCAGCCTTCTAGACGTGCTTGAGGTTTTTTGCACTTGCCATGATAAGGTTATGGGGAGTTTTGTACCTTACTTTCAAAAGTGTCTCTACTATTTATCAATAAATCCATCAAGACAGAGGCAGTGCAGCTTGTAGTGGTGCAGTCCACAGGTGAGCGTGGCAGGTTGCTCTCTATCCAATGCAAAGCACCTGGGAGGAGATCCAGATCAACTGTTCGGATGTCTGGTGGACTTCTAAATTAACCAACAGGAGGCAGAGGTGTTAGGTGCCCTCTTGGAGTAGGTGACAGTTGAGCAGTAGTTTTAAGGACATAGTGCTGGGAATTAAGTGTCCATATAGGTAATTATGCCTCCACATCAGGATCCTGACTAATGTAGACAGAAGCTTGCATTGGAGGTTTTCCAGGGCTCTTGTCACTCATCTCTTACTGTATCGGGAACTTGGAAGAACAGCTTCACTAGTTATCCAAAATCACTGGCACAGGTTAGGAGTCTGAATTGGGCATGTCAGCTAGGAAAGCCTGAACGTATTTATCAGTACAGGCCCTTAAATTCAGCATAATTCACTTTGTGATCTGGACCTTATGCCCTGCAACCATGTTCAGTGCACTACCTAAACAATTTTGAAAATGCAAGTTTGTGCCCCCAGCACAGTACCTAGCCAATAGTATAGCTTCCTTACCATGTCAAAACATTGGCCCACCTTGACTACTGTATGGACAAGTCAAGGTAGGATCGTAACTGCCCATGAGAATGTCATTTTTTTTTTTTTGATTTAACAGTTTAAAAATATATGAATGTTTGCCTCCCTTGACAATGAAGTATGCAGTAGATTTTCAAAGAAGAAAAAAAAAAACACACAAGGAGTCATCAGAAGCCAAAGAATCACTTAGCAATGACAAAATAATTGAATGCCTATCCTGGAATTTTTTAGCCTTCATGGGGAAGTTCCAAAGAAATGGCTGGTTTCATGGTGTGTCTTTATTTCAGTTGCAGATGTGATAATTTCTTTCTGGTGGTGCTTGTGACTATCGTTATTCATACTGTTATGTTTCTTTCTATTATTTAGGCTGGCATTTGAGCAGGACATAGAACATGGCAATACAGATGGCCTGGGTGACTGCCAAAGTAAGCAAAGCTTTTACCCTCTATTTACCATGTGTAACAGCGTCTTTCTGAATGCCTCAAATTGCCCTTACCTGTCGGGCATTCTTTTGTAGCAACGTAAGGCACAACAGGGACAGCAACTGCAGCTAAAGGTGCAGGAAGAGGAGGAACAGCTGTTTAAATGTATTTAAATAGCCCAATTGATGTGATTTATACAAACACTGGTCTTCATAGCAGTTATGTAGTGGGAAGACTATGGTTCTAGAGGATATTGATTATAGCAATGAAATAATGAGATGAGTGTTCATTGTGTTTATCAGTTGTGGTGGTTGGGTTGTTTATGTAGATGTGCAGAAGGAGCTTGGTTTCTTGGTATAGACTGTGACTTGGACTACACTCCCATGCATAACAGGGAGACTGTGAAACATGTCTTCATCTTTGGATCCAAATCAAGAAGTGGGAACTTATGTGTTTGTGAACCTTAGTTGATTTTACAAACAGGCTGGACAATGTAGCAATGTTAAGGATCAGGCACTACTGATCCTGCCTAAGAAATGTTAATGGTAAACCTTAGGTACTGACAACATGAGTTGGAAGCTTAAACACAGTCTTTAAATATTTACATTTTGCACTGAGATGCTTAAAAATGCCCAGCTTGCACTAAGTGCAAAGAAACCTTGGATGCTGATTTCTGAGCTGTCAGGAACACCAGCAGCTGTGTAGCTTGTTCAAGACAGATGTTGTTCCAAATGTTCTTGCCAAAGTTGGTTTAATTGTGAGCCCCAACTATTATTTACAAACCTTATGAAATCAAGAATCACATTCTTTTTGTTGCAATTTGCACTAATGCCTGTAGACACACACCCAAAACAAAACAAAACAAAACAAAAAAAAAGTAACAGAGCTCAGGAAGTGAGAGAGTCATTACTTTTGGAATACAGAGCAAAATAACAGAGGGCGAGAGTGTGCTCTGGGATACAGTGCAGTCCATAATCTATGGAGAAAGCTAGAACATTCTCATGCCTTGCGCATCCTTGTTCAAGAGTCATTTATTATTGTGATCACTGTGCTTATGGGAGTACAAGGATTTCAGCCTCTGCTTGCCCTTGTTTCAGCTGCACCTCCCTGTGCCCTAAAATAGGGCCATTTAGACAGTCTCTTAAGTTTTTTGAAGGAGGTGTACACACAGTCCTTTCTGTGCTCCCTGTAAAATGGGCTAGCACCAAAACCAGCTCAGTTCCCAGCTGGTACAACTTTGCCCTTTTTAGCCCTTTTCAACATAGTTCTGCTCTCCTTGGGCAAATAGGTTAGATGGGAGCAGAGTCTACCTGACATCAGTTACACATTAAAGAAATGTAGGAGATTATTCAGAAAGAGCAAGTTGTGCTCATGGAGAGAGTTCTGCTCCTGTACAGCGAGCAGTAAAGCCAATACCCTGCCTAAGTCCCTCTTCAGCCCTGAATAATGCATTGAACCTTGACACTGCACAGGGGTAGATTTCACTCCCTGCTAAGCTGACTGATCTTTTTACTTTATGTGGTCTTGGATCATGTGAGTTTTGTCCTCATCAGCTCATGATTCTAGCTTTATCACTCCTTGTGCCTTGCACTGGAATAGGACGTGACCTTGCAAAGAAATCCATGGCAAAGGGAAAACTGTCCTTCCCACTTGTCCCTTGCACAGGGCTAGTCATGAACACTTTTAAAGTCAGACATTATTTAAAGGTATGTCTGAATATTAGTTTTGCCTGGATCCTTAGGATAATAATCATATACATATAGATATCAGCTGAAGCATAAAAGGTTGTTAGCAGCAAACTATTAAAAAAAAAATGAGAGAGAAATAATGATTTTTCCCCTGTTATTTGTCTTTCAGATTCCTTCGTAGCCCTGAATGGTAAGGAAGTTCGTAGTTTCACTTTTTACTGACAGAAAATCCATTTTGGAGGAATCACTTTGTACTAAACTTTTATGTATTTTCATATTTTTTGTTTTATTTAATGTTTCTTCCCAATTTATTTTGTTCATAGACATTTCAACTGCTTCACCTGATCATGAAATGTCTTACGACACAGCGTATGGTCAGTTTATGGGTGTTTTAAAAAATTCTCCCTGGATCCTTGTATTAGCTAGTATTTTCTCTAGTCAAATAGCTGCTAACCCTTTCTTATTTGTTTTGTCTTGGTTTTGAGGGCCTGATTCACTAATCACAAGTAAGATTAAGTCATGCTTCTTGATTTGCAATCCCTCTTTCCTTGTCCTCCCTCAAAACTGTCTCCATTGAATTAAAGTCAGATATGGCCAATTTTAATGGCACTCCAGCAGACATGATTAAGAGCATGCTTCATCTGAACACTCAGACAAAGGAACACTTGGAAACAGTGATGCATCTTATCTGTTCCCTGGGAAAAACAAAATAGCTTACATCCCACTCATGAGTCGTCCAGGCTGGTGTCATGACTGCTACAGCAGCTAGTCACCAATAATTTAGGGAAAGGAGCAGAACTGTCCATGGGTGATAGAAAATCTCTCATAAACCAAATTAACTGTTACCTGTGTCAGCTGAGATGGGGTTATGCCCTGAGTCCCAAAGGTTTCTCTCACTTCTGGAGTGAGTCATTTATGTTGTACATGCTTGCAGTATCATAATACCCCTATGGTACCTGGTCTGTAAATAAAAAGGGGGATTCACACAGCAAATTAAATGACCAAAGCTGAAAGGAGCATTTTTGCTAGCCTAGAGTAGCAGTTTCCCACCAGGCAGCTGTTAATCTGCACTCACAGTACTTTACACCACTTTGTTCTATGTTTGGAAGTGGATTACAGTGTCACCTGGAGTGCAGATTAAGTGTCTTCTTGAGGAATTGCTGCAGAATAAATAATCACTTTAAATTCAAACCTAGACTTATATTGCAATAGCTTCTCTTCCTAGATGTCCTGAACAAAAACAAGTACTCACAAGCTAAGAGGATGTGTGATACTGTTCCCAGTGAAGGCAATGGCAAAGTTCCATTTGGAAATTTGGAGGGCTGGGAACTTGCTTGTGAAATTGCTTTCATTCCGGCTGTGCAAGACTAACAGTTCATCAGAGCTCGGACAAAATTATAATATGTTTGGCTGAATGTAGCTAGAGGTAGGTTAGTTTGCTGCTGTGATGATGCACATTAGATTGGTCCCTTTGTCTCCTGCCTGCAAAATATGTAGATGCAAACAGAACCAACGGCAACACATGATAGTACAGCAAAATATAAATAACACAATCATACTGATCAGCATTTAAAAATAAATTAAATAAAATTTCCCATGTTGTTTATCACCAGGAAATGGAAAATGTGCAGGTGAAATTTGTTTGCAAGTATGATAATGAAAACCAATAAAGGGAATATACAAAATCTAAGTTGAGACTTCGTAATGTATGGAAGACTGATGGTTTCATCTGCGTATAGAGTTTGTAGTTTCTTTCTATTGAAAATTGCTATATACCCAAAATATAGAGCAGTAATTAAAGGATAAGTCGTAATAATAAAACCCATACTGTTGAATCTAAAGAAAAAGAAAATAGCCCTGGCCTACTGCTAACATGCCAGAAATGTCTTAGGATTCCTACTACTAAGTGTGTTTGGAGCCTGCACAGTTATAGCTGTAGGCTGTGGTTCTGGATCCCATCAGCTACCATATTAGTAGGGACTTTAGCCAAAGCTGGTATTTTAATCTGACCAAGAAAGCCGAAAAATGGTTCAAGTGAGTGTCAAAATGAAAAAAGCTGTAGTCCCAGGGGAGTATAGGTTACTATACTTGCATGTCAAGCACAGTGATAGATTTCATGGATGAACCCAGCTCTTAAAATCAGATCCTATTGCCAAATGTGAGAGAAAAATGCTGACCCAACACAAACGTTGGTTCCCATTCATGCCCTCTTTCACAGATGATTTCATTGACATTTCTAAAGTAGATCCTGATACATGGTCACTAGGCAAGACAGCCCTTCCTTTAGGGATTCAGTTGAAATAACCTTGATGATATTACTGTAGTTAGTCTACTTCCACCTACCAGGGCAAAATACAAAAGGAAAAGTGCTAGTCACCTCTCTTGATCTTCCCCAAGAGGACTGTAAAAAATTCCAGCACTAGACAGTAAACCAATCTCAGTAAACATGCTCATGTTTGCTAAATGTTATGTCTGCTCTTTTTTTTCTTGAGAAAACAAAATTTTATAAATAGTTTTACTGTTATTGAATACAATTAAATGTGTAACTAAATGGTATTTCATAATAGATTAAACCTCAGAACCACTGGGACATACCAGGATGCCAATCAAGTGAATGCTCAGGATGCAAAATGCTCAGATGCAAAAGTCTTATAGCTAGATTACCCCTTTCGGCTGATTTACACCACTATAAATCAGCTCTCTTTGGTAGACTTACTGCCACTCTGTAGCAGTGTACATGAAAGGAGAATTGAGCCCTTAATCTTTGTATTCCTTACATCAGCCTCCTCCTGAAACTGGGCTCCCTTTTCTGGGGCAGTCTTACATGATCAGTTGTAAACAAGTGACAGAAGTGCGAAGTCCACACAGGTGACTGTTCAAGTACATCCACAGGTGACTGTTCAAGTACATCCCTTTTGACACCCAAGGGGAGAATAGCAGGCTGAAGTTCTGCTGCAGAAGGTCAGAGAGGAATGATGTGGGAGACATATTTAAACAAAGAGATGAGATTAGATTCTTCCACAAAATTGTAAGCAGCTTCAATTACCTTTGGAAACATCAATTCTTAGTGAATTGGGCCCTTATCTTACCCCCTAGCCATATTCCTTTTTCCCTCTGTAGTATTGATTTAGCCTTTCCCTCTAATTGTCTAATTAGGTTGCTATAGCTGTTAATAGGATAGTGTGTGGACATCTTAACCTCTGAGATCCTAATGACTTGTGCATATTAGAGCAACTATCAAATACGTATTGAATCCCTGTCTTTGTTTTAAAGCTGAAAAAATCTCCTTATATTTTACAAGTGCACTTCAGAACAAGCTGTAGTTACAGAAGTGCAGCCCTTCTGAATCATTATCCATGCGTGTAGACACTAAGTGCTTTTACTGCGGTCCTATTACTTGATTACAGCACTCCAAAAGAAAAGTTTTTGCAAATAATGGAAGCACCCTAAAACAGATTTTTTAAAGGCCTGTCTATTTTGAATTTTTCATGTTTGCTTTAAACAAAGAAGTTTGAAAAGCACTATGTCTGCATCTTTTCAGGTGGATTGTTTTAAAACAAAGGCAGATCTTTGATTTTTAGATGTTTAGGTGTATGAAAAGCTAGTCGATACTAACATAGAGGTACTGGCTACCTCTCAGATATGCTAAAGCCTCTTTAAATTGCAGCAAAGCCTATTTACACAGTCAGAGTGGTAAAAATGGTGTGATGGGGAAAAAAAGGCCCACTACGTGTTGCAAACGATACAGCACATTGTAAAGGTTTAATAATGGCTGTGTGTGACAGGGACAGGAGTGGGTTGCCTGGCACTTCAGCCTTTTCTCTGTTTATGAGAGAAACAACTAGCTCATGCGTTTGTGGTACCACTCAGCTCAGAGGTGAAATTCACCCAGCAGGACTGACTGTTCAGCCACTTACAAGACACAGTGACAACACTTACGGTGTCTGGTGTGGCAGCCACTGCCCAGTAGCAAGTGTTTGCAGAATACAACTCCAGCACATGCGTGGTAGGTTATTAAGGTTAATCTGCTCCTGCCCTGCTTCCACAAAATGGAAGAAAGTTTATGTTGATTATATGTGGAGGACTGTTTCTCAGTGTGTACTAGACTAGCACATTAGTAACAGAGCAAATAGACTGATTTCTCGCGATTGTGTGAAACCTTTCTCTACCTAACTGCCATCTGGTACACATTACTATCTTCACAAAGCCTAAGCTTTCCATTTCCAAGAACTTCTCCATGTATTTGCAGCATATGGTTGAGGATTTTTTTTAATTTTATTTTTTTAGAAAATGTGTTCCTTAGGCATATATTTCTTCTAGATTACTGTATTAAGAAATGTTTTTCTTCAGCCATACTTTTGGCTTTTCCTTAAAATTGTCCCTTTAAGCACATCTAAAGTGAAAGTGTCTGGACAGAGATATGGACATATAAATGCATATGTAAAGCAGGTATAAAATATGATTGCTGCTTTGCAAGATTTCCTTCTCTTCCACCTCCTTATCAAGCTTTGACTAATTGCTTTCTTATGTTGAGTGCAGCACTATTTGTAGGCTGACCAAATGTTGTACACATTATTGTGGCCATTGAATGGGGTATTAACTTGGAGACTGAAACCCCATGAATGCTGGCACTGTGGTTTAGTCCTTAGGGAAAAGAAGACATGGAAATCTCATAACTTCCATTTTCTGGCCTGTTCTATGTCCCATTGTTCCTCTTATTTCTTGAGAATGAGCACAGGAATTGGCAAGCGTAAAATGGTATAAAAGTGAAAGCTTTCATGCTCCAGCGTATTCTTGCTTCAAAAGGGCACGTGTTTTCAGCCACTGGGCCTCTACCCGTCCTTTTGGAAACAGGCAGCCCTGTAGAACTGCTGTGGAACAGGCAGCAAGTCTGGATTGAAGTCCATCATCCATCTAACTCTGTGTTACCAGTGCTTCCAGCCATGCTGTTGCTTATGGGAACCTTTGAGAAGAGAATATTGTTTGGCTTCTCTTTCCTATTTGAGCAACATTAAAAGCTCTGTCTTAAACAAAATACAGCCTCTAGTTTGCCATGTTAAAGAAAGGTGGCTAGAGGAGACCACCCTTCCTACCAGGAGAGATAAAAAATAATACAGTGCCCTGGTCAGCATAAGCCCTCAGCCTGAGGTTCAGTGCTCAATTAATTGTGTTAATGATTACCTGTACTATCTGAAGGGTGAGAATGCTCCATGGTGAGAA